>NC_137657.1:7454460-7788733 GCF_963422515.1 Blennius ocellaris
AGGGGGAAATAAATGAATGCATAATTGTAAAAAAAAAAAAAAAAAAAAAGTTAGGATCAATGTAAGGTTGGAGCTATTAAAAATAAAAGAGAAAAGAAAAACCATACATGCCCATTTAGAGAGCACACACACACACACACACACACACACACAGATCGTCCAGAGTCTGACTGGAGGGTTCACCAACGGGCTACAACAGCAGGACTGACCTACATTTCACTCACACACACACACACACACACACCCACACAAACACACAGACTTGGAGGCGCAGAGGCATACACAGACAAATGCTAGTGTATCCGCTACAGGTTTTTTTTTTTTCCCCCTTCTATTATTCCTGTCTGGGAGGAAAAGCGTCTGAAAAACAAAACATCTGGATCAACGTGGGACACTAAAAGTGCGCTTGAGAGCCGGGCTGAGAGAATTTGATTCGGGAGAGGGTGTCAACTTTTCCACGCAAGGTGACCACCTTCACCCAGTTAATGGGGGGGGGGGGACTGTGGGACACACACTTTGGCAGGGTTAAAACATGTTCAGGCAATAAAATAAAATCTACTAACGTCAAGGACGTATTTTTTTTTAGTACCATTCTGACATATAAATGTATATTTAATTGTTCATTGGTCACAGGTATTGATTGCATCTAGTTGTCATTGAGTGTCTTTCCCTGTGACTTCCATTCTAAGCTGGTATCGACTTCAGCCTCTCCGCAACCCTCAGATTGATATTGCGGGTATATAAGATGAATGAGTGAATTAAATATGAAGTGCTCTACAGATTCAAGACCCCATCCTGTTTCACACATAGACTCACATGTCATGATGAATCTCAACTTATATCAAAGGATATTTTTCAATAGATGATTCACCCGTTCAGCTGAAGAATAGAGAATGGAGTCTATATTTACTGTCTAAAGAAGAAACGACAATATTCTGTCCAAAACCAAGCGATACATCGGAGGGCGAGCTGAACGATGTCACCTGGGTCTCCACCCCGACAATACGCTGGCTCACGCTGCCTTGAAAACAAAGTCTCCACTGGCACCAATCCGGTTGTCACTCCCTCCCACTCGTTACTCGCCGCCTTTGAATCCCCGCAACATTTCTCATCTTCCTCAAAACTAAGTTGAACCTTCATTTTGACAGAGTGGGAAGATCAAATGGATGTCACAGGAGCCGCCTGACACGCATAGACCCAGACTTCCGAGGAGTGTTTTAAGCGAGGCAGAAGTGCTAAGGAGTACAAGGTGTTCACTTCAAAGGAGACGAGAAATTTTAAACCGCAGCTCCAACGGAAGTAGGCGATGGGTAAAAATTGAAATAAATAAACAGGATGAAATCATTTGTGAATCTCACAAAACACATATTTTACTGAGAATAAAACACAGAAGGCTCACGGTGGGCAGTTAATTCCTATTTTAATGGAGATGATGTCTCAAAAAACCTGGAACCAGCTCCCAAGGTGAGACTTTATGAAAATAGTCTTTTTCGGAAACTACAGCAGTAGCAAATGGTTTTGGTTTGTGCTCTTCACTTTTCAATTTAACAGCAATTCTATAATAAAGTGTACATTTACTCCACTAATCGGGATCACATGTGAAAATACATTTTATTTCTTACAAACAACCGATACCAAGTGGACCAAAATGAAGACGGTTTAAAGGAGCTTCATATTTACAGCATATCGTTCTCTGTGCAGATACATCAGTGATTTTATTACATTAAAAACAACACCCACTACCAGCCCTACAGGGAAAGTACATTGTTTTAAGTGTTGTTTCTGTGTAAATGTACATTGTTTTCAAAAATGTTTCTAAAATGAAAATGCAAAAACGATGGGTTTTTACTTGAAATGTTGTGTAAACAGAGCTTACATGATTTCTGGCCATGGAGCTTAAGCTCTACTGTTCCCTATTAGACTACAACTCCTTATTGTTTCCTCTTTTCTTATTCATTATCTTCTCTCGTTTTGCCTTAAACCAAACGGCCATCACCTTCGAGTCGGGTTCAACTTGAGCCCTCTGCCTGTTTAGCAGTTTTCCCTCTCCGCTGCCCTTTCTTATCCAATTGTTTATAGTTTTCTTATATGAACTGTATTTTAATTGCAGCTACAGGAATACAACTGATTAAATTCCCTCTGCCTTTCAGGCACGGTCCGTTGCCGTCGGCTCCAGCTCTCCCTAATTGGATGAAAGTAGATAACGGGTGGACGGATGAACGTTAACCATCACGTAACATGATCACCTCTTGTAACAGCCGCCTGTAATCATCTGGGAAATGAGAAGACAATCACCGTCCAGTGTTTATTATCAGAAAAAAGATCTGGACAACAAGCGAGTCACGCTGGATGGATGGCGGTCCAACAAAAACACGCAAAGTTTGTCTGCAACAAAATCTTTCCCACACCGCCCCCGTCGTTATATAATTAGGGTTGTAAATCAGTCGGTGTGGTCTATTAACTATTTGATTACGCTCGGTGAAACACTCGTTGGGACCATTTTCAGCCGCTGATAAATTGGACAGTGTTTATGGTGAATGGTGAACGTTGTTAGGGCAACATGGACGTGTGTGTAAGACTCACTCCAGAGAAGTCACATTGCATACATGTGTGTCCTAACGAGGGAAGACTGTGAGGCATCGATGCATTTTATAATGTTTGAGCGGGAGGAAAGAGGCGTGTTAGGAGAGCGGTGGAGTGCTCCCGTCTTTACAGGTGAATCCAGCTTTTTACTTTACTTTCCAGACTGTTACAAGAAATTCAGCAAAATGAATTAAGGAATTTAAAGAAATGGGGTGATAACAGTAACTTTTTGGATTGGGCAAAACAGACCGCACAATTAACTGTGTGACAGACTGACATATTCCCATTGTATAGAGGGCGGCGCCTACGGTCACAGGTAACCGGGCACGGGCTCCGGCATGTACACAGTTGTCATATTATCTCTGTTGCTATGACGACGGCTGTCAGGAGCTCACAAATGGGGTTGGGGGGAGATGCGGTGGTGGAGGAGGGGGCAGCTCCAGCTTTGACTGACAGATGTGACAGCTATATAATCCGGTCAGCCATGCTTTCAGGGGAGCACTCGCTCCAACACACACACACACACACACACACTCGGTGAGGCAGGTGTGTCTGGCTAAAGCAGGGCTCGGCCGGCCCGTTCGCTCCACAGCTGCTGACAAGAACTGCTAACGACACACCGTACCAGAACGCCGAGGGTCTTTGTACGCAGTGATGTCGGTTGTGTTATTTCTCGCTTCTTGCTCCACCCGCCGCTGAGGAGCGAGACAGAAGTATGATAAATATATGATGAATCGACCAATAAATACTGAGGGAGCCACTAAACTGTAACTGGCTACCAGTCGGAGAATGCAGCTTATATGCCAGTGAGATAAGACCTAAGCTCTGAGCAATCCTACCGGGAATGTTTAGCCTTCGTACTCTTTATTGCTCAATCACTACTAGATTTATCTCCTCTTTTCTGCAGGTTAAAGGGGATGGAAATCCATCCAATAATGTAATAGCAACTTGTTTGTCTCATCAGTTTTAATAAAAGCTCCAAACCCCATGGAAAGGGAAAAGAAAAAAAAAAGAAGAATAGAAATCCTGGAGAGTTGATGAAATGCACACTGGCAGGTCTGCGAGTAAATTAGCAATGTCATTCAAATAAAAGTCGGATTTCCCCAGATGCTACCCAAGAGCTGCAGTCGCACGGGTGGAAATCCATCAAACGGGCCAATTTATCAACCGACAGCAGCCACTGAAATCATTAAAAAATGCACCTGCGTGACTTCTTGGAGTTTCAGTCAAGGTTGGCTGTCTCCAATAAAAACTTGCTCAGTTTTCTTTTTTCCTCCCTTTCTCACCCCACCAACACACCCAAACACACAGCAGTGAGATCACTGTTCCCAAGAGGTTGTTGCAAGTAATTTTGGGAAACAGGAAGTCACTAAATCGAGGCAACCGAGAACAAAAACAAAAGAAACCCCGCAGACGTGACAACACCTAACAGCCTGCGATCATCAGGTTTCTTTTCTCATCGAAAAGCAAAGAAGAGAAAATCTGGAGCGCGCGGCGGTGTTCCCTCCGACGACTTCTTGGCACAGCTGTAATTCCTCAAAACTTCATCATGAGCGCGAGCACATGCAGGAAAACGTGGTGAAAGGTGGTCATTTTTCACTGCTTGGAGTAAAGAAACGGCCTATTGTGTTCCTTCCTGTGTGTGTGTGTGTGTGTCTGTGTGTGTGTGTGTGTGTGTGTGTGTGTGTGTGTGTGTGTGTGTGTGTGTGTGTGTGTGTGTGTGTGTGTGTGTGTGTGTGTGTGTGTGTGTGTGTGTGTGTGTGTGTGTGTGTGTGTGTGTGTGTGTGTGTGTGTGAGAGAGAGAGACCGCCGGCTCTTTCAGTAGGAGCCATTTCAGAAAAAAAATGAAGCAGGAGAATGTAAACAAGGAAGTGATGGATGACATTTTCCGAGGCTTTGTCTTGCAATTAGTTGTGGTTCAAGTGCTTCAGAACCCCTCAACATCTTTCAGACGTCCCCCCCCCCCCCCTAATGACAGAATTTCTCAGTTTTTTTGGTTTTATTTGGGATCCAGCTGCTTCAGTTTTACCAGGTGTACAATCATTCTGCAGTCTGTTAGATGCATCAAGGTCACCATAACGTTAAGATTTCCCAAGAGACAATTAGTGGTACATTTTTCAGTAGAAGATTTTGCAGTAAAAAAAAAACAACAGCAAAAAAAACAAAAAAACTCCTGTTGATACGTTGGCAGATCATAATTTACAATCTGTTTTGTGTTTGTCTTTTGCGGTGAGTACTATGACATCACATAGTACTCTTTTTTATGAGTACGTGTATCGATGTCGGTACAAACCGAGTTTAAATAGATTTTTATTCACCTCAGTGTAACTATTACCACATGTCCTTAAATACACCCAAACTCCCAGTTTTTGATGCACAATGTGTGGCTTTCTTTGTTGTGAACGAACGTTCCAACCATTCTGTCCAGCGCTGTGTGTACATGAACAGTTGGCGAGTCTATAATGGACAAATACAAATATATGCGAGCCCGACTGACTTATTTCATGCGAGCACCAATTGCTTGTTATGGACTAATATTCCACATGGCAGTGTTCATCAAGCCATTAGCGTGTGGCCATTAGCCACAGCATCACTGTGTTTATCTTAATGGTTATTGTGATGTGGTTAGATCGTTGCATATTTAGTCAACTATCAGTAGCGTGACCAAATGTTCTCGTCCTGTAAAGGTATTTTCAGTAAACATCGTTATCGTGATGCTTCTAATCTGCCATCAAAACACTAAATCACAACTGCTGCTTTCGTGAGGAACTCCAGAAAAAACACTCTAATGCAAGTGTTTATATTTTTAGTTAAAGTAGTGTCTTTGGAAAGCTGTGTTTCATTATTAATGTTATTAAAATGAAAAGAACATTACAAGACATTTTGTTGAGGCTGATTTTTTTTTAGTTAGTTTAGTATTCTTCAGAACATTGCTGTTATTTCGTTGCACTTTGATTTCAATTAGAATTTGTGTCATTGATTACTGGGAGATATTGTTTGTTATATAACAGAATTTTCATTACATACTACTTTGAACATATTCGAATACATTTTTTGACTATATTTTGACAATTTAACAATTTATTCTTAATCCAAATAAATTGACTCTTAGCTATAATATAAACCTTATGACAATACATGTTTAATATTTAGTGTATTCAGTTATTGTCAGAATTACAGTAGATAAAGATCTGACTTTATTAATCCCAGATGGAGAAATTCAGTCATGCCAGCAGCTCAATTGCACTTCGACACAGAATTGTTGGACACAAGATAATAGACTATATATATACGAATAAATAGATCCCATTATCCCATTTCATGTCGCATTCATCATTTGTTGGTATTGAGTTGTAATTCATTTTATTGGTAAGGGTTTATTTGTTGTGCTTTTCTTAGTTACTTATCCGCTTTTAATGTCCTTACAGAAAGTTTCTTCATGCTCTTGAAAATCTATGCACTTCCCTATATCTTGTGCAATTCTAATTAAAGAACAACTCATTTTTCCCACAGAAACTACAGCAAATTGTTCAATCGAAACACATATAAAAGAAGAATATTTCTGCATCCTGCCAAGAAATAATGTGACATTTTCAAAGTGGCCATGTGTGAAAAGAGGTTCACATGCGGGCAGTCAGGGCGACGATAAAGGTTAATAAAAGCACAGATCTCACTGAGGAAATCTCGATGCAAACACCAACACCACGTTGCGTGCAGTGAAGACAGAGGTCAACGTAAACACTGTCACAATCAATCAGACAAGCCACCAAAGACACGAGGTCAGGTCAGTAATGTCACGACCAGTTTGCCTCTCGTAGTGAGTCACACATGACGTACAGACAGAGGAGGCATGTTAACCGTCGCATCACAGGAAGCGCTTTTGTCAGAAATTAACAACAGCTTACAATAAAAAGCTTACGGCTGCACACGTTAACGGTGAATTCAAATGTGGGAAAAAGTGGGTAAAGATATGGGCTTTTCTGGCACTTCCTGCACTTCCTGCACGTCTGCGGCGGATGAAGAAGGGCGTAGTGAGAAGAGCCGGTGGCGGCGGGGAGAAGAGGTCACGCGTGCCATGATGAATTACAGTAGCCGGGGTTTGTCTTCGCTGCATGTTCATTAATGAGGCCTCTTAGGGAAGCACGCTGCTTCAACACAGAAGGACACATCAACACTACATCAATTTTCACCCGCTCTGTGCAGTGTGTCTGCCTGTTTGGGATCTAATCATGTGCTCTTGCCATCGAGCGCAGCTCGGCTAATCTTTCAAAAAAAAAAAAAAAGATGTAAATGCTAATTTGCATATTTTATGTGCACCGTCTAATTTGATCAGAGCCCTTGTGAGATTAGGGGGGAAATAGAAACTACAGACTGAGAGTACAGGCACTCGCAAAGACTGCATTATTTCAGTCTAAGAATGGGACTCTGTTTCTCTTCACACGTGTGAAAATAGAACATTTATCCGTCAGTCCGCTGACAGGTGCCTCAACTGATGGTCCGAACACACACCACACAGACACACCAGGTCACCGCACGTTCCTCAAAAACTGCATATCTAAATTCAATAAGGTCAGCTGAATATAGTTGCAGAATATGTCCATCAACCTCACATGCGTTCACTCTAATACATATTTAAAGCATTAATGCAAAATAATTCAGTGTTATGCTCCCATCATCCGCCCAGCGCCTACTAGCCTGACCATGATAAATAGCGAGGAAACTAAAGCTGGTTGGTCCTGCAGACAACAGCCTCTCTACACAATAGTTTCAAACATGTGAATAGCTTCCCTGCTTGTTTAAAAAAAAAAAAAAAAAGCTGCATATTGATGTTTCCGCAGTATATTCGAAAGACGTTATGCACTCCTTATCTTCATCTCCCTTTGTTAACATTTATCGACTCTCCTGCAAAATAAGCCTTCTTTGATTGATGAGCTCCTCTGCAGATTTTCCTCAGCGGTTTTCCTTCGACGCCTGACTTCACGTAGACAAATCTTTCATTTTATTTAGTTTTGAGAGTAAAGAAAGGTGAAAGGTCACAGGTGTGTGAATCATATCAACCTTGTCTTGTGCAATGTCGTCATTTCTCCCCGTATCTTTCAAATTAACGAGTTTATGACAAATTGCTGAAAAACTACTTGTGCGACAAAGTGAAATCGGTGCTGCTTGTTCAAGGTTTTTGGAATTTGTGTAAACAATAAATGCTCTGAACTTCTCATGTATGGCTATATTTGACTTGGGAAAGCTGCTCTCACTCCAAATTAATGTACAAAGCTACCAGATTTAGGCTTTTATTTTGGAGGTCAAATGTGATCAAAACTGAAAAGTCACTATATTTAATAATAGTGCCAAAAAAAAAGCGACGAGACAAAATCGCTTTTTTCAAAATTGAAAACCCTTTGTTATAAGTGGCGTATTATATTATAGGACAGCAGCACTCAATGAGATGTCTCAAGGTTAGAATGCAGTTAGAAATATGTGCCATTTAGACACATTTTCAAGCTATAAATTGTTAGATATATGCGCTTCAGGTCAAATTTAAACTTTTCGAAGAGATTTCATGATAAAAGACTCGTAATCCTGTTACTTCTCAACATTTACGACTTTAAAGTCTCTCAGGCAAAAGTTGGCCCCTCGAAAAGTCCCCCTGGTTCCACTTTTTAAGTATTTCAGTGCGTGTCCTCTAAAAGTTTGAAATACCTGTGGCCATTGTGGGATTTTGATATTCAAAGATCTCGATTCTGTGACGGAGGACGATCAGGATGTAAAGGGAAATTAGTCCGTCAAGGACATTTGGATTTTAAAGAAACTGCAAGACTGACTGTACACGGATGCTTTTCACCAATTGGACAACAAACTACTGGTGAAGTGCTTCTGTCTTTTAGCGGGAAAGTTGAGGGTTCACTGCCGGGCCAGGCGTTTCTGTAGGGAGTTTGCATGTTGTCTCCGAGTGTGAGTTTTTGCTGTCTTGATGGAGCTCAGGTGGAAGCCGGTTGCATCATCGCCTGATGATTTGAGGTTTCATCCCCCTGTAGCCCTGTCCGTGTTTCAAAGTACGCTTGAGCAAGACTCTGAACCCCAGACGCTCTGAATAGAAACAGTAACCATTGGTGTGTTTGAATGTGAGAGATCAAACAAAGCATGTTGAGAATACTCATAAATACGACAATATAAGTAAAAAATATCTGTGACAGTGACTCTTTACAAAAACTCAATGGAGATTTAAAAAAAAAAAAATCTTATCTGTAGGTGCTGAGAAAAACAAGAATTCCACTGTGTACCAACATCGAGCATAGATCGTTATCCCAAAAAGTCTGTATCTTGTCCTCAAGATCTTCAGACAAGCGTAGCATGCAGGAGGTGTGACGAATCAGAGACGCATTGGGACTGATAAGACACAATCAGGCCAAGATGGACGTCAGTTTCTGCCCACGCTCGCGAGTCACAAACCCAAAGTTTCAATCTATTCTGTTCATCCATCCTTCTTCAGTGCCTGCTCATCCAAATTAGAATCGCTGGAGTCAATCACAGCCGACATTGGCTGGAGGGGCGGGGTGCACCAAACAGAGACGCACAGCCACACGTGTATTCACACCTGTGGGCAGCTTAAAAGCACCAATTAATCCGAAGTGAGAGGAATGTGTTTGGACTGCGAGGAAAACGTGAAGAAAACCCAGTGGAAATACAAGGAGAGGAAGCAAACCCAAGTCCAGAATCAAGCGTTATCCCGCTGCACTGGCCAGATTTATATAAGTATATCATATGTTTTGAAGAGCTACACTCAGCATTGACACGGCAAAAGCAGAAAGTGTTTCAATCATAACTAGAAATAAATGTGCGTGGAGCTGAAATCGGGTACTCGAGCCCTGCCAGACTTCTCTGTGAAGTATCAACAAGGAAATGTACTCCTCACCCGGGAGTCCCACCGGACTGCGAAGCGCCCGCGACGCTGATTATGTCCAATCAAATGTGTGGCTTCAGTCTCTACCGGGGGCATTTTTAGAACTTGAGTGTATTGACTGTCGGGTTGTGGCGAATCGGTTCGTCTTCGCAGGAGAGGCGGGGAAACTTACATTCTCCATCTGATTTCTTCGTGAATTGTAGAACAGGGAGCCAAAGCGCTTCCGGATCTGATGGAAATACAAGCCCTTCGGGGACGCAGTGACCCTCGATCAGCTCCGGGCAGTCCTGTCAGACCCAGAACATGATGCAGGCCGGCCTGCCGGCTTAACGGCATCCAACTCTTCATGACTTGAGGGATCAAATAGGGACAAACGTCGACTAGTCTGGGACGCACGCTGGGTCTTAAAACCTCAGAGATTTAACGACACGCAGCAGACTATTTTAAACCGTGACAATGCAATGGGAGGGGGTGCAAAAGATCTCATGGTCACCAGAGAAGTTGTGACCTTTAGCGTAAAGGTCGGAAGTGTCGACAAACCGTGCCTGAATGTGAGCGGAGCCATTTCCTTTAGAGCAATTATCAGGAGACTTTGTTACACTTGATCCATCACTGGGTACTGATACCATTAGCGGTGTAGTGCTTATTAACCCTTTATCCATCACCCTTAGAGAGGTGGAGGGAATTTGAAGACACAATTAGATGCCAGTGTTTTACCATAAATGACAATCCAGCACTTTATTGCCAAAACCTACTTTAAATGGTTGGATTCTTGTTGGATTTCTGGAAAAAAATTACTTTTGCTCTATTAAATTATACTGTCCTCATTTATATATTAACCTATACGTGTTAGTGAATGTATCTGCTCTCTCTTGGACTGGTTTTGAGCACCATGCATGTGTTGAACCACAACTTTATTGTTTTATTTGAAGATTTTCATGTGAAATGCATCGAAACGGTGCACTGACTGACAGAAAATGTCTTTGGCCAAAAGGAAAAGGGACGAAACCGGATGGCCTCACACACAGGGAGAACATGCAATCATCACAACAGAGCGGTCCGGCTGGTATTTGAACTTGAGTGCCAACCACAGCACTGAACAATTTCACAATCTCAAATTAATAAAAAAAACAAAACAAAAACAAAACATGCACACAAAAAGCAATCAAACCCCAAAATAAACAGAGTACCTTATCAGGTGAGGTGAGACAGCAAATCACTGCACCGCTGTACAGATCCACGCATGAGCATCAGTTAAAATAAAATCCTACACAAGCAAAACAAGGCTGAACGTTGATAGCAGCTATTTCACAATACAATCCAAGCTTACAAAAAAAAATAAAAAATAGGAGGAAATGTAAAAGTCACTAAATTTGGCTGCTTGCCGGACAAAAAGTCAATAAAGATGTAATTCAGATGTTTGTCTTCAGAGTCATGTACAATGTTTTTTTTATTATTCTGCATGTGTGATTTAATAGAAATGTTAACTTGATGAAGATAAAGGCAGAATAATCGACCCTCGTCGGGCCCGCGTGAGAACGTCGACACCAGTTTTCCAGGCTGTCAAGTTGGACTGTAATAAAAACTACGTCAAGGGAGCTTTGCTCGGACTCCAATTACCACCTTAATGAGAGCTGTTCCACCGCCACGGAGAGGCGAAAAAAATCGTTTAAGAAATTCTCAATGTTCAGCTGCTCGATCGGAATAATATCCAGAGATAATTTGCCAAATGGGCATAACCCAGCATAACCTTCCTCGCAGTTTGACTTGTGTACATTCTGTAGAGTTGCTCTATGAAAAAAGAAAAAGAAGATCAGAATCAAACTCGGGAATAAACTCAGAAATGATCAAACTGTCTGCATCGAGTCACTGCCTTTGCTTTGCAAGATCATCAGACTGAAAAGCAGCAGAAGAAAGAAAACAGTTTAAAAAATTAGGCTTCAGTTCTTGGTGCTACAAAAGTGATGCTGAATCATCAACTGTGAAGATCTGTTGCATCTGAAAGAGTAAATAGGAGATTTTCTGTGGCTGCAAGAAAAGTAACATCAACATTGTGCATTTGCTCTTAGCATGTTTTGATATAACATAAGGATACATTTACTCTATATCATGCAGCCCCACCATTAACCATTGCTGCATTCATTCAAGACGGATATTCACCGTATTAGTAGTAAAATTTGAACCGGTGGCGCTTGGATCCTTGAGGATATGAAACTGGAACTGTTGGTAAAGTCCAGTCCTGAGAAATTCGTAAATACCTTTGGCAACAAAAGTTGGACGAGGAGTTTGTTTTTCGTCTGCATGCATTTATTGGTTTGTATGTGCGCATGCTTTTTACCAACAATTTGCAAAAAAGAAGAATAAAAAGTGCCCATTCAAGTTTCTAGTGTACGCTCATCAATATATCAAGGAAGTAACTTCACTAACGACTCTTGAGGACTCTTCTAAGTTTGCTCGGAGCCTCTGAAAACACAACTTTTGGAAAAGGGCTCCCAAGGTGGAATTTCTTCGAAAATGCTTTGACGCCATCTCCATTTAACTCCGCCCATGTGCACCACGGCCGTAGCAACGAGTTCTTCTACACATGTGCAGTATACGAACGATAACAACAATGTTTTCCTCCAGAATGTCATGACTCTTAGTCCACATTCTCCTGGAACTTGGTGGTTTTATTTTGGCAGTCACCGTAATAACAGTCCACCTTAGCCGTCTGTCCATATGAATTTCCCTGTATTCTTGTTCTCCGCGATGGTGTGTCATTACAAAAACAGCGCCACCTCGTGGCTCGCCATGCGAACTGCATCGTTTTCAAAACGTTGCTGTGTAAACGCTAAACTCCTCCGAAAACCAACGCGCAAAAACGGTATGTTTTCACTTGAAATGTCACAGAGTGAATGGCGCCTCAGACAGAGAGGACAAGAGAGTTAAGAATGGAAGAAGAAGCATCTTTTCTTCGCAACCTGTCATATGGCCGCTCTGAGCTACAAATAACTGGAGGTGTGATCACGAAACATTTCTTCTGCCCGACTCTCACTGCTAAAACGTGTAAAAAGCTGCCTGCTTGGACATTGTGCTAGAAGTTAATGCCAAATCTTTCTCTGTGGATTAACAGCACACTGCTTCTGGGATTCACTGTGTGTTTGTGTGCGCGTGCGTGGATTATGGTCTGCCAGAGACCTGGTGAGTGTGAAGTGACACCCAGGAGAGCAGACCCACGCCGTACACCCACTGCACAATGGGCAGCGAGAGTGAAACGCTAATGGACGAACAGACGAATAGACGGTCGAATCGATGCACGGATGAACAGTTGGATGACGTTCAAGAGGAGCAGTTATGCAACCGTTTGAAAGCTGCAAGTTTCAACCTGAGTGGACGAGCTAAACGCACACAAAAAAAAACGAGTGGACTCCTTGAAATGTTTTATTTTTTTTATTTTAAGAATTGGTCAGTATCAACGTAAATGAAAGGTATAGATAGAGAAATTCTGTTTAATACGTATTACTCATCACATTCATGAAATACTCACCACCATTGACAGCAAACACTTGAGGAGCTACTGACCAGACCAACAGTCAACATATATTCTATACCGCTTCATCAAATTGAAGGTGGATACATGCTCTACAAGTAATAAACAATAGTTCATGACATGAACAGGAAAATGTTATTTGTGACCAGGACATTTTATACTCAAGTGCTAAAACTAATAGGAGATAGAAAGAAGAATTTCAGTTTTTTACCACTAACCACGGCTGATTTCTATGTGTGCACAAAAAGGCACCTCAATATGATAAAATAATATTAAAAAGAAAACAACTGAGCACATCCAGTTTGCTTGATTGACATTCAATAATAAAACCAAGACCGAATTGTGAAGATACGACTGACCCCCAAAAAAGTAAAACGCTGTGGTCCAAAACTAAACTTGTATCATTTGTATGACATGAGATTAGAATCATTGTGTTCAATACCTGTATGCACTTTAAACGGAACAGACGCACAGTTTTGAAGACATCAGCACTGATAAACTGCTTTAATGTTAAACGTATTATATTATGGGAAAACTCCAGATGTAAACTCGCTTCCAGCTCCATCGCTTCACACAAACTGAGATTAATGTTTGTAACACACACACACACACACACACACACACACACACACACACACACACACACACACACACACACACACACACACACACACAAAACTGAATAAATAAATAAAACTGGGTCATTTACATACATTTTCTTGCCATTTCGATAAAAACTTATTTTGAGGAGAAAAAAATAATATTTACACAACAAATGCACTGTTGCAGTTTCGACCAGTGTTTATCTTTATTACAATTCCTCGTTTAAAACTTAAACGGTCATAATTAACCTGGATGATTGATACCGTGTGACTGAATATTTAAAAGAGCCTCCTCCGAGTGTGAACTGGTAAAAGTTGCTGTCCTTGTTTATTTCTCAGCTTGGGGTGTTCCCTGCTGCCCTCTGCTGCTATATGTGTGATTATCTTACCCACAATGCAACTGGCTGACAGTTGCGCTGGTAACGTGGACATTTGGCGACGGCGGCAGCTGGTAGCCTCAAGCAGAAACGAGCTGCTAAAGCCGAATAAAACCCGTCTTGCCTTTCATTTCCAGACTCGTCGTCTTCAGCGCTAAACGTTGACAACTGTAGTGACATCACTTAAGGCAATTCAGCAGATTTCACACAGCTTCTTTTCAGCTTTGCACAAACATGAACTCGCAATCCCTGAAAATCAGCGGCGATCCCTTTTATGGTGTAGTGTTTATGTGTGCTGCTCACACATTTATTTATTTATTTTTTGATAGTTTAAATAATTAATTGGCAAACACAGAAAACAAAACTACCAGTTTTGTGGTCAATAGATTCCAAGGCCAATATTTCACACCGGGGGGGGGGTTTTGGATGCTGTCTTGGCATTAAATATCTCAGATTAAATATCAAATCAACTTGAGTGCCAATATGTCAACGTTTGTAGTTCACACGAGGATTAAAATTGTACTTCAGACACGTGCTTGAAAATCAATGCATTATATTTTTGTATTTGCACAAACGTCAGGTAAAAAAAAAAAAGTCAAATATCCACCAGATTGTACCAAAAAGATCTTATAACACGTATGATATTGACCTAATTTCATAGTCTTGATTTATTTAAACTATATGAAAAAAAGGCTTTTAATTCAGCGCATTTGAGCAGTATGCTTCGCTTATTTTGTTTTTAGGAATACTTTATTCAGAACTCGGCTGCAGAAACTCCAGCGTAAAAGAACTGTGGTGACGTAGACGTCAGTGTCACCAAGGTTCTAGTGCAGCAGTGGATATGATGCAACACTGTCCCATACAGATCTGTATCTATATTACCATCTATTCTACCACGACCTCAAGAAATGACTCTTGCATTTCTTCATTACTGGTAGATCTATGTGTTAGATTAAGTCGTGCTGATGCCACCTTGTTGATATAATCTGGGATACAATGGTGAAGCTACATTTGATCTCCAGATTCATATCTTACCGGCTGGTCTCTGCATTGATCAGGTTTCTGACACTGAGCAGGTTCACGCTCATTCATGCAGTTGGACTTGAAGCCTTCGCTAAATCGCTTCAAGCAAAGATCAACCAAACAGCCAACTCTTTCCTGAAAGCTCTTTTAGCTCCGAAACGGTTTTCCTCAATGTAAAACCTTGAACGACGGACCAGACTGACATGACGTCAGCTGATTTGTTCAACTGGTGTTCATCGATTTTCCTCGATGTCCGGCGGCCATATTTAAAACACAAGGACTTATACGAGCTGGCGATTCGATGCCAGCACATCTCTGTGGAAACCTACAGTCACATCAGCTCAGTTGCTGAATTCTGCTGTGTGCACATTTCCAAAGAACTGAACATTTTGATTTATTGCACCTTGAGTTGCTTTATAATGATGAAATAAATTAAAACCTCCTTTCTACGAGACCAAACTATGAAGACGTACTGCTTCTTTCGCAGCCTATTATACTTGTTTCTTGGCTTCTTTTCATTTCAACATCTTTAAACTCAAGAAAGTTCTTGATTGAACCAGAACAACCACAATCGTTAGAAAAAAAAAAAACCACAACTTTGGATTACATCAAAATGCCTGCGCCGACTATCGCAGGGATTCTTGACATGCATGTTAAGAGTGTGACGGGGAGGCGACCACCGAAAACCCGGACATCCTGCACACACACTGTGTTTTCTCTGCTGTAGGCAGGAGGAGGTGCTGAGCCTGATCAACCTACGGAGATACTCACATCCACCGAGTTGTGCCCTGCCGGAGGCCATCTGCCGCCCTCACTCTAATCCAGGGGCTTGTCACTGGTGATTAGCCGGCCACTCCATCACTCTCTCTTTTCCCTCCACCATTATACGTTCCTGGCTTGTTATGCTGATAGCAGAGTTAAAGCGGGGTGTGGTGTGCGCACTCACTAACTAAACTCCCTTTATTTGGATATTTGATGCTTACAAATCCGCTCCTTCTTCCTCTCTCAGCCTCTCCACCTTCATTATAATTTCCGAGGGTATAACGCTGATGTCTGGGTTTTTAATGTGCTTAAGTGTGCTCTCTCTTTCTCTCTTGCACTATTTCCTTTACTTTGCATTTTAAGATGCTTTTTTTCTAATTTCTTCCAGCCTCTGTGATTTTATTCAGGAAGACTTTTCCCTGACGCTAAAGAGATTAGAAATGTGGATCGATTTCAGCAGCAGTCTCGAGACAAAGACGACAAACTCGAACAGTTTAAACACAAACATGATCTGTGTGATTAATAAACTATTGAGAGGTTTCAGAGCATCTTGACATAAAATTCTATAAAAAGAAATATTAATCTAAGTGAAGCTTGTTTAATTGAACAAATTAACTCATTGAGAGTCCCAACAATTGACATACATGTTAATGAATCAGAATATTGCTTTTCTATAATCACCTATATGAAAGCGTGATGATGGATGGATGAGAGTAAAGGGCAAATGCATGAGCTACTCTTTACTATTGGAAGAGCAAATCTTTTATTTTAACAGTGTTTTTCCTATCGGTTCTATTCAAGGATCCATGAATGAAATTGTCAATCTGTTGCTCAAATCAGTCAAAACATTTTCATACCCTTGAAACCAACATTTTATCAAGGTTAAATCAAATTTAAAACAAATTTAACTGAGAGAAGCTCAGTTAAATTTGTTTTAACTTTGCCTGATAATACCTTGTTGACGGATACTGAAGGATTTTTTAAAGCCAAAAAAACCAACTGTTTGCCTTCATATATGAAAAGCTCCTGTTATAGGGTGTAAAACAAAACAACCAATAAGTGTCGATTGAGAGCATTATTAAAGCCTTCCATTGCTCTCAAGCAGCCCCTATTCCCAGCACACCAATTCAGTCAAGTAAGATTTCAAATAGAATTGTCATTCTCGGATATGTCGCCACAAACATGTTTGCTTTTCGCTGACAATTTATCTCGCGCCGTCCTGATGTTTGGCATTTAAGCTTTAAACATTTATAGATTGTCTCTTTGGCATTTACTCTTCAAGCACTAAGTATGGACGGGAAACATGTGGAAGTAAAGCAGCGTGTACTTAAGGTTCAACGAACTACGAGGGAGTTAAACTGTGGGGTTGAGTTATTGGGGCGAGTGATTGTCCGCCACCAAAACCACTATTGGATTGACTGACATACATGTTTTTTTTCCGGATTCGATGACGACAGCATGGTTTATTTGAATAACTATTGACGTGATATTCAAACTCCACCTTTGTATGGGACCAGTGTTTCTCACCTGAGGGCTGATGAGGCCACACGGCAGCTATGAGGTTGGTAAATATACCGTTAGAAACACTCCTTTAGGCACATTTGGTTAACTGCCTGTTAGCTTAATTTACAAATCTCCTGCTTTTGTCTGTTGATCCACGTGGGCGTGCCCACTGGGTATTGATGCTTCACTGTAATCCTTCGGCAAAAGCAAGTTGTAAAAACAAGAGAAAAAAAAAAGAAGACTGAACATGTTTGTGGATATTTTTTCTTATAATTTTTTGGGAACCGGCACTTTGAAGTATTTATTTATTAGAGTCAAATGTAAAGCCCTGTGTGTTTGTGTTTGTGGAGCAGAAATGACTGTTTAAAGACTGGTGGATTTGAAGCTTCGCTTCGTCTGTGATACATCTTGAAATTCACAAACCCACGAGGGCACATTCTGATTGAGAGTTTATTGATAGACTCTGCAGGCTCCGAAATGAAAAACAATGAGAACAGGGTTTCCTCAAGAAACATAGAGGATTTCAGCTTCCCAATGAAGAGGACAGTTTTAACTTTCCGTATTGATTCCTTTACTAAAGCCTTGACGACTGCAACACGATGCAGCTACACTTCTTTGTGTAAGTGACAGATTGATGGATCACATAGGGAGTAATGAAAGGAGCACTACTAAGAGCAATTCATCTGTATGGAAGGAAAACGCTTTCCTGGACAATGAGGTGCTATCACAGACAGAAACTTTTCAAATGGAAAGTTTTGACGGCACTCAGTCCATCCGTCCATCCATCAAAGTGCTAACACAAATAAAGAACAATCCCGTTCACGTTTAGGCCGACGTGCAATTTAGGGGCAAGAATAACATGCTATGCATGTTATTGAACGCAAGTAGGTTTTCAAAATCAAAAATCGCAACAAACGAAAGCCACAAAAAGCTACTTTATCGTAAAGACCTTGTGATTTAATAGCGTTCGATGGGCGGTGGCGGCTCAGAGGCTTGAGAAGCGGACTTGGGATTGGAAGTGACACTTCCCCTACTCGTATGGCTGCACATCAGCAAGCAAAGTAACATTAACTTTGCCGTTTCGGCTGCAGTTATTCAGTAAACATAACAGTAATGCTGGAAGCAGTCCAAGGTAAGTCTACACCTATGTTGTTGTTGTTCCCCAATCCAGAACAAAACTGAAAAAACCTGGCACAAAAGTTATGGCCGCATTGTGCCCATGTTGGGATTTTTCGGACCAATCGATGTAAACTAAACAACTTGTTCATTTCTAATGTTACTTCCACAAAAATGCACCAAAGACTACATGATGCCTCTTGAAAGTCTTGCGGTTGGATTTTTTTTTTTTGCCAATGAAATGTGCAAAACAATCAAAACAACTGCAGGATGTCCTCTGTAATGCACACCGATCACAATGAACTATAAGTATACAGCACTTCTAAACAAGTATGACGCATCCTGTGTTTTGATCCACACTCCAGTTGAACTTAAATTGACTCACACCAGAGTTTGAAAGCGAGTGGACACGGTTTGAATGTTTCATGTGCACCAGGGTGCCGATACAAACGCTGCCACTTCCACACATGCTTCGTTTCAATATGACCACACATGACAAGTGTGAACAAGCCTGGAGACGGTGAACAGATGAACGCAGAACACAGAGAATGAATCCAGCAAAGTCTCGGGTGTCTCAAAGCGAGGGTTTTAACTCGTTCCCCAGTGTAAAAAGTCGATAAAAACACTGCTGTTGCATTATGTAACAAGTTTCCCTAACAATATGTTAAAACTTTCCAAATAGAGCACATATGAATTACAGCTTCCTCTGAATCGTCGGGCTGAATGCCGCTATGGGGGCAGTAGAATCAAAACTCACTGTGGTAACAAGAAATTTCCACACCAGAACATTTGTTCCAATACAAATCAATGTTGTTTTTTTCTGAACATGCCCAAAATGTTGTTGCACTTCCACTGTTTTGAAACTATGTGGAGTTGCAGTGTTGAGACGCAGACAGGAGTTTGAGGTTTTGGGGGTGTCCGAGACATTTTCTGAAAGTTGAACCTCTAATCACTCAGACACCATAGTTCCACCAAATCAGAGTGATTCACGCCTGAGATTTACACAGCATGCTTTTATTTTTTTTGTAATCGTAGCATACTTGATGCCACAAATACAAGCCGTATGTCACAGTATACTCCAAAATGTACATTTTTGACTAATAAATATCAGCCGATACAACTTAGTGCTATATGCAATTACCAGTTTTTATATTCAAGTCTATTGGATCCTCAGGGCGTCTTGACCTTGAGAGTCAAGATCTTCCAAAGCCGCTGAATAATTTATCTTCATCATGAGGATATTATAAAAAGCTCAATGACTATTATTCAATAATGTGCTCACATGCTCATATGGATCTGCAGTTAAATGATGATCCGTGTGTGTAGATTCATTTTCCCACTAACTTACATTGTAAGGTATCTGGCGAGGTCTTTTTTACACTACCAAGCTATTATAGTCAGAGGTGCACTGTGCTAACGTCACGATCTCAATGTTTGTCCTGTCAATCTGCCCTCTAATTGGCAAAAGATGAGCCTGAGCAAGGAAGCACACTCCAATAAAAAAGAGCTGGTTTAATTACAGCGCTACTTCAGAAACTCTGGATTAGAAGTGACGTGCAGATCGATAGCAAACGACCACTTCCAATATCACTTGACTTCATTTTGGGATTGATACCCGTATTGATTTTACATTGAAGTTACAATTTTTTGATTTTTTTTTAAATCAAGTTTAAAAGATTTGACTTTATTCAGGTCCTTTTTTCCTGTTAGTTAACATACCTGCCACATGTGGTTAGTAATGTTAATATGATGAGTTCATAATGTTGAAATGAGCTTCTATGATGGCTGAATGCTAATGTTGTAGCTGAGATAAAGAATAAAGAATACTGTTTACATTGCTGCATTATCTCTGATTTGGGATAAAGTACTTTTATCCTTTTTTTTAAATTTTAAGTCACCACAGAACCTCAGAGTTACATGACCGCATTAGGTTTTTGGAAATAGCAATTCTATATATGGTTTCATTTCAACCCAGTCTCACTCCCAATTGTGTCATACCTATGTTTGTCCACAGCTCAAAAGGGTAGTCATTTCCCAATATTGCAGAAAATGGCTCTGAAAAGGTAACAGGGGTATATTTAGTCTGCCTGCTCTTTTTTGCTCCCAACATGAAGAGTTTTAAGAGCCATGATACATTGATTTCCATAGCAACCACAAAAAACAAAACAAAACCTAGGTTAATTTAGAAACCTGAAACAATGTACATTAAAATGAAAAAAGTATGGATCGTATGCATGAACTGAATAGATAATATGAAAATAAAGTGTACATTCATAGCTAGAAAAGCTATCAAAACAAAGCTAAAGCCACAATCTATCTTAAAATATAGCAGTTTCTACCAAAAATAGAAGGGATGTCCGACATGCTTTGTCATTATGTCGAGAATAACTCGGCACCCATGTGATCTGAAGTCTGAATAAACAATTTTGTGCAATTTTGTGAAATGACTACGTTTTTCAGCTGTGAACAAACGTAGGTATTACATAATTTGGAGTGAGACTGTGCATGTTCTACACTTCTGACGATTATTGTTGTAAAGGTTTGTTCATCCAACGTAACTCCAAAGCATCCCTTTAAGTCCATTCAATTCAAATGTCATTTGAATGGCGCCGTAAGATGCTGAGAATATTGTCCAAATTATGCCTTCAGTATCAACATTACCATTGTGAGTGTGTTAGCATGCTGACTTTAGCATTCACATCAAGGCACCACTGTGCCTAATTACATCCTCTCAGAGCTGCTAACATAGCCGCCTCTCAGTCATCTTAATTAATACCCTTTAATCACTTAACTGTACAATGATAAAATGCAGAAGTAAAACTAACGGGGGGTAATAAAAAAATAAATAAAAAGTTGAGCACAGGGGTGAGAAGACACAGAAATCCAAATAATTCCACAGATAGATACCATCAAATCAGGGATTGGCAAACACTGTCACAAACAATTACCTAAAGCCACTGTCCTGTCACTGTTGTTTAGGGCACTCTGAGGAATTACTGCACCATTTTCGCTCGACGTACCGCGAGCACCCGGCCCAAAAAACAAGCAGAAAATCATTCGTAAATGGGGTCAAAACTGCAGCAGTACAATGTGCCTTTCAGTCACCCAAAAAAAAAGAAAAAGAAAAGGGAAAACACTGGTTATATAAGATTCAAACCAACAGCAGCTCAATGTTCTGGGGTAATTTTCTCATGTTATTCAGATTTAGTGGCTTTGATATATGACTTCTTTTCCACGCTGCAGATTATAGTTGCAGTGTTTACAGTCCGTCACATGACCTAATGATGAATTAATCTTCCTGCAGTACAACAAGTGCTTTCCAGGGCATCTACTTCTACATCAGATTACCCACCAGGCAATGAAACAAAAAGCTTTTATGTTGTGTTGAGGGGGAAAAAAAAAAAAGTAGATGGGGGGGGGGGGGGGGGAGACAATATAAACTAGGCCTATGACTACACTGCAGCTGGAGGGAAAACAATTGATGTCCAGTAGGAACAATGAGAGATTCACGACGGCATCGCGACGGACAGGGCGATATTTACTTCCCAGCCGCCTCGGTTGCTTCAGCTTTATTAGAATAGCTCGGGAGGCGGCAGCTCGGGCTCTTTTCAGGTAAATGTCACTGCTTTCTTCGATGATGATGCCGCCGTTCCTCTCGGCTCGCCGAAGCTGCCTCGCGTGTCTCTCGGGGAGTCGTGGGCCTGTTTTGAATGCCACTCCCCGGCCATGAAAGTGCTCCGTTTCCCCGCAACGGGTCCCGGGGTTTGTTTGTGTTCCAGCTTGTGGTGGAGCAGGTTTACGTTTTCGTGCGGAAGAGGAGAGACTCTAACGTGATACGATCTCTGCAAGGAGACCATATTTCATGCTTCTTTTACTTTGTGGGGAAGAACAATGAGTAAATAAAGGCACAGATGTTCACCAGATTGAATTTGTGGTAGTTGAGGCCCAAAACGCGAGGCTGTAGCACAGCTTAACATGATTTACTTATTGTTTTTGTGTTTTTACATGAATGATGGAAACAAAATCTTCTCCACACACTTGTAGTGGCAAACATAATGATTTACAACCCTTTTAGACGTTTAACAGTATGGGAAATTGATATAATCATGGTAATTAAACTGTAATACGAGGTTTTATTAGTATACCTTGTGTTAAATCAATTTGGTTGGAGCATTTCATGTGTCTGCATGGATTGTTGGTTTAATGAGGTTGCTATAATACACTTTGAAAAGGCTCCATCTTTGTAAGAGCAGACTGTTACTCCACTAAACGTGGCCTGGCCCGTCACCCAGGCCCCGAGGCAGCGGGGGTTATCAGCTACATAAGACTCTCAGGGCTCAAGGTATTGGGGTCAACCTACGATATCAGGGTTTGGATGTGGGGAGGCTGCAGCTGAATCCCACTCCTGCTGTTTTTAAGTTTGACCCTGTTGAGTTTGGGGGCAGCAGGGTAGAAGTGAAAAGTTTCCTCGCACTCTGGCACCAATCAGAGGAAAGGAAAGTTGGTATGAATCAGAGGAAAGAAAAGTTGGTATGAAATCGCGCATCACAAGCCATGACCCAAGAGATGTGGGTTGTTCCGACAGTATATGACATACGCTCTCACACGGTGAATGCCAGCATCAAGCCCAAACCCAGAGTCAGTGCCTCGCTGGTGTTTGGAGAACTTCGTAAACAAGCAACTATCAACATTTCCTAAAAACAGTGATGAATATGGGACGTAAGAGCCTCACAGAAAGGAGGCGTCAATTGTTCTCTGCAAACCCACTGTGAAAAAAGCTAAAATAATTGGATATCAAACAAGACCATGCACTTGATAAAAATGGGAAGCAACCATGCGGAGAAGACCAACGTGGTTCTGCTGGATGCACTTGGTCCTGAATAACAAGTGTGAACGAAACCTTACATCTGTGCTCTGCATTCATTTCCTTCATATTCTGTCGAGTGAAATCTGGACCGCCGGAGCAGTACCACTTGTCGTCATCGGGGGGTGCTGTTGAGATTTGACATGAATACCGCATATAAAAATGTTCAAAAGAGGAACTGCGTGACACTTGATGTTTATCCAAACAGACAACATCCACCTGCAGCGAGGCCTTCAATGGTGCCTCGACACTGGCGCTACCTCATCCTGTCACTATCGTAGTTATTGCTGTCTTTATTGTTTTCTCAAAAAAAAAAAAAAAAAAATTTCCATTCTTCTTCTACTTCTTGGTTACATTAACAGTATGCTGATTACATTGTACTTTCCAGGGGATTCTATGTATGTCGCTCGTTCCAATGCATACCTAAGGACGTATAAAGACAAGACACGATTTGAAATGTATGTTTTTGTGTCTGTGCGTTTAATCAATTGGCCTTTCAAACCCCATGCAAGTGTTTTTGAGCAAAGCAGTGAACTCCCAAATGTCTTCTATTGGTGGGTGGGCAACTTGTCAAGTGAAATCACTTAGATATTTTACATGCATACAGTATCTACATCGAGTAGGACGGGCATGACAATGTAAGTATTTAAAGTCTTTTGGAAATCCCAACCGTATCCAATAACCAAGAAAAAGGTGCCAGAAAATTATGATGCACTCTCATGCTAAAGCTGCTTTCTCAAGGAAAACTGACTGGAAGCAAAAACACGGAGTAGGTCAGTTGCTCCCTCATGTACTAATCCCTTCACGGCTGCATGTGCCACTTTGACACGCCAGGACCAGGCTGAAAATCGGAGTGAAAAATATCCCTACATAACATAAATCTACTCACTGATCTGCTTACTCACACCACAACCGTCCACAAAGGACACTGGTCGCCGAGATCCATGACGTAGCACTATAAACTATGTTACGAGCCATTTGTACATAGTAGCATAAAGCAGTGGGAATCCTCTTATGTCACTCTAAATAAAGTTTTTTGGGATGATGTGTAATCTATAATCCTGCCACCCCCCCATATCGGTAATAGCCAGGTTTTAGTGTAAGCTCTGCCATTTAGATTAAGCAAACTCCAGCATCTCTTTGGCATCTCGCCTCCGCTCTGGATGGATTGGCAATTTTTGGAGAGTGGGAGAGTAATATATCTGAAGCCACAAAACAGATCAATGTGGGTCAAACGTGACGTATCTCACTGCGAATGCTTTTAGAATCAAGTGCAGCGTCATGGTAAAGCCATCAGAAAAGAAAAAAAAAGCTCAGTGTGACACTGGGCCGCGGTCCTGTGGAGCTCCGGCAACCTCAATCTTTCTCTGCTGACACGAAAAGTAACTTTGAAAAACAGCTTCCCTCCTCTTTTAAGGGAGAAAGATGATGCTGTCCTGGCTTTTTTATCCCCAGAATCCGACTGCGCTCTTACAAATGGTTTTGGGGCCAGACGCACGGCAGACGCAATTAGCCTTCATTTCCACTCTAATTCATGGTAAAAAGCAAAACAAAAACAAAAGCATTCCGAATTAAAAAAAAACCCATTGGCATGTTCCGTTATGAAAAATGAAATTCCCATGGAAATTGTCTTAATTTGTATGCATGGCCTAAATTGGTTGTCTGTTGCTATGGAATTTTTAACAGTGGCTAGCCGATTGCTGGTGTCTGCCCTCAGGCGCTATATGCTAATGAGGGTCACGGAGGGTCATGTTGTAATGCACTCGCTAAAATGAGGCGGGGATCTCCGAGGGATATTCTCATTTGGGATAATGCCAATTACCACCCCGCTGCTCTCAAAGCCTCGGCCACCCGAGCAGCCGTGTGTCGGTGTGCGACTGAGTGAAAGGATGGGAGTTTGACAGAAAACAGGTGGAGCGGGCGTCAGCGCACGGCTATTTAAGGCGGAGGATTTTCTGGCTGTGCTTGGACGTCAGACGTTTTATTTTTAAAGCCAGTGCCCGGGTCAGCCAAGGACACCAGTCAATCAAGTATGATGGGAAAAAGAAGACTTATAATCGAATGAGAAGCTGTAGATGAGAACGCCCGACAGTGTCAGTCCTTCTGCAGCGCTGTAACGGAGTGAGATGCTGCAGGACGCTGGAGCACGTTGGATAGGTTGCACAGATCACATTCACACAAAAATACAAATTGACTAACCAATCAGAATCAAATATATGTTGTTGTTTTTTTGAGTTTCTGACAATCATTCCATAAAAAAGCAAGTGAATCTAACCAAATGGATTTTAGTTCTGTAATTCTTTTTACCACGAGAGCCGTCGCAACACACTGGGCATAATTAGTCATTTTCACACATTCACATACATGTATTGTGAATGCTGCAATGCAAGAAACACCACTTAGTGTTCCAGTCTTCCAAAACAGATGTCAATTGTGGACTCTGTGGACATTTTCTAAAAGGTGATTGAAGATTAGCCTTTATCAAATTCTGTATATATTTGTGTTTTTGTACATGTTTGATCTGTAAAAGTGCTGTATAGACAAATATTCATTCATTCAGATGGACACAGCGAGATGGGAGATTGAACTGACAAACTTGGGATTTGAGAACTGCACTTATGACTGAGCCACATCTTTCCCAAAAATTGGAATCCAATGCTTTGAATCAAAAAACCATGAGTGGCCTCATACAGAAATAAGGAATATTCAAATTGAGGTTAAGCATGCATTAGGTCTTCTTCGTCCAAGTTGGATCTGCTGAAAGTTCTGTCATTTCCTCGTTTGTTCGTCTTTATTGGAAATGCACGTGCCAGTGATGGAAGTTATCAAACTTATGGAGTTGTTGACGCAAATACATCTGAATTTGGCCCCCAAAAAAGTCGCAGTGTAGGAAATGGCCACCCACAATGTCAAAGTTTGAGGTAGGATGTCGATGTACCTTGCAATAAAGTCAGCAAATAAAAGTCCATGTGCAGGTTCTTTCATGGGAGAAAAAATACGTATGAGAATCAAAACAAATTCAGTTCTCAGAAACTCAAAGTATATCACGACTACACCCTGGTCTGCCCTTTTTCTCCCGCACTCACCTCATCCTGCATTTGGTTACTACAACCACTTTGGCTAAAGGCCATTTCGCCACATAATGACCTTGACTTGTGAACTTATGAACCCATCGCACCGACTCTCCCTGGGTCTCAGCGGGTCGGCTGTAATGGCAGGCGATTGAGGAAGAACCACTCACATCCCTCAGAGAGGCTGACATCCTTCACCGTTAGTGTTTCTGTAAAAGGGGGGGGACGTATTGGCCTAACAATGGCCTGTCAGCGCGAATCTCCCCGTCCCCGCACATTGGAAGGTGACATCAGCGGGATGATGGCAACACACAGCCGGCGCCGTCCCTCGTGCCGAACGCCACCGCGCTCCCCCGTCGTATGATACCATGCAAGACTAACACGCCATTGTTCCTGCAAAGTTGACAGGTCATTAGAGATTCGGGGCTGACGCATGTCCCATCCCACACATTCAAACCTTTCAGACACGTGCATAGAACTTTAGAATCACAAGGATAAGTTACTATAAATACTCTTACCGCACTTTCTACAAAAAAAAAAAAAAGGTACTTTCTGAAAGTTTCATTAGAAATGTTTTTCAATTGATTCAGCCCTTTGAGACGAAAAGACAAAACTGTTAAACCGGGTTAACTAATGTAAATCGAGTCTAATTTGGACTAATCTTTTTTTTTTGCTGAATTTGAATTCCTCCTTCATAAAGAAGAAAGTCAACACATTTAAACCATTTTTTCTGTCCATGCAAAACATCATTGTTGCAACTAAAGGCAGATTTTCCAAAATGCCCAAAATTTTATCATATGGAACATATCACATTAAAAAATCTTGAACATGTTCATTTTTGGTATTACTATCTCCTCACATGCACATCTCGCTTGACCATGAGATCATGAAATGTGGTTTAAGTTTTACGTATACTTCCCTAAATGGGGAGGTTGGCAATGTCAGAATCATTTTTATTGAATGATGAAGCTGCTTTTTTTTTTCTTCAGAAAAATGAGATGGTGTCAATCTGTTCATAACACTTGTCGAGGAATCTTTTGACATATATTCCAGATTGCCAGCATGTGTATTTCTCAGAGACAATCACTTTAGTCATGAAATGGTCAAAAACATTAATGGAATCAGTCGATTACAAGAATGATTCAAGTTGGATTTATATGATCTGATTCTCAATGCAGGAAGCCTTTAAACTCTGAAAACAGTAAAAACAATCAGGTGGCTCATAAGTCACTTAGATTTTGTGTTATCAGTCTAAATCTGCTAAATATGGCACAAAACTGTTTTTAAAAGTGATCAGCTCAAACTCAGAATATGAATATAGACACACTCTCCCGGTTGGAGACTAAAGAATGTTTGATCAATTAAGGTAAGATGTGGATGTGTCAAATGCCCCAACCGGCCTGATGCCAGGAGGCACACAGGGCAAAGAGCAACTTGAGCTGATAAGGCGAGAGGGTATGAGAGTATAGATCGGCTTGATAAGAGGCCAGAAGTGACTCCTGCATCGTTTCAATGAGAGATATTCCAGATCCCAGGCAGATTACGTTCAGTCGACGAAGCATCTTTTGAAGTTTGTCTTGATTTCCCAATTTGGGATCTGCTGAAACCAGGGGCAGATCCAGAGGGCTGGCAACATATGGCAGACGTACATATACTGAATGTAGTTCGTGCTGCATTCGCTGCTGTCGGACATTAGAAATTCGCACTTGGAAATGTCAAATGGGCCATAACTTGGCAAGTCTTTTTTCCGTTGTACCACCCCGGGTAGATCTGTCCCATGGCTGAAACGTTAACCTGCGTCACTGGCAACCCGCGGCGAGGTGTTGGAGTCACACGTAGAGTGTAAGAGTGTCGGGCTCACAGCGAAAACGAAGATGTCGAGATGGTGTGCGTTTGCTTGAAGACGCCGTCACCTATTCTGCCACCTGTAATTGCTTTGTCCTCAGGCAGACGTGTGAGGTCTTGACAGCTCAAACCTGGCAACCTCTTCCATTCCAACAACGGAGTCTAATGAAGCACGCACATCGTACCCGAACGGGGTACGATGCACCTGCTCTGTGTGTGTGTGTGTGTGTGTGTGTGTGTGTGTGTGTGTGTGTTTTTGTGGCACTTGTTATCTATTACAACAGGCTACAGTGGTATTTGTTGACATCCTGGTGTTATCAGCAACAGAAAAAGGTTTCTCTAGAATTTCATCATATTTTCACTGTTTCATTAGCTGGTAGGAGACGAGAGAGTGAAAAAAGCTGAGGTTCTTCTTCTTCCAAAAAAAAAAAAAAAAAGCAATGCAGAATATAGTACGAGCGCCAGTGAAAAGAGCGACGAAAACGCAGAGGAGTGCAACGAGAGTGCATGTTGGTGAGGAGAAAGACAAGAAGGAGAAGAACGGTGTGAAAATCTGTGACAAAGACAAACTTGCAGCAATCTCGGAGAGAGCCTGGGAAAAATGTGTCATGCCATTATCACCAACATCATCCTCATGGTGGCTATAATCATCCTCTTTTTCTTCTACCTTCAGTTATCTTACCGCCACCTTCAGAAATATCACTGGCAGCATCTGCCACCGCCTGTTGTCTCTACCTGTCTCATTTGAATAGTATTTCACAGCAAAAAAAAAAAAAAAAAAATGGCTCACCTTCCAAAACAGATACATCATATTTTCACAGAAGGCAATAAAAGCGGTGCAGGCCCAATTCCCCACAGTTTCGAAGACAGGGGCTGTATTTCAGCTCGACTCATCAATATGCAAAACATCAGAGCATTGCTTTGCCACAAGAATATTCCCTCCACTGCACACTCTGCAAGTGCACACAAACATCACATTTAATGTTGCTTTTCTCTTTAAACAGCCGTCCATTGGCACGAGAGGGAGAGAAAAAAAGAAAAAAAAAAACTGTGCGAATCTTGCACGAACATAATCACATTTTGATGAAAAGCGTCGGGATTCAAAGCCGTAAATTGCCCTATGTGATTTTAATACTCTGCAGGCAACTGTCAAACCAAAGAGGCCCACAAGAAAAAAAGAAAAAAAAAGAAAAGAGGGCGACGGCGACGACTCCGGGGCTGAAATCAATGCGCTACCTTTTTATTTGAAAAGAAGTGAACAAACTCCCAACACTGGATTACATTTCAAAGAGCAGGGCCTGGAGCTTTCCAGTGCACACAGTGTGGGAGAAAGGTGGCGTAGCGTGGGAGAGAGGCATAATCATTATGACCTACAGTAGGGTAGATGTAGGTTAAGTTGGAACCTCTCTCTCTCTCCCTCTCTCTCTCTCTCTCTCTCTCTCTCTCTGTCTCTGCCTGCAGTGCTCGCTCTGCCTTTCTCTTTCTCAAGTCGGTTCCCCGGGCTGCCTTTCCTGGGTTGTTAAATCCCTGCTCCTTTAATCTCCTTACTCAGCTACATCCTCTTTAAAGATGCAGAACCACAGGAGAGACGTGGGATACGTCAACCGGGGAACTGGTGCCGAGGAAGGCGGGGCGGGGCATGTGGGGGCTGGGGGGGAGAGGGGGTATTTGCTTTGAGAGTTACAGGGAGAGAGAAGTTGGTTTGATGTAGAGAAAACATTGGAATTCATCAAATGTTAAGAGCACGTCATCACCCGCTGAGCTGGAGTCGAGTCAAGAGAGAGAGATAATCATTTAAAACCCACATTTCATGACTTGTAGGTCTTTCTTTTTTCTTTTTTTTAAAGGTAATTTTCTGAATCCATTACCTGTCTTTTTGGTGATAATATGCATTTCCTGTAAGATCTCTGCTCCTTGACTAAAAAAATTAAAAAATAAATAAATCTGACAGGTCTGTAATTACATGTCAAGCGTAATAATGCACCTGTGAAGCAGCTTCAGCAAGATTGAGTGGGACCGGAGACATAACGCCAGCGATGTACACATCTCAAATGCACAAACGAACCGCTGTGCTCCCAACGTCCTATCAATACAACCAACCACTCAGTCCCCCTCTCCCAGGCAGGATTTGTGAAGCGGTGCCGACCCGTCATGGGCATGGCTGCAACACACAGCAGCTCAGCTCCATTTCAATAATGGTGCGCCACCTGAGACTGACGGAGATGAAAGTAATCCATTCGAAAATGGATCACAGTCGCTCAGCGTGCCACATGCTGTTGGAGCGTGAGGAGACGGGTCTACTGTAGATTTCTGGGTCATCTTTCAAGCGCGTGTGTTTGAAGTTTGGTGGCGTAGGGATGTGTATGTACCTCCAAATGACAGATGTAGGAGTGTGTGTGTCGGCATTATGGTTCTGTGCCATGTCAGTTAAGCATGAAACCATCTCAGTTCTGGATCCCTCGCAAGTTCGGTTCACACTTATCAAAATGGAAAACACACATGACGGCAGTTCTCTGAGAGTGGGAGCTCACGGCGACGGCGCACGCCGATTCACCAACAGCAGCAAATCAGAAGCAGCCCATATGTACAATCTGAAATGTAATCTCTAATTAGTGGTTCAGCGGTACCTGTTTCCCAGAAGTAGACAGACTTCCCATCGTCTGTCTGTGTGTGAGCCCTCCGGAAGCCGCACAACAGCAGCAATGTCACCAAAAGGTACCAGCAGCTCTCCTCTGTCCTTTTCCGGAGGGTCCCCTCTGCCCCCCTCCACCCCGGCCCCATGGTCCGCCAAAGGGTAAAAGTAAATCCACTCAGCTCGGACGCTCGGCGAAGGCAGCGGTGGCCCAAAGAGAAAAAAAAACAAAAAAAACAATCACCCCCCCCTCAAAAAAAACAAAACAAAACAAACCCAACTAAAATCTCACGTCCAAGAGGGAAGGAGAAGTGAAGTCTGCTTCAGTTAGTGAGGAAGTGTGTGAGAGGCAGACGGGGACAGATAAAGAGGTTTGTGTACGAGGAGTCCTGCAGGAGTTGAGAGGTCCGGTACTTGGGTCCTGGTGAAGGACAGAGAGAGTGGTAGTTGCTTCCAACTTGGCCGGATGGTCCCAGCGGGGGGCCGTCAGTGACGGGCACTGAGCCGCAGATGGATGGCACAGCAGCCGCCGTCCTCCTCCATCGTATCCACCTTCCACTGCTGCCGTCGCTGCCTCTGTCCTCTGGCTGTGGAGCAGTGACAGTGGGCGAGTGTCTGCAGTGTTGTTCGCCTCCCTCCCTCCCTCCCTCCCTCCCTCCCTCCCTCTCGCTCTCTCACTCTCTCTCTCCTACTCGCTCACTCATTTGTGCTTCTCCCTAAGCAAGCTCTCTCTCTCCTCCTCCCTCCCTCCCTCCCTCTCTCTCTCTCCTATTTCATCTCCACTTGTTTCTCCCTCTTATTTCCTTTTCACCATTACACTCTGCATCTCTTGCATGCTCACTTCTCACTTTCTCTGCCTCCCTTTCCTCCCGCCGAAGGGAGGAGGAGGAGTACTTCTCCCCACCACCTCCTCCTCCTCCTCCTCCTCCTCCTCCTCCACCACCTCCTTCCTCTTGCTTTGTCTCCAACTCGCGACTGGAGACCGGCAGGGCTCACACTGGTCTGAGGAGATCCCATAAGCACTGCTCCCGGGATCAGAGAGGCAGAGAGACAAGCGGGGGCTTAATGCAGAGCGGGAGAAAGGGGTGGGGGGGGGGGGGGGGGGCAGAGAGGAAGAGGAGCACGAGGAAGGGTGCGAAAGGAGGGGCGTGAAAGTGAAATGATGAAATAGAAAAAAAAAAGTGAAAATGAAGACATGCAGTTGCAATGCTGTTGCCTCCTCCGAGAAGGAAAACTGCTTGTAGCAGCAACAATTAACTGTACAATATTTATATACTGTAAACATGCGGTGCAGTTATTTTGAGAAGGAATCACATTTTCTTTCACGGCATTTTTCAGATTTTTCTCTTTTGCATACTCATTCTATTCATTCTAACAAAATATGCAATTCATTTATATCCTTGCATTAAAATAGTCTTAATAGTTCAAATTAATTGGTTATTAAATAAGTGAAAAAAGATTTCTGAGGAATGGGTGGGATATAATAAGTCCCTTTCAGACATGCAACAGAATTGTACTGTTCTGTTGTTTAGTGCTTGATGAGATAATTTCTGATCGACTGATCATGGTCAGTGGTTTATTTTGTACACGTTTGAAATCAAATATTTGTTTCTCATTTTTGTAAATTTGATTTGATTATTTTTCCATTGGGAAGCCACAGAAACAGACAAAAACATTCCAGAGGTCTTCTCTCGATGGATCAAACTTGTTACAGTCGAACATAAAACCAATGTGCATCAGAGGGCGAGTCCCCCCCCCCCCCCCCCATTCAACTCATTCACTCACAGCCATTCACACCACAAAATGCTCAAAAGCCTGAAAGTAAATAATTACCCCTTGTTGTGTTAACACTTCGTCAAAATTGAACATCAATTTTGTCTGATTTAAAAATGTAATTCTACCTCATGTCATCTAATGTATAGCTTTAACAACAGAGTGAGGCCAATGGCATCTTTAGTTTTAGCACTTTACAGCTTTTGATAACATAAAATAGTTCCCATACCTAAATTAAGAAATGTGAATTTAGTGAGCTGCAGGTGATTAACACTCTTTAACTAACTTAATGAAAGTAGCTTTTTTCACAAACAAGAGCCCATGTGATTATAAAATGCTCAAAAATATAAATGTAAACCAAAAACTACAACCAATGACAGTCATGTTGATCAGCTCACAAAACTAAAGTGCAGAATTGCAGATTTTTTTTCCGAGAAACAATAAAAAGGCTGCACATTTCAACGCATAACCAATTGGGTTTTATTATTTTATGATTGAGAGATGCTCTATTGGTAATTGGATAAATGGAAAATCTTACTGGAGGAATCAACTCGTTTGTCATCTGATGACGCTGAGCCAGCCAGTATTCAGGTGATGGTGAAATTTCAACTTTCGATTTTCACACACATCGCCCTCATCTTATCTGCCTCCCTCCATCGGACTGACGACCTGCAGCCGGCTGCTTACAGTTGACATTTAAAATCAAATACGGCGACATCCAGACGCTATGTCATTAGCCTTTAACGCCATTGTTACGCTGTCAAATCGTGTAAAGGGACAAATGTCAGGAAGTTTTATAGCTATTTAAAATAAGTGCAATGCGAATCATACTTCAAACTATATATGCAGGATTTAAGGCAAAGAAATCTTCAAATCAAAGGTTTTGCTGAGCTTTTTGTCGGCACGCATCTCAAGGCTAAACAAGCATTTCATGAACTTGTCGAAACTGAATGTTATTGCTCCTATCCGTTATGGCATATTTTATTGTATTACCCCTCTGTTGCACAAAACAATCGGTTTTCATCGGTGTGCATTATTTTCCACACAGCTGCACAGCCTCCGTGTAAGAACCTCAATCTCTTTCTATGCAAGTTCAGCAGAAAAAGTTGCTGCACAGGCATTATGGCCAGAGGATAAGCAAGTTAGTGGCCCGGTTATCCGTCTATCCGGCCTCATGCTCGAGGCGTTCCTGGGTAATTCCACGGAGTTCCCACTAAGCCAGGGTAAATATGTGATCCCTGTGGAGTTCGCCCCGCCCAGTTCGACGTGCCTGTGATGAATCTACAGGGAGTCATCAGTTTAAGGACCGTTTGGGGTTTCTAGAAAAGATGTGTGACCCAGCAGAGGTTTAAGAAGGAAATCGTATCTGGAGCACTTCTGGCTCCAAACACCCAGAAAAGGTCCTTGCTGGCGAACAGAGAGGAAGACGGGAGATCAGATTGTAATAAGGCATTTTCACTTTCCCGCCCTGTGATAAGCCAGACTGTGGGGAGGGCAATAGCTCGGCGTGCTCTGGAGTTTATGGCTCTCCCGAGCAGACACGTTTTCAAAAGTCTGCGCCCGGTCTTCGTCAGAGGTACTCGCAGACTTGGTCAAACAAATCAACAAGCCGATGGCAGCCACGGTGAAACAAAAGCATTGAGGAAAGGACACAGCTTTTGAGATGCATGAATGAACCAATTTCCACGACCTCTCAAGATAATCGTCACCGCCTTGCGAAAACAGACATTTGAAGATCTTCTGGGAGAAGCATCTCAATTACTCAGATTGTGACTTCTGCTACCGCCCGTGGCTATTTCCAAATAATAAAAATGGAACAATCAAAAATGATGCAGGCATTGCACGAAAACATTGAGTGCTGGACCGTATCGACCCCCATATCAAACTTTCTCCCCAACGTTTAAATGCAGCTGCAACATTTATTCACTTGCCGACAGCAGCAGCTGTGTCTCTACGTGCCATGCAGGACAACAAGGTTTTTCTTGTGTATAGAAGTCCATCATAGCAGTTGTTGCCTCCGATTGAGTTAAACTGACCACTGTGTCTATTTGAGGAGGAACTAAACTTGAAAGCCTGTTGGTTCATATGAGGTCCATTAACGTCCGCCACACAATGCTGGAGGTGTTTCCAGTCTGTTGGTCAGCAGGCACTACGAGCCGGTTGGTGCCGACCGACACAACCAGATGAACAGACTCCTTATAAAGCTCAGTGACATCCTGATTCAATGGATTCAGGAAGTCGGAGGGAAAGATATGGTCCAAACTGAGGTCCATCCGGGGAAATGTCTCCCTCCTTCCATGATGTACCGATGAACAGGAGAATTTTCAGTAATGGACTCTTTCCACCAAAATGCACTACAGAGTCACATGAGCTCCTTTCTTCATGTGGCCATCAAACTTGGAAATAGTCCTTATTTAAATTTATTGTCAAACCCTTCTCCGTTTACAAAATGTACTTATTCTTATCCAATATTAGGGTTTCTTCTTCTACATTGTCAACTCCTATATACTATGTAGACTATGTATTAAAAATATATTTATACTGTGCAATTTTTACATGACAGACCTGTGATGACCAAGTTTACACCACAATAGGTCCTCCTATACACTACCTTCCATACTGTACAATGTACATTTGTTAAATTTGGGTACATCAGTCAATTTGACTGTTCGACTTGACCGACAGATGGACAGACTTTCCAGAGGCAGGAGCTTATCATGTTTTCTGTTGTTGCTCTGCAGCCTCTTGTCTGTGCAACACAAGACCTTACATTTTAAGACAACCAGATTGTTCGTATTTCCTCTAAAAAAAAAAAAAGAGCGAAAAATCACAAAGTCAAATCGCCCCCATGAGTCAGATAGAAGATGGATGGTACTGATGCATAAAATAGTGTCAGTGATGGTGGAGGTATACGTCAGTTTTCCTGGCTCGGTTCTTTGTGGGGGAGACATTTATATGACAGGACAGAAGTTTTAAAGCCACGCTGATGCCACTTCTCACATTTTCTGTTCTAACCCAGTCTGATACGTAGACTCATTGTGAAACAACAAGAAAAATAAAATGACACAAGAGTTACCCTCTCCTCAGTCTTTAGTGCGTCTGTCACTAACCAGGCTTGTGCCATCTCCTCAGACTGTCCCGTCCAGGCGGCACCGGAGCTGAAAGTGCCGATGACAGGCCGACTGAGCCTCGGTCGACGCCTGCCAGTCACACGTCCCGGCTCAGCCTTAAAGTCGAGTCGTGCTGTCAGGAGCTTCGACAGCAGAGGAGCTCCCATTTGTTTCTGCTCACAGTGTTTTGGAATCTGAAAAGGGCCGAGATTTTTCTAATTCTCTACAAGTCTGATGAGAATGTCACGAACTGTAAAGAACTCGTCCCTCTCTGTTTGTCCAACGCTGTCAGAAAAATGAAGGTGGAAGGAGAATCAACCAGGTTGCACTACTGTTACTGTTAAGCCGATTTCTATCTATATTTTACTGCATCGTCAATAGCGGGCATTTCATTTAACTAACTTATACACAGTCAATAAATCACACAAGTGTAAATAAATGCAGACAAAAGGAGAATTCAATCTCTTCAGAGAACTTGTTGGCTTCAAATATGCACTTCAAGGAGTTTTAACAGCATTACATTAATTATTGTGAGTGTACTCAGTGGCAAGTTATGATTTTAAATGAAGCAAAGATCAATACATAGTAATAGAATTACCTCCGCATATAAAAACTTTATGATGATAATCTGTTATTTTGCCATCTTTAAAAAAAAAAAAAAAAAGTTGCCTCCTGCAACAATAAGCACTCACTGCTGCACCAGATGTGCATTAATCCACATCTGAGCGAAGGTTACAAACAAATGCACGACTCTTTCTTGACGAGTTATGACTGCTGTAAATCTAACGCGCGACGGTTTGTGAGGGAGCAACAAATCAATATATTTTTGTAATTTGTCTGTTTAAATGTGTGTTTTGAATGCAGCAGGGAAGGAGGAAATTAAACTGACATCCTCATGTTTTTAATCAGCGATGCAGACTTCCGCTGACACGTTTGGCACAGCGCTGCCACTCATGTTTTTTTTCTTTTTTGCTCCATTAAAAATTTGCACATCAGTCAAACAGTAGGTGTCTTTTCATGGACATTTTGCTGGTGTCGTTCCTCGCGGTTGTGTTCTCTGTTGTTTTCAACATGTTTATATCTTTCCAGGTTTTGGAGCGTTTTCTCCAGGTTGGGGTTATAAGGCGATACATTGCAGGGTAAATATAGAGCGACAGACACGTTCACATTTATAACTCAAAAATTATGTGTTTCTGGTCTGTGGGAGGAAACCACTCAGGGAAAAAAATGGGAATATTATGCAAAATCCACATTTAAAATTGCTTAAACCAGGGATTTTTCTTACTGTGAGGGAAGAGTCCTAACCACTACACCTCTCTGCATGACATTTACACCATAAATCTAACCGATTGATATGCCCGGTGCATGCAAATTTACAATTTACAGAGAAATACAGAAATAAAAAAAAAAGAGAGACATTTAAAAAGCAATACTAACAGTATCGATAATAGTTTCTCTTTGTGGTTTGTCAGTATTGAGCGCTACATCAGAATTATAACGATATCGGCAACATTTAGTTTTAAAAACATGGGCACATATCCAGTGGCGTACATCCCTCGTCGTAACCTTTGAACTGCAATACCCAAACTCTGAACAAAATGTTTTCCACCAATCAAAAAAGGGACATTTTGAAGTCCAAGTCTTCTGAGTCAACTTGACGTGTAAGTATTTGTTTGTTCTTTATGAGAGTGAGGACAAAATGAAAGCAAGTGAAGTTACTACTAAAAACACACCAGTTTATCAACTTTGATTTGCAAATCTAGAATTCAAAATTTGTTTCATCAGATTCAGCTTTATTTTATGATTAAAAACTGAAAGTGAAGTGAGAGTTTTATAGGACTCGTACATTGCGGGGGGGGGGGGGGGGGGGGGGGGGGGGGGGGGGAATCAATCCTGAATAAAATGCGAATCATTACCATTACAAGAACATTAAAATCCCAAACAAAATGATGTAATAATGTAAATATTAGGCATGAAAATATGCAGCAACAGAGTTGCACAAATAGGCATTTATCACCATGCTGCCCAGAAAAGCTCGGAACAGTTCCCGTCGGCGTGCAGTATGTTAATAATGTCGTTATAGAATCATTTCTCAGTTAGAAGAGGCTGATCTCTGCATGTATACACATCTCAGTGCTTTAAAGAGCCGACCGTCTCTATAACCACTTTGCTCATGATTTAGTACAAATAGCTTTTCCTCCTCCGACGCTTCTTGTGGCAGTAAAATATCTCCGATAACTCAGATAACGGCCGTGATAATGGACAACAATTTGCTTGTTTTTGCAGGTCGTGTGGTTACGTGGCCTCAGAGGTTGGTTTTTTTTTTATCTTCCCTTCCTCTCTGTGGCATTATAGCTGAAATCAAATGTACATAGACATTCTACAGTCTGCAGTCAACACCTACGCACCGTAACACGATACATATTTATGTACATCTGTAGGCTTGTTAATGGCGCCCGTGTTCACACCTCGTTCACCTCGATGCATATTTACACACATGCTGGTTTAATCCATACTGCATCATTTCATTTTATTGAACTGCATTTTATGTTATTTGCATTTATGTATCTGAATCAATTTCACATGTAAATTCCACCAGAATTGGTTTTCTTTGTCATTTCATTGTATGGATTTTTACTGTATTCAGCCTCAGCATGCATTTGAGTGCCTTAATCACATACAGTGCAATTTCCTTAAATCTATATATGCAAATAATTTGCGTATATTCAGCTCACGTATAGGATTTAATGCTTCTACTTTTTGTCTTTAATTCAATTCGTTCAGTTTTGTTTTTCCTGCAACAAAATGCTTTTCCTCCAGAGGATCACTGCAGCTTTGTTATGGGCTGTAACTTTTAATTCATCATTAAACCAGAGTTTGTTAAGGTTACGTTTAATTATGCCAAAGTGTTGCCGCGTTTCCTCCAAGTGGTTCGCTTATTGAGGATTTGGAGTTTCTGCACTAATAATTAAAAGAAGGCACAGGATCATTTATCAGCAGGCCTGAAGCTGTGCATGTGTGTGTGTGGAGCGATACGACCACATTTTATCACTTGTCAGAAATAAATTTGGAGTTTTTGGTGAAACCTGGTAAAAAAAATAATAAAGGGGGGGGGGGGGGGTGTAGGGTTTGCAAAATGTGCATCTTGAATTGTGTTATCTCCCTCAGTTTTAATTGCATGTGTGATGACTTACTCTATCAAGACAAGTCTCAAACATTCGTAAGGGCTAATCTTTCCCAAAGCTGCACTTTGATGAGGGGCGAGGCAGGTGTGTGTGTCTGTGTGTGTGTGTGTGTGTGTGTGTGTGTGTGTGTGTGTGTGTGTGTGTGTGTGTGTGTGTGTGTGTGTGTGTGTGTGTGTGTGTGTGTGTAACGTGGAGGATGAGTGAGATAATAACACAGAAAAACACAATCGTTCGGCGCAGAGATTGCAAAGATTAAAACCGATTAGCGAAACACAATGAATCAACAAATAACATTATTGCTTTTCTTGTTGCGAATTACAGACTGCCGCTCTCCGAGGCCCCGAGGCGTCTTGTTCGGAAATCACAACAAAAACTGGCATGAAAATCAGCCACACTACCAATATGTGAAAAGTCTGAATGTTGTTTTGCTTCTGCTGAAGGACATAAATCAGATTTGAATGTTTGGTAAATTGTTATTTGTCCAAAAATAGAAAAGAAAAACATAATTTGACAATAATACAGTATTCATTTTTTTTTTAAAATAATGTCAACCTCCACTAACTAATGTAACATCAGGTTTCACCTTAAAAGTAAACCTAGTATCATAACAACACTACAGTAATACAACTATGGTAACATTACTGAAACTGTACAAACTGAGTAAACCATTTCTTCTATTCACTTTTTATTTGCTATAACTCATCTGCTGATTTCTTATCGAGTTGGCATCAACCACCAACTTTAATTAACTCTCCTAATAATGCAGCATTACCGTTGATAACTAGAATGGATTTATTTTTAAATGAAAAGGAAAAATCCCCAAATGCTCTAAAATAGGAAATTATTTGAATGAAATAATTCGTTTTAATCAATAAAACCCTAATTTTGTAATTGCTTTGTTTTGGACCATCATTGTACAAGAGATTATGCTCCTTTTAAAAGTGACACTAGATTGGAGATGACATGCAGAGCATATTATAAAAAATGTCAGATGATTTTTAAAAGATATTAACGCAACTTTGTGATCTATTTATTTATACGTCACCTCTTCGAGTGCAGATTGAAACCAATGCTCGTCGTGAGACGACGCCGCACTGTGCTTTGCAGATGACGAGCATCAGTGGAATTACTATTGAATGGATTGGTTTGTTTTGCCGCACAGACGGGAAACGGGCACTGGCCGAGGATAAAAGAACGGCTTATCTGATGCAAATATGCTGCAGAGAAAACTTTACACAGGTGAGCTTTATCAGTCGGTGTCGTTTCAGCTGCTAATGAGGAGATCAGCTCCGAACACATTCGTCCCTTCGATCCCAGTCGACTGTGGGTGAGAGGCCAGGCACAACCCGGACAGATCACAAGGCGAACGCACGCGATCGGATTCACAACTGGAGGCAACTCGGGGCCACAAATTCACCTCAAATGCATATTTTCGGTACCGTGGAAGTAAAGTGGAGCAAATGAAGAAACCCATCAGGCCCAACATGAAACCAGAAATGGCCAAAAAAGTGTACATGGAACATGCATTAATAAGGAAACATTAAGACTTTCAACAAATTTTTACCTGTTGTAGGAATTAAAATGACGCATTAATGAATATACAAAGGCAGGGAGTGGGAAAGCGTGTATCACTTTGACTTTCTTCCGTTTCTACCCCATAAAACACTTTATGCTAGTTTTTCCTGAATTTTTCATTTCATTGTTCAGCCTTTACATTTGGAACTGTGATCAAGTTGAAAATTGTTGAAATTAATCATGGATTCATTTATTAAAGTGATGCAGTGAAGCACTTAGAAATGCACAAATGTATTATTTCTATGTTGTCAAGTAGAGCAACTCTGTTGTTTTCGAAGGTACCCGGAACCGATGGCAGGATGTAATTTGATTTGAGTGCCGAATACCAAAAACTGCATCCTTTCCATTGGATAATGGAAAGGATGAGAGGTTTTTAAGTACTTCATATTTCTAATAGTTTTAGATTAAGATAGCCTTCATGTATCAGTAGATTATATATAAATACATTTGCCTTGCCCAAAAGTGCTACACAAATAAAGTTTGATTTCAATTTTGAAGCATAACATGAACCACAACAGTGGGAAGGAAGATGCAAACTCCATGAAATAAATAACACTCACAAACTGGGCATTTTCTCACTGTAATGCGACACGAGTGTTTTTACAAGTGTGTCTTATTGTCTTTAGCAGACACTGAAACGTGAACATAATGCTGCTCTAAGCAAGTATTCACAGACTTTTGGACGTGAATCTAATAGTTGGTATCATTATTAGATTTGAGTCAGAGCGGCGCAGCGCCGGAGGAAAAAGGAGCAGAAATGAGGTGCAGCTGATTACGGGAAGAAAAACACACAAGTCGTGGAAACCGTGTTTGGATTTCTCGTCAGAGGCCATCCGACTTCTCTCTGGTGGCTCTTTTAAAGCTGAACTATTTCATCGAGCCGTTAAGTCGCACTCTGGAACGGAAAAGACTAAAGGAGATGCATTTTTCAGTTGGAAACTGAGCGCGGGCGTTTTAAAATGGTTTTTCTCTGAGCAAAAAGCTTCGACGTTAATGGTGCATAAATCAGGTTTGAGATTTTACTTCATGCAGCTCTGGCTCTTTTTCCTTTTTTTAAGTTTATTCATAGCACTTAATATAACATGTCTGCTTTTATGTGCATCATGTTGCAACAATAAAGAAAGTTATGTAATGATAATTGCCCCGAATTCAACCAGAGTATTTCTGTGAAAGAAACGCCTGCTGACCTTTTCCATTAATTGAACATTTATTTAACCGATAAAGGCATAAGGGAAAATGTCAAGTGTCATTTCCCAGAAGGGAAATCTTACATTTAAATGGTGATCAAATATTGTAATGTATTCTGATCATAAAAGCTGGAGTGTTTCTCGTCTTAACCGTTTAAGCAAGGGACATGGACATATAATAGTTATCCATCGTGTTGTGAAACATTTTTTCATACACGATAAAAAGAGGAAATAACTTTTGCCGCAGGTAATTTTCCATCATGTTTGAAAAAACTAGAAAAAGTATCACAAAGACTTTCATGTAATTTGTCAGGCATGTAATTGATCCACTATCTAATCCCAGAAGTCAAAGTAAAGTTAGATTCAGCCTGAAATGTGGCTGATCTGCGTTCGTCAGTGAAGAAGGAACCAATCAGAGGAAAGACTGAAGGCAGGATACAGACTGCTGGCAGATTCCAAATATATCGTTACAAAATAAAGAAAGCAAACTAATCACACTTAAAGAAATTCCTTTTTTGTCTCATCTTTCAATTCATGGTGCATTCATGCTCCACAAATGCAAAATGACTGAATTTCAGGAATGGAAGAAAAGCAGCATTAATCGTGGTCAATTCACAACAGGAACGATTACCTGAGTCATTTCTTTTTTTTTTTTTTTTTTTTTTTTTATCAAGACAAAGAAAAACAACTGGTTTGCTCTTTCAAATAACAAAGACATAAGATATCCAATCCAACCAGATCAAACGTAACTTTATCAACTCCACAATGGACCAAAGCGCTGTATAAAGAATAAATAAGATGTAAAAGTGTGCAGTTCACACCTTTAGATAAGACATAAGATACAATACATGCAATAAAACAAATGCAGTAAAAACAAATTAAAAGGGATGAAGATCTGGGCAGTATAAAAGACATAAAAAGATGAGTGAAAACAAAAAACTGCTCACATTGCATCAAAGGCCAAAGAGAAAAGGTGGGTTTACTTAAGGTTTTGATTTATTACAATATGCATTAGTCACACACAGGTTTTACAGTATTCCTGCATCTTCTGCAGCTGTGAAGCAACACGACGACAGCGGTGACGATGAAACGAGACTGTGAAGATGTGGGCTGGACGGTAAAATAATGAGCTGCTGTACAGCCGGGAGAAAAGGAGCCATTGGTCCTGATTCGTTCCTATAAAGAGCCGTCACTGTATCCAGAGTTTAAACTTTAAAAAACACAAAACTGGTTTTAGACTCATAACAATGTTCTCAGTGTGAATTCAGACACTTCCAGCTTACATTATTGTGACTCGTCAATTTGATCACCCGGTGTGTGTGTGTGTGTGTGTGTGTGGGGGGGGGGGGGGGGGGGGTATCCAATGATGGCAATGATATTATGCAACTCCTAAATAAGCAGAAATATGATGTTCATGCTGTGGAGTTTGTGAATAAAGATGGAAAGCGGTAGGTGGGATATTTATATATTTATATCCAGCAAGAACTATTGAAGTTATGATGTATAGGGAGAAAATAATACTGAGTCCATTAAAAACGCATGTTTTAGGATTGAATTTAATGCAGATCTAGTGGAGACCAACAGGGCAAATGGCTGAGGAGAATTAAATAAAGTCTGACTGGTGGGTTAGAAGAAGGGATACCAATAAAAACCACCCTTTGTTTAATGGACGGTGGTTTTTTTTTACTTTGACATCTTTCCAAAACACACAAACTAAAAGCGAAAAAAAACTTCAAATAATGAGCCGTTTCCTCTTATTTTAATGATCTGTATGAAGAGACAACACAGTAATGATGAATATTCTCTTCGGTTTTATTATGTCGTATTCTTGCTCGGGGTTTCATTTCCCCCGGTGGTTGACAGCATGACTCATAAAGCAAAGGACGACGACTGTGACACAGACGCCGGAGTACAACCGAGCGGCGGAGCCCAGGATGTTGCCGCGGCAACACTCGTCACAGTCAAAACACGGCCGTACTCCAGCGCCACGCGGAATTGGTGACCAAGCGTGTGACACAATGAGATCAGCGAGCCTCGCCGGGGAGAGAACGGCCTCCTGGGATATGGGAATATTCTAAACCGGAGCCGATTTGCTCTGCGACGGCGATCGCGCCGAAACGACACAAAACGCAATAATGAAATGCAATAACCAAAAGAAATCTTATGAGCTACGGCGGCGCATCACCTCTGGCGGCGCCGTCCTGCCGCCATTCTTTCATAAAACTTCGCTCAGACACGATTAATCGCCGAATGAGTTTGTGTCTCTCAGCAGATCTGAACTGAAAATGAAGTTTATGGCAGAAGCAATAAAACAAAAAAAAAAAGAAAAAGAACTGCCTCTGCTTTGTTTAGACAAGATTTAATGGGAATCTTTGTGGTTTAATTGGTTTGTGGCGTCGTTGGAGTTCGTCTTGGAGTCGTTCGGCTCTCGAGCCTCACTGGGAGGATTTAAAAGGGTCAGCAGAGCGGAGATTTGCGGCAGTAACGTCCCTTCAGGGGGAACTCCAGCATGTACTCGTACTCAAATGACAGAACGGATCGATTTCTGCTCGCCGCCGCAACAACAGAGGCTCCATTCACACTCGCTATTAAAACTCGTCTCAGAGATGGTATTCAAATGCCACCGAGAACCCGCCCACATCAATATCTGACAAGATTATCACAGACAAAGAAAAACAGGCCTCGTAGAAACATTTCATTTTCAAAGACCTCAATTTATGTAGGAGGCTGCAAGCAAATCATGTTGAAATACTATTTTTGATTGTCCGAGTTTGCAAAAGTACTTTCAATTTGCCAATTTGTTTCTGCATTTTTGATTTTACCTTTGAATTTCATGTTAAAAAATGTTTTACTTGGCCTTGTTTTATTTTCTCAGCACCTCACCTGTGCGACTGTACAATTTCTTTTTTTCCATTTTGACAAAATGGACTTCAAATTGAAAAAGATAACATTAATAAATACAAAATCAGAGTAGACAAACCTTAAACGTGAAAAAAATATTTTTATAGCTCAGATTGCAAATATTGATAGAGTAAATTTCAATAATTACTGATGTATAGATATTTCTTTCTCACAAAAGTGACAGTTTTAGCCTTTATATACTAAGAAAGTACAGTCACAAGTAACGTTTTTGGCTTCAGTCAGGGTGTATAAATCTATTGTTATGGTAATACACATTTTAAGAGTAGATACAAAATAATAATCACAATAATAGTATTGAGACAGAACATGAGGTGGATCATCCCTAATCTGGACCCGTGTGGAAACGCTCCCTCATCATCTCACAGTGTGAACGTCCAACAGGTGGAGAGGAAAAGGTTCAATATCCATTATTTTTAGGTTTCAAACATCATGGAAAAACAATAAAATCCACAAGTATGTTGACCTGTAATCCATCCTGAAGACTTTCAGGACACACAAGGTGGGTAATGGCTTAATGAGCTCAACCCCGAGGTCAGAGGACTTACAGGAGTCTTTACAGGAGTGTCCTGCAAGGCGGATCAGACGACCTGGGCGTTAACAGAGGGAACACCTGCATGCATTTCTCAACCTTTACCTCCCCGAGGTCAGAGGGAGAGAAATTAACGCCTCAGATCAAATTGATCTGAAAAAAAACCAACATCTGCTGTGACGGATGATGAACGGTCGCAGACCTGTTCAATCTACAACATGTGAAATTAATTATCAAAGACATTAAAACTGTAAATATTGATGCAAATTAAGCAAAAGATGTGTTTAAATTGAAGCATGCCATTTATGAGAAATTTAGAAAATGAAAAAGAAATTAAATAACACAAATTACAAAGTCAAACAACAAGGCGTTAAACATTTATTTTTTTTTAAAAAAGAGGCGATTAAAACAAATATTTTATCAGGGACTTAAACGTATAAAGGCACCAAAATCCCTTTTTTTCCACCCATAAATATCTGTATTTTGACCCAAGTCCTTTTTTTTTTTCCAGCACTGCAAATGAATCCCAACAGTTAAAATCTGGATTAAAAATTAATTGTGAGCGTAAACAAACTTGTGTCCTCAAACTCGTGAACCATAAATAGCCGTTGCAGATATGGGTCAGTGTCGTTATCAGAAGCCACTGCAAAAAGGGCTCAAGCAGAACGAGGTCAGGCTGCTTTTTTAGCGGCCGCTCTGCCAAGCTACTCCAAAATAAATACAAAAAAAGAAAGAGAAAACCTCGACCCACATGTCAAATCTCTGCCTCTGTCCGCCCAGCGCTCGCAGCATCAGGACCACTCCTACTCTGACAGACATGAAGATCCTAGCAGCTCAAACCCAGGGATTTATTAACCCTTCATACGACATTGTCCGAATTGAAACTTGTTTTAATTAGGTTTTATTGTACTTTTGTGACTTTGATTTAATGCAGAAAAAGTGAACTCACTTTCCGAGGCCTGGTTGATCTTCCTTTCATCCTGATCACTCCCCCGTCAGCTGTGCCTCATTATCTCTCCACTCCCTCTGTGTAAAGATAGAATGTGCCTTCCTCGGTCACGTTCATCTATTTAACCATTTTGCCACATATAAACTAGAGAGTTATTATTTGAACTTTCCTATTTACCAGGAACATCCTTAATTGAACCTTTCTTTATATGGCTCTGCTTGATGGACTCCCTCTGTGTCGAACCCTGATTGCAGTTGGATTGGGGCTAATCTGACAGCCTGATGTTCTGCTGCCCACGCTCCTGACACTTGCCCCCTTCTTCTTCACATCCAACCTGTTTTCTGTGTGCGATAAAAAGTCTCCATCACACCCCGCCACATTCAACAATCCTGAATATGTCTGTGAGTCACAGTTTGACTCAGTTAGATTGTGGTGATCTTAACATGCACCAAATAAGACCAATGTAATGAGATATCCTGGGGGTATACTGTGCTTAATAGCCACTACCTGTAATTTTAGATTGTTATAAATATGACTGGGGCCAAATTAGAAATGAGAAAAATGTCAAGTTTGTCATTTTAGCTCAAGAAATTGTTGGCCGTTTTATTCTTCAAAAATTTTTCATAAGTACATAAAACTAAAATTGCAATAGCTGAAACAGTTCATGTGCATGAAGAAAATCTGTCCAATATATAGGGCCACATAATTAGAAGACTGAAATTTTTCCTCTTTTAATTGTTTCCTTCAAAAGAAATTGACTAAGTCGCCATCACAATATTTTAACCACATTAGACTCAATTATCTGGACTAAATATAGTTTTATCATGTTATCTTACACACTCTTACAGCAATACTATAAGAAATGTTAACTTTGAAACTGGTGTTTAAAGTAAATAACCCATGGCGAGAAGAAATCCAGTGGGAAAAGATTTCATCACTGAAATCCTGAAGCAGGTGCAAATGTAATGAGAAATAACTAAAAGAAAAGAAAAAAAATTTGAATTAAGAATTTGAGGGTTAAAAGAAAATAAAATTTCCTTCAACCGTCCAAGACTTAAAATCATAGAATGTATTTCCAATGGCTTCTGGTCAGTGAATGGAAACATCCAAAGAAGTTTTGACCCTGAAATCATTTGCCGTTATTTGATGCAGCTCTTGAATGAATCACCTTCAGCGCAGTAGTGAATCGAGATCTGTGATATTATAGTTGCAGCGATCCTGCTGCTGCAGTCGTCTTTCTGGAGACGCCTGTAGGAGCGACCCGTAGACCCGCTCACTGCTGCCATAGCAACCAGCAAAAAAAAAAAAGAAGAAAGAAAGCAGCCTGACCTGATGCTAATATGATTTGACAGGCGGGAATGTGCATGTGCGAGTGCACGTGTGCGTGGGAGTTTTATAGAGGGTATATACGTTTTATTTTTTTTTCCTGGTGCGTGCGTGTGTTTGTACGTAAAGCTCATTAAGTCCTCAATGTGCCGTTGCCATGCTTCTTCGCCGAGACTTAAACAAAAATGAAAGCCGGATCGGTCGTTAACCCTCTACGCTCACCTGCCTGGTTATGAGGGTTGTGGATGTGAAGCACTTAAATTAATCCGCTAAAAAGAATCACTGCAATTAGAAGCTGTTCGGAATTCGTCGCCTCGATCTCAAACCCCCCCCCCCCCCCAACATATTTACCGAGGAACGATGAGGATACTGATCAGAAATCTGATCTTATCCTCCAACAGGGATTTTCAAAGTGTGGGAGGATGAAATGCATTGTTTCCCCCCTGAGCCGCGCCAAGTGCCACGTGCTGGATTTCCTGGTGTTTTTCATGTCAGATGATGTTATAATTATTATTAACAGGCGTTGGGATCCGTTGGCAATGAAGCTTTTACTGTGCAAGTTGGATGCTTTTAAGATCCCGTTTCACGTTTCAAGGCAAAACGCATCGCTTTTGCACGTTTGTTTCAGAAAGGTTTCACATTCATGCGAAAATATGTCCATTTCATGTCGTAGTGAAGCTACACACGCATATGTGCAGACCACATCTAGAACAACATCAGCACAGCAGTGAAACCGCACACAAAACTCCAACGGCTGTTTTTCCACCCAAAAGACAAAATAGACCCGGAGAATAAACGCAACATGATGTAGGAAATCCTGTCAATAATGTGACAAATGGTACATTGGTGAAACAGGCAGATCCTTTAATATAAGGAAAAGAGATCAAACAGAATGTGAAAGAGAAACAGCGGGACGACTCACAAGATCAAAAAAAAAAAAGACACAGCAGAACAAGAAAATGCTAAATCAGCATCACCGACCAGTGCAAAAGAAACAACCACGTCATGAACTGGAACCAGGGAAGGGTCATTATATCAGAGGATCTGATGAAGACCGACACGTCAGATGACGCAGCATAAAGCCGAACCAGCATTTACCCGTCTATACATTTGTATTTAACACACGACACGACAAAACGAGCACAATACACACGTGTGCGCCCAGAGAACGATACGCTATAAACATTGGCAATGGGAGATCATGAAGTTTCATACGGACAGACGATTGGCATTCCGGAGATTTGACTATTAAACTACCGAGTCCCAGGAGAATCTGGAGTCACTGTGGAGGCCCCCCGTTCTTGTTACTGTCCATCTACTGAGCATGGGCAGAAGAACTGTTTACTCCGGCCGTGGTGTGCATGCGCGGCAGCAGCATTTCAGAAGAATTGCATCGACCCTCCCTCCCCGTTTCCATGGAGACTGAGTGTTTTTGAAAAATTGCATTTTCAATGACTCAGAGCACCGTTGTGGTGTAAATGGACTCCCAAAGTGCAATAAAAGTTTAATGTTTTCGGTTGAAAATGTCATGTCAAACAGGACTTTAGTTTGTAGTGTTTTTAGCACAGTGACAAAATCTCCGGTTCGAGTCCAGGCTCACGGTTGTTTCTGTAGGAACTGCTTCAAGATGTTTTAACGTCCTATTTATGAAAACTTTGAAGTTGGTGTTTATATGTATTCTGCAACAGTTAAAACTGGCACTTCATGGTTTTGCACTAAAGTACATTTTTAATTTATCCCCACTGCACTTCTAAAAATGCATCTGTATATTTTTGTAATCTGCAGAAATCTGAAAAAACACTGTTCTAACCAAGTCCGAATCATTTTTAAGTTAACAGGGACACTCCGCGGGTACAATAAATAGTGTCACAATACATTATGAGGATTTGTTTAAATTATTCGGTCTCCCTTTTGTCACGGATCATGGACAGGACCCAAGTGCAGGACTCTGGAAACAGGCTGAGTTCAAACAAGTCTTTTATTGACTGACAGCACAGACAGATGAACCGCCGGCTGCTCCTTGACATGCGGGGTGCAGCAGACTGGACTCCAACGCCCTGGACAGACCGGACGAGACATGGACGACGAACACTGGACCGGACGGACAGGACATCAATAACAAACAAACCAACACTGAACAAACACACAGACAGGACATATATAGGGCAGGGTGATTACAGACAAGTGGCCACAGGTGAGGTGCTGGACAGCCCTGACCTATGGCCCGCCCACTCTTAAAGGGGACCTCAGCCTACACCCTGACACCTTTAAACAAACAACTTAATTAAACCCAACGTCAATGTCCTCAAATAAGGTTATTAACTAATAAAATAATAAATGGTTAAATCCATTATTTATTCTCCTCACAACTCTCACCCCCATAAATCACCCTGCACCTCTGCGACTCAGAAATTACTCCGTATATCACTTCCTTCCCCCGTTCCTAATGAAGCAATACGCACCAGCTAATACGGGGAACTAAACCATTCATTTCCTTTCAGTCTGACTCTCAGAAAAGCAAAGTGATTTCTGCCTAAGTGACGTGTATTTGGGCAGATTTGCGAGGCCGGCGCCACTCGCCCCGCTGAACATTTGTTTTCCTGCGTTTCTCTAATCTCCACAGTGGAGTTGAAGGAGTGCAGAGTCAACAACACCAGCCGCAGTCACAGCGGCGGTAATGATCGGGATTACAGGCAGATTGAGAAATGTCATATTTTCCGCTGCACTTGTCGTTGTCGAGTAACGTGAAACCAAAGTCGCTCCGTCAGTGCAGTTTATATGTGGAAGGCGTAAACATTTGCAGAGTCTCCGGGGGGGGGCATCAGAAGACCGACCCCCCCCCCCCCCCCCCCCCCCCCCCTCCTCCTCCGGAACTTTTGCTCCACTTCCAAATTAAGTGATGCTGGTATGAATGAGGGACGGAGAAAAACTCCCCGAACGCAGGACGTGACTTCTTCGGAACAGACGTTTCCCTGCAGCAGATTCTTGATGTGCAACTGAAGAATCGCCTGTAACTGTGAAAAAAAACAACAACAAACTATCAGATATTAACCAATCAATTCCAGTGTGGATGCAGATTAAAGTAGAACAGTGCAGTTGTTTGTCTCTTCTTTAGACTACAATCTGTTTCCCGCCGTTCCATCAAACGCATCGGATCAAGAGCTATAAATGAGGTTCGAAGAAAATAATAAACTGCTGATTAAACATCAGTGATGAGTCACAGGGCTATTATGTCTGGAACCGTCTTTCGGTTGAATGGACGGGAAGATTTTTTCTGCCAACGGCTGATTTCAATTTTCCTCCCATTGACAACCTTTAAAAAGTGCTGCGTAAACCTGGCGGGGTGAATAAATTCCCCAATAAAGCAGGTTTGTGAGGGTAATTCTCACTGTTTTGGGGATCTTTCTAATCCTTTTTTTGTGAAAGCTGAGACTCTTTATGACATGATGCTGGGGGGGGGGGAATGATTACAGCAGTGACATGACAATCCCTAGGTTACATAAAAGGAGAGAGAGAGAGAGTGAGAGAGAGAGAGAGAGAGAGAGAGAGAGAGAGAGAGAGAGAGAGAGAGAGACCTCCACTGTCTGGTCAGTGTTGACTCCAGGAGCAATTACCCAACTAGCTTGGCATTAGTGCCCTGGCCTGTTTTCGTCCCCGTCCTGTCCTCTCCTGTTCCCCGATCAAGCGGCAATTTTGTAAATTAAAAAGGTGATCAAGGAGATTAGATTGTGTGCAGACTGCGACATCCCATTTGCCAAACTAACACCAGGATGACCTCAAAGAAAAAAAAAAAAAAAAGGAGTATTTAACTGAACACAATTACAGGTGGCTGCAGGCGGCTACACTTTAAAGTCTGGACAGTTTAATGTGTAATGTCATATTTAATCTGACTTAGACTTTATGGACAGTATCTCCATAGTGCTGCAGTCGATGCTTTTCGCAGTGCGACAACATAAACAGTTCATAGAGAAAATCCTCCCAAGCCCGGACTCAAATGACAGATTTCCCTGCCGTGTTGTGAGAGAGTGAAACACGACTTCACCATGCAGACCGAGGCCCCGTTTACAAGTGAAGATATAAAACATTTGTGGTGTTTCAGGTGTCGGTTTAAAAGAACAACGGTGCTCGGGGTCACTGAAAACGCAACTTTTTTGAAAACGCTCCGACTCAGTCTCCATGGAAATGGGGAAAATTCAACCATTTGAAAAAAAAAAGCTCAGACTCCATGGAAAATACAACTTTTCTGAAACGCGACTCCCAAAATGGCAACTCATCGTTTTCAGTGTTTCTGCCGCTTCCGTTGTAAACGGTCGTTTTCAAAACGTTGCCGTGTAAACGTGAACGTTTTCTGAAAGAAATCCATAAAAAAAATTAAACGTTTGTTTTCATGTTGAAATGAGGTCTCAATCAGTACCAATAAAACTTTTACTCTTCAAAAAATATTGACCAGACTGAAAGAATTTTAATTCCGATTACATCTGAGAGAACCTACAGTGGCCAATAAGACAATCAGGAATGTCTGGGATAATAATGTGTTCCAAACAAGTCCTGTTTCTGCTCCAGAAATATGTCTGGTGCTATATCGGTTATCATTAAACTACATGTGAACAAATGCGTAAACATTTTCAAAAAATTCTTATGGTGCAGCCAGAGTCTAATATTGGTAAATCTCTCATTTGAATAATTTTTTGCGCCGATGCGCAAATGCGCATTTTTTGCGCATCTCTGACCACCGCCGAAATCTTTGTATACAAGATCGTAGTAAATCAGGCTCAGTGTGGCAAAAAATTAATTCCAACACTGCAATTTAATTTCCTCCTATATTACCAATGTCTGATAGAAGAAGTCGTTTTATGCCAGTTTGGTAACTTTGCTCCAACTTTGGCTGCTCATTACACATTCCTCCACGATGACAATTTGTTATGTCGACCAGTCGAGAATTCTAGCATTTTCCCAGTGGTGGTGTGGCTTTCCGAAGCAAGATTAATGCAACGTACACCAGGTGATTGGACAGGTAATTGGCCCAGACCTGTGTTGGAAGCTAATTAGACCACTGTGCACACCAATGATTTACACCACTGACGGCTTCCAAGGGCACTGAAAAGTGGATTCTGACAGGAAATCATATTAAAGCAGTGTAACCCCACCACCGCCACATAAGCCTACTTGCTGCATGGAGAGCAGTTTATTACAAACACCAGCAAACATAAAACACATGTTCATAGCATGGGTTCGCTTCAAATTCAGATTACATCTGTGTCCAGCAGACACGAGAATATGTGAGCTGAATTATTGCTACGCTTCTTCCATCTCTCCTTATCCATCATCTAACCCTCTTTGCAAATCCCTCTGATATTTTTTTTTCTTTGTTGTGTTCCAGCTAAAGTGTTTCTCTCTCTCTCTCTCTCTCTCTCTCTCTCTCTCTTTTTTTTTTTTAAGTAGAGCATCAGATTGGATTCCAGCAGGAGTTAATCAGAAATGCTGCATGGTGTTCAAAGATGACATGCTTCATAAGCAGGGTGGAAAATAACCATCAGCCTCCAGCCTCCAGACAAAATGCTGGCAAAATTTGACAGAAACTGGTACGTGCATCAATGGGCCCCATTGGAAGACGTCCAGCCGTTATAAAGATCCCGCAAAAATAAATTAATAAATAGTCTTGAAAGCGTGCGAGTGGGCCGCCGATGCATTACTGGTGGAAAGAAAGACGTTATCCAAACACATTCCCATGCTGAAACGCCAGAACAGATCGATTTGGACTTTCCAAATTCAACATATATTTCTGTTTGCATGAACTAATTTCACCCTTGGTGAACAACAGTGGAGGCTTTAGTTGCAACACGCTGGTGCCGGGTGTGACCTTGTTGTTTTTGTACTCTTGGAGTCGCAGATGCAAACAAACAACAGGTTTTGGTGCGTTGTTGATGTGGTGGCATCAACGTGTTGCTGCAGATTTGTTGGTTGCACGTCCAAGATGGAGTGTTTTATCCTCCTTTCCATCAGAAGACGGTGCACCAGAAATACAACATACTTGGTCTCAAGTGGACCAAAACCAATAGATAAGAGACCTCTGATTTAGTGGATTCAATCGACTTATTTTTAATTCAAGTAAAACTGTCCAAAATAGGCGAGTTCTTCTGCCTCTTCCCTTTAAAGGGTCACAATATCCAGCTTTAACACTTTCACATGGTCTCGTTGGCCCAAAAACTTGGTTTACAAATTGTATTACCCCAAATCCAGCTTTTTGTTGATTTTCCACCATTTGAATTTTGGATCATAGGAGCTGCATTCACAATCTGCTGTGTCTGTGTGAGCTGGTCTGGCTCCCCCCACACATCTTGGGAAGAAGAGGAAGAACTTCTTCTCGTGGTGTCATGTGCCAGAGCAGAGCTGCCTAATTGTGTGAGGAGTCAAAGGGGAGGCCGACCTTGATTGGGATTGGTTCAACCCAATCCCAATCTTAAACCAAAACACTATATTGGGTTTGATTTCTGATTGGCTGGTTGGAGCAACACACCTTTTAAAAACTAGACCAGGCCAGTGAGAGAGAGGACAGACTCTTTACTTCTGGGGCGTCATTCCAGGCATGGGAATGATTATCACTGTTGGAAAACCATTACAACGTGAATTTAGCATAATATGACCCCGTTAAAGTAACTTCAACTTTCAATATTTGGCAGTTCTTCAATCTGCGCGTTACCGAGGAGCTCATTCCACACATGTGAATCTCATCTGCTATTGGACGGACGTACTGCGGCAGTCTACGAGGGCAAAACCCCATTTCTTCATCTGTGATGGCTTTTGAATTATCTCGATATTTTGAGAGAGAGCGGCGTGAGAGTGATGGCTACGACTTACGAGGAACACGCGAGCCGAATCCCGTCAGCGGCAATGGGATAAAGAGCAAAAAAGGCTTTAAGGAGGACTTCCGTTGCCAGAGCCGGACAGGTTTAAGCACCACTGGCCGAGCCGAGTTGAATCGCAGGTCACCCACACAAGACAACAACGGCTAAAAGGATAAAGCAAATTGCCCAAAGATGGTGGTTGGGTTTGGGATTGTCTGACAGAGGCTGCCGTCTCGCTCCTCTCTGCAGTGTCACTGCACTGCCAGTGTTGGTTAAGTGCCTGGAAGCAGCAGCCCGGCTGGAACACATCCATTCTCTTCTGCAACATCTCCCCTTGTCTGTTTTTTCCCCCTCTCTCTTTTCCTGTCTCAGCATACAGAAAGTATTCAGGGAAGGCTGAATGATATTGTTCCGGAAATAGAAAACCTGCTTGAGTTCTCGGTGTTAGTACTGTTATGAATCACTGCTCATTTCAAAGAAAAGCAGTTCTACCATCTGATGACGACAAAAAAAAAAAAGAAAGTGCCTGCTCTTTCAATTGGTTTTATCCACCTTTTCTGCCATCTTTAGTTTATTCTTAAGATTATCTATGCCTTGTGCTTCTGAGCAATGGGCTGCACAATCAAGCTAGCACTCTTGCTTCACATCAAGAAAACCCCCAGTTCGAATCCAGGTGTCACAGCTGTCTTTGTGTCTTTGTGGAGTTTGCCTGGTCTGTATGTCGCGTGTTCAGGATCCCCCCCCTTTAGTATGAGGTGAATTAGTCGATGGATGAATTCTAAACCCGTCGTCTTCTATTTGGATCATTTACGCCCCGTGTTCACACCAAAACATATCGATACATTTCAAATGTCACATACAATCCCATGTGTCCAACGCAATTAAATGTGCAATCAGTGTTTAACCCAGCAGATGACAGCCGTTAAATCAACACAGAAGATTAGAGTTCTTTTTAGAGAGATGAAGACCAAATTCAACAATAACTAAAACGGTGATGACTGGAAGAAAAAAATGTAGATATTGAGAAGGAGAAACAATCGGAGGTCTGAAGCCCATAAACGCCTCGACGTGTCACACACTGCTGCTGGAGAACTAATGAAATACTGCCCTGGTGGCTTTAAGCGGTACTGCACCTTTGAAAATGAAGACCGGGGGACTTTTTAAGTTGCAGCGGTACAGGTAGCCTACGAGTCGTTTTTCAAAAGCGTGAGCTCCAGGTGCCAACACTGGAGATGCATGCCCATAGTGATTGAATTGTAAAAGTCCCCCCCCCCCCCCCCCCCCACCTCACTCAAACCAAGGAACTTCAGTTCCTCACAGTTCAGTCGGGATTTGATGTTTCCATTGATGCATCGACTTGACTAATCGTCACGTTACGGCACCATTGTCGTCACAATTCCTGCACATTGGTTTCAGTTGCATTCAAAGTAATTTTGCAAATTGAGGCTTCCATTTGTTCCACACATTTAGCAAATGTGCATTTGCATGGTAGATTTCTGTGCCCCCCCCCCCCCCCCAAACACTCGCTGCATGTTTCTGCTGTGAGAGAAATAAATCCTTCCTGTGCCGGGTCAGAGGAAGATGAATTCCTGGTAAAACTCTTAATACGCTATTTGTGCACTGGATTTTAATGCGTTTGCTGGGTGCATGGATTTCTTAACGGGAACGCGTCTCAAAGCCGCGTCTTCTATTTATTTATTTATTTATTTTGTGTGCATAATCCCACCTTGAGTAATTACCAGCACGATTCCACCAGTCAAGCCGAGACAGACGCCCATAATGAATGATATTTTTTCCGTCAACCAGCCAGAGGCACCATTACTCTTTTATTCTCATTATTATAAGATTAGAAACCAGTCAAATAAGTTCCGTCCCTTGAGAATAAGAAACAAGTGGCGGAACAAGTGCATCACAATTTACTTGAGGGGTTATTAACGGCGAGTTTAAGAGCTCAGATGGCGCTGTTTATTTTCACTGCTCACTTCATCAGTCTTGTTACAGCTGCTCACAACTGGGACCGACGGCACACACCTCTCAATAATCCCCAGCAGCTTCTCATTAAAGTCAACGCTCTCGGTGTCACGCGCTTGATCATGCCAACGAAACTGAAGTGTCCTCATACGGCCAGGCCGCAAATCAACGAAAACATTGGCAGAAAGTTTCCACTGACTACAAATCCCACCAGATTTTTTTTTCCCTCCTTAAGGTTTTGAACAAGTCGACACCAAACATCATTTACTACAAACTCAGAATATCCTCCACTTCACCTCTGCAGTATGGAGGTTGTTTTTTGTTTTTTTTTTAAACACACATTCTGTCTGAAGCTGTGCTCCTGGCTTGAAGTGCTGACACCTGAAGTGGGCCGACGCGTCCTCGCCGCTCGCCGCCTCTTATCTGGGACACGCAGGCGGCTTCCTCACAGCACGCCGGACCCACGGTGCCACTTTTAAGCCGCTCCCTCACACCGGCACCGGGGCCTTTTTTTTTTTCCTCCCCCTGCCCCCATGGTGATTCAAAATGAAATGTTCTTCCCTGTGTACGACACGACTGTATCGGTAAAGCAGGCTGCAGTGACGGGACGGGACGGGGAGATTAGAGAAGACTGATTGTTGCACCAATAAAACGGAGTAGGGCGCCAACCCCAGTGCCCATTAGCAAGGATTACGTTTGTTAGTGTATCATCAGCACTTTTTTTTTTTCCTCCGTAGACAGTAATGAATCCCGGTCATGAAATAAGTAACAATTAAAACTGTCAGTTTGTTTCTTTTATTTGTACATAGATGTTTTAAGAGCTCATTAACTGGCGTGAATCTAGAAAACATCCAGATTATAGAGCATCTTCCTCCTAACATCCAGATTATAGAGCATCTTCCTCCTAACATCCAGATTATAGAGCATCTTCCTCCCACCAACTGATGCAACTTTAGGAAACACACAGATTATAAAGCATCGTCCTACAAACACCAAGATTATAAAACATCTATCCCTCACCAACATCCAGATTATAGAGCATCTTCCTCCTAACATCCAGATTATAGAGCATCTTCCTCCTAACATCCAGATTATAGAGCATCTTCCTCCTAACATCCAGATTATACAGCATCTTCCTCCTAACATCCAGATTATACAGCATCTTCCTCCTAACATCCAGATTATAGAGCATCTTCCTCCTAACATCCAGATTATAGAGCATCTTCCTCCTAACATCCAGATTATACAGCATCTTCCTCCTAACATCCAGATTATACAGCATCTTCCTCCTAACATCCAGATTATAGAGTATCTTCCTCCTAACATCCAGATTATAGAGCATCTTCCTCCTAACATCCAGATAATAGAGCATCTTCCTCCCACCAACTGATGTAACTTTAGGAAATGCACAGATTATAAAGCATCTTCCTCCTTACTGCAACTTGGAGGATTTCTCCACATGTTCATACACCAACCATGTGACGAAGATGATATGATTTAGCATTATATAAAATCATATAGATTTAACTCTTGCACTGTTTGCAGTAAACAGGAAAAACTACCAGAAAGTAGAGAAATACAGCTTCACGCTCTTCAATCTGACTCTCTGATCACAGTTTAAATTCACAGAGGTGTTTCCGACTACTGACCACCTGCCAAGATGTAGAAGTTTAAAGTTTTGTTGTAAAAAGGAGCAGAAGCACTGACAAAATCAAAACAAGTCTGGATATGAATGTGACATCTTACAGACAATCTTAAATCAAATTACACTAAAACACTGCTTCAAATTCAATCATTTCCCAGTAAACCAAATGAGGTATGAGTGCAGAGAATTACTGGCTCTGACATAAACACAACAAAAGAAAGTCAACAATCTGCAGCCTGGTGGGATCAAAGTGTCAAACAAAGCTAGAAATCAGCTCCTGGATGGTTCAGATCAGAGAAAACAACCTGCATCGATGGCCTCCTTTTCTATCAACAATGACTGGTTTCCTGCCAAAAAACAAAAACACGGAACTAAGAAACTGGCCACGACCTACTGGCACGAGAATCCGCCGCTGGTCATTTCTGATCCATTTAATAATAGAAGAGGAAGTATCCCGACCACAGAGTCCTGCATCAGCAGCAGGGACGCTCCAGTTTGTATTTTGTTCGATACTAATTTTGGTCCTGCAGGTTCAGCTGCAGGTTAATGTTGCTCCTTGCTGCATATTCGCCTCTTAGTTATTCAGAAACTCAATGGGGATGTTGTTGATGGTCTACAGAACATTAAAAAAAAAAATCAAAAATTCCTGTCAGTGCTAGTCATTAAAAACATATTTTCAAATCCACATTTCTAGCAGGATATGTTGATTCCTGTCATTCAGCTCTGGCACGGAGACAAACGACGGCGCCAAGTAGGTCGACGTTTAAAGCCGACCTGTCAAACAGCCTTTTCTGTTTATTTATAGGTGGATTAATAAATGGAAAATGAGTGGCTACTGTTTAAAATCAGCACTGTAGATTATTATAAAAAAAAAAATTCAATATTAGCATGAGGCTGATCACTTTTCTGGAGTGAAAAACATCATAGGTTATTAGTTGCGGTTTATTTTTTTCCCCTGCAGCTTTTACCGAGAGTGGGACGCAGACGAACGCAGACGCACAGATTAAACTGATTAAAATGAATCTATTATCACTGCAGTCTGATGTTTGCTGAGAGGCTTTAATGGTTGGTGGTTGACTGGAGCAACCTGCAGCCTGGGTCACAGTCACACGTGGCAGCACAGCGCCATCATGTGGCTGATCGCGTTCCCACACAGATTTAATCACTGGTGAGTTTAGAGAATAAATACATCTTAGTCCAGAGGACACGAACAGCCCAGTTTCATCCTGAGTGGACCGGACCGGTAAAATAGTGCCATAATAACCTTTAAATTCAAAATGTAAAGTTTTTCTTTGTGGTGACAGAGTGTACGGAATGAAAACGTCAATATCAGGTGTGCAACCTGTAGCTTAATGGAAATTATATATACACATTTTTACCCTACCATCTATTTTTTTTATTTTTTTTTATGCATTTGCAGGTCTGGTTTACTTTCAAAAAGAAAAGACCCCCAAGCTAAAATAGTGGTAAATAAGTAAAACTGCAAAAAAAAAAAAAAAAAAGCAATGTCAAAAAAATGTATTAAAAGTTGCCAAAACGTTTGAAACTGTTGAGAAAAACACATCAAAAGGCAAAATGGTTCAAACAAACTGACTAACCCTAAAAACTTTAAAACAGCTCAATTAATTCTAAATTGGAGTCATGAAATGCCATAAATGTATGTTTTACAAAACTACATAAATAACTTTTGAAGTTGTGTGATCTTTTATGATTAAAATTTATGATTCTTGTGGCTCAAGAAGAATCTTACTTGGTGGAAAGTCAAACTGCTCTTTTGATGGGAAAGGTTGCAGACCATTGGTCTACATTCTCACAAAAACTAAACAAAAAGTGAAACTGAAACTGAAACAACAAAAAAACTGAAAGTGACAATTATATCAACATGAAAATAACTTTAATGAAACCTTCTGGTGCAAAATACAGTAAAATGCCCCACAAATGTATCCTATAGTTAGTACATTATGCAAGTTTTTTACAAACTCACTCTGACAGCTCAGTTAATATGGCATAATTTTAGCAGTCCGGCCCAGTCAGGATGATATTAGGCCCCTGGACTAAAATAGCAGAGGGTCACAGAACCAGAGGGGCAGATTAAACCAGGACGAGGTTCTTTACCCGGGGACAGACAGGAGAAGTTCTGAGTCTGAGTGCTTGAAGGTCAGACGTGAGTGAAGAGAATCAGGTAATGAGCCTCAGGTGAGGTTGATCCACCTGATGAGGCATGGCAGCTGAACAATAGTAGGAAAAGCCTCATTTTACCAAAGTAATTCTTTATTTTAAGCTTATTCTGCTTCATTCTCTGTCCTCGCCACATTTTAAAAGTCAATTTGTCGTTTGATAATTCCCTGCCAGACAGGTTCAGTTCACCTGAACCAGAATGATTGAGCCTGATGTAGAAACTGTCAACAAAACAATCCCAAACAATAAGGGCTTGATCAGATGTTCGCTAAAACTTCAAACGGCTATTTCAACATTAAATAAACTGCAGACAATAATGGATTGCAGTTGTGCACATTTTTCCCAGTGGAATACATATTTTTAATCCGGTGTATTTGTATTTGAGTGCACAGTTTGCATGTTTTGCCACACAGGGTGCAGTTCATGTCCGAGAGAATAAACATTTTGTGTAGATTTTTCCCCTACATTTTGCACTTTTTCCCCAAAGTGTGCACAGTCTGCTTTCTCATGTGCATAATGTACAAAAACTACATATTGCATGTTGTGTATTCTGCATATTTTGCTTTATATAGTAAATATTTTGAAGGTTTTGCCCCTAGGACGAGCAAACATACAACAGAATACATGTTTTGCCCCACAGAAAAGCCCATTTTGTCCCCAAGGATGAACATTTTACATGCTTATGCCTGTATTTGCTCCACAGAACACATTTTAATCTTTTTGATACATAAAAAGTACATTTCTCCCCCATAGTTCACTTTTTGCACGAGAGATTTACATCACAGAGTGTATAAATAGACAAAGTACACATTATCACATGCATTGCCCAACAGCATGAATTTTTTTTTCGCATTGAGAGCCTGTGTGTCTCCCAGACTGCACATTATACATGCTTTAGACTACAAAGGCCCCACAGTGTATATTTTTCCCACAGAGTACAGTTTGGCCCCACAGAGAGATTGATTTTTTTTTTGGTATGTTTTACTCCACAGATTGAACTTTTATGCCCGACATAGTGCATAATCTGCCCCCTCAAAAAGCACATTTTCTCTACAGATTACACTTTTTCCCCACAGCATGCACATTTTGCCTTTTGAAGCGTGTGTTGTACAAGTACTACACATTGCCTGTTGGATATTTTGCTCCATATAGTTTATATTTTGAAGGTTTTACACCTGAAATGAACAAAAGCGGCACAGAAGGGTTACATAGAGAGCCCATTTTGTCCGAACAGCGCATAGTTTGGCCCAATAGTGAACTTATTTTCCCATCACATAGTTCTCAAGCTCAATTTGCCCCATAAAAAAGCAGGTTTTCTCTGCGGAGTGCATGTTTCTTTCCACTGAATACATACCTTGCATGCTTTTTCCTGCAGGGTTGAATGTTCCCCCTGAAGAATACAGACTTTCCTCCACAGTGCAGGTTGTGACCAACAGTTTTTACTCCACAGAGACGTGTTAAACCACAAAGACCACACATTGCATGTTTTGTACATTTTGTCCCACAGCGTTGGTGTTTCGAAACACAATGTGGAGATCTTCACAGGGCCTCAGAAAGAGACCAAGTTGCCTTCTGTTTTACTCCACATACTGCAACAACCCCCCCCCTCCCCCGACAGAATGGACGCTTTGTGCAACAGAGTTTATATTTGCATGGCTTTTCCACAGAGATGAATGACGACCACAGAATGCACTGAAGCCACAATTTGAAACAAAGACAAGTTTTTAACCCTGTGAATGCACCACAGAGTGCACATTGTACCTTACAGATAAGTTATAGATCCATAGCGTGCACAGTTTTCTTTCAAAGTACAAACAACGGATACAGTATTGCATATTTTGCCCATTGTGCAAACCACATGCTTCACCACATGTTGCACATTTTGCTCTGTAGTTTATATTTCTAATGTTTTGCCCCTCAAATGACTCACAGAATACATATTTTACTATGAAAACTATATGTAGCATGTTTTCTTCCTGCTTAGTTAATATCATATACACATTTTGACTCATAATGTGATATCAGCATCTGAACAATATTCTTCTAATATTATTCTTCTAGTGTGCATGTTATAGTTTATATATTGAATGTTTTGCCCATTCATTTACAAACTGCCCCACAGACCACGAGTTCTGCCCCATAGAGTGCATGAGTTGCATATTTTGCATGTTTCAGCCCACTTAGGTTTGCGTCATGTTCACGTTGTGCCCACCAGAGGGCGTGCTCTCCCACAAAGACGAGATCAGGGGTCTGCAACCTTATGACCAAATTAGCTGTTTTCACAATTTTCCAACAAATTAATATAGTCTGGAGACGCAAAACATGTACATTATCTGAAAATAATAAAAAAAAATTGTTATGCAAACAAAACGTTGGGTTGTATTCATAAAGTGCCACAGATTCATTCATTTTTTTTTAGCTCTTGTGGCCCTTTTTAGAGGTTATTTTTATGGATTTTCCCACTTTTGCTGCTTTATGCATCTTAGCTATTTTAGCAGCTTTAGCCATTTCCCAGTGGTTAGAGCAATTTCCCTTTCTGTTTTTCTACTTTTTTCCTTTTATTCTTCTTTTTTTCCTTTCCTTTTTTATTTTGTTCTATTTTTCTTTTTCCCCTTTTCCTTTATCCTATTTTCTTTTCCTTAAAAAAACCCTGTTTATCTACCCATTTTTACATGTTTTTCAGCAAAATCTTATTAGTAGTAGTAGTAGTAGTAGTAGTATCTTTTTGGCTGTTTTATTTTAATTAGCAGTCTGTTTGATAATCAGTGTGGTATGAAAATACAATTCAAATACTGTAAGCAAATTATTTATTTACAAATAGTTTCCTGAAAGCTCCACGGAGCCGCTCCAGGAGCCTCTTGTGGCTCCAGAGCTGCAGGTTGCGGACTCCACAGTGGATGTTTTGCGCCATGTGCCTTTGGAACAACCAATGCACTGCGTTTCTGGCCCACGGAGTGCATTAATAAGCGGTGCATGCTTTGCATCGCAGACAGAGTGCAGTGCAGTATAACAGTTCCATGTGCAGCAGCGGCTCCAGCGGATGAGCTCACGACCTGCGGCGCAGTGACTCCGTCCAATGAGGACGTTTGGGGGCGTTACGCCTTTTATTCTCCACCGGACCGAGAACAACAACAAACCGCGATCATCCAGCGGATGGCATTGTCAAACCGATCTAGATAAAAGACAACACAGGTAAGGCGAGTGTTCAAAGGAGGAATCGATGATGTATTGAATACATTAAAAAAAAAAAAAAAACAACGCCTTTATGCGGTGCGTAATGATACGCGTCGTCCTCTGGAATCGATTCATCTCATTCAATCTAAATAAATAACGCGTATTGATGAGACGTTCGTTTTTTGTGTCGGAGCTGGATTATTAATCTGGACTGTAAATGTGGTGTTTGTCAGTGAGATGAGCGGGTTTCTTGCAGCCGGTACGTTGTGTTCTTATCTCCGGCGGCAGCAGCAGCATGGCGGCGGCCGCTGCGTGATTATGGACGCATGAAGACGCGCAGCCAACAGGCTGATTGTGTGTGTGTGTCCGGCTTTAGTTTGGCCTTATGCAACCCGCAATCCTATAATTACCTGCGCTTCTTTCACATGGAAGCTGTTCACTGTGTTTTCGACGCACTGGAGGCTCGAAGCCTGTCTGGACACAACGACCTGCTCCACTTATATGTCAGCCATGTGACAGAAAGAAGAAAAAAACGTTTTCTCTCACCAATACTCAACATCCACTGGCTAAATAATATATCCGTTCATGTCAGGCGTAAATATTGCCCTGTATTGTTATATATGCGAACGTTTTGCAAATATAGTTGTTTATTTCCAGCAATATACGCTGTTATGAAAAAACTAAACATTTGGCTCATATCTGTGTTCATTTATGCAATTTTCCTTAATATGTATCTTCTTTATAACAAATTAAATGCAAAAAGTCATTTCAGATGTAAGGTTTACAGCAAATATGGACATACTGCTTTTTATTTTCCCCATTCGATTGAAGAAAAACCAGCTTCTATTGAATGTGATGAACTAAAACAACAAGCAATTCATTGTTTATACCTGCTTCGAGACGCCCCTAGATATTTAATGCCATATCTACAGGTAAATAGACATTTACACAGTACAGCGGAACGCTTACTTTTGTGGTCTCTCAACTTATAATTGAGTAAAAGATGGAAAAAAAGGGGTTGGCAGAGTATGTGCGGGTAAATACGTTTACAAAGAACATAGATAAATAAGGACAACGGACATTACAAAGCAAAACAGCAACACGAGGTGGTGAAAATATGTCTGGCAGTATGAACGACTTCACTTATCAGCCATGTAACAGACCATTTGATCTCAAGCGCAAATGTAAGTTTTGCTTTTTGTTCACACCGTTTGGATCTTTTTTCCTATTGCAAAACAATTCAAACCAACTATAGACTGTAGAAATAATACTGCAGATCCACTGGTTAACTTAGTGAGCTGATACTTTCATGCATCAACAATCCTTCTTAAGGAAACATTTTGCAAAGTATAGGTGCTTGTTTTCAACAGTTGACACCAGATGTGATGATAAAACGTGCAAGTTCCAAGGTTATTGGAAGATTATCGTATATTTTAGTGTTTAATTGGACCATTTGTCTTTATGTTTCTGCTCTATAGGGAAGTAAATGGAAAATATATTTAAGAATCCCAATGTAATGTAAGATGAGATGTTCGTGGAAGAAAAAGGCGTGTCATTATTAGTTAATAACATCTGTTTGTCGGTGATAAAACATTGTTGCATAAGTTAAAACGTTCCCTGCAGGTGATTCCCCCTCTCACCCCCCTGCTCTCCTGCTCTCTGCTCAGACCGCCGCAGCCATGGGGAAGTCTCAGTCTCACCTGGAGAAGCACAAGGGCGAGAGCCAGGACAACCTGACGGCCGAGGGCCAGACGGACGAGGACGGGAAGCACGGGGACGTGTCTCAGTTCCCCTACGTGGAGTTCACCGGGCGGGACAGCGTCACCTGCCCCACGTGTCAGGGAACCGGGAGGATCCCGCGAGGTAAAACGACAACAAAAAACAAAAACATTGCGGTGCGGAGAGGCCGATGTGTAACATGCTGGAGAACATGCGGCGTTTTCCAAAAGTTGCGCACCGTTGTTTTGTCAACAAGACGCCAAGAACGCAATGAAAGTCTCACCAAGTTTGGGAGAATTTCAGTTTTCCTGTATTTTGTAAATGAAAGAAGAAGAAAAAACGTCAATCAGATCCATTTGGAGGAGGCAACGTTTTAAAAACAACTTTTTAGAAAGAATAACATGTAAAACAAGAAATTTTCACGATGCTCAGATCAAGACGGGAGCTGGGAAGATTGAATGAATTAGATGGTCATCACTTATTTAATCATGTTTTTGTTTTCTGTGGATTTAAATTACATAACATGCATCTTCCACATTACACAGTAAATCACACACACACACCAATGGAGGTGCTTAATCCTTAAGTCGGGAGAAATTTGGGGTTCAGTGCCTTGCTCAAGGGTTCTTCGGATTAATCTGCATAGATAGACAGACAGATAGATAGATAGATAGATAATTAAAATGTCTATTTTTACTGACAAGCATATATGCAACTTCTATAACAGTTTAACCATTTAGTTAATATAAGCAGTAAAATTAGTATAAATCAGTTGTTTCGAGGTTTTTCCTGTAAGTTTATTGAATGTTTCATGGGGGCGTACGGTTTCTGACAGGAGGAAAACGGGTCAGGGAACATCTTCCGGTGTCAACAGTAGGCCGTATTGTTTCCAATAGAGGCACACCCCAAGCCGTGTCTTAAGATGAATACCGTGTCGTTCCCAACAGATGCTGATGGGAACGACACAGTATTCATCTTAAGACAATCAGACCTTTAAGAACCTCGCGGGCCACATGAAATAAGGTGGCGGACCTCCAGTGTGACACACGTGCTTTAAGATAATCGAGACACGACGAGGCGGATAAAACGATTCTATCGCCGCACGTCATCCTTCCGCGCTGCAAAAACGTACCACGCCGTCCCGTGTTTGCCGCAGCAGAACCGCGACACACAGCAACTCCCCCCCCCCTCTCCGTCCCTCCACAGGCCAAGAGAACCAGCTGGTGGCTCTGATCCCGTACAGCGACCAGCGGCTGCGGCCCAGCAGGACGTGAGTCTGCAGAGCGACTGTGACCAAACCCCTCCGTCCGGCCGTGGTCTTCTGGGCCCTCACCTCTCCTGTGCTCCGCTCGCAGGAAGCTGTACGTCACCATATCGGTGGCTCTGTGCCTGCTGCTGTCCGGCCTGGCCGTCTTCTTCCTGTTTCCCCGCTCCATCGACGTTTCCTACGTGGGAGTGAAGTCCGCCTACGTCTCCTACGACGAGAGCAAGCGCATCGTCTATCTCAACATCACGGTGAGATTCCGCAGACGTAGATCTCTTCATTTATTAGAGGGGATCACCTGAAGCTGCCACGACTTTAAAGTCTGCGGGGGACAAAGGGAAAAGGAGGATTCGGAGTTCATGCCTCCATTGTTCAGGACAACTTCCCCCTCCAGCCGCCCTCTCCTCATGCGTTTACACACACACACACACACACACACACATATATAAGTGTGTGTGTGTGTGTGTGTGTGTGTTTCATGGACATGATTTTAGGTAGCGAGCCGTCCAGCCGTCACTTGGACGGTCAATTTTTAGGAAAAGACGGGTGAAAAAAAAGTGAAAAAAGTAGCGGCTTGTAGTCTAGAAATTACGGTAACTTCCTGTCTGTGGTCATAAACTTCTGGCTCATGAGTTTTCAAAGAGATTAAACCACATTGTTGTCTGTACTGCCATATTAAAGGTGTCAAACATGCAGCCCATGGGCCAAAACCAGAGGCTCCAATTCAGCCAAACCATCAAGCAACTTTTAAAGAAAACATTGATTTTTTTTTAAAGAAAATTACCTCAGTAGCAGAAGAACCCCTGAAGCCCGAGCCGAGATGCTGCCATTAAAAAAATAGCAAACGTGTATTAGCTTCAAAGGCGAGTTTGTAAAAATACCCATAATGCAACAGTTCCAGCAGAAGTTTTCTGGACATTTCAGTTTGTTTTAGTTTTTATATTTTGCAGCAGGTTTCATTGAAATTGGGCTCATGTTGAGAATGTGGTCATATTCAGTCGTAATTGTTTGGTTTCGTGAAAAATATCGACATTTTAATCACGTATACTCTTCGCCACAACAAAGAAAAATCTTTAAAGTGTAGATTTAAAGGTTATTATGGCACTACTTTACCATTCTGGCACTTTCAAGATGAAATTGGGGTTTTCGTTGAACACATTTAAATAAAATGTGTTCGACTCCCCTGACTTAATGTTTTTCATTGAAATAGATAAGCGACCACATTTCCTGAGCAAGATTCAAATGAACTTCCTTTTCTAGTTCAATGTGAATCTATTAATATGCATTTATTTTTAAGAAGAAGCTTCCAGCTTTTTGTCCGAGACGCGTAGAAGTTCAGTATTTGCCTGTTTCATAGTGACTGGTAGTTGTGGACCTGTGACCTCGGTGTGCACAGTTTGTTTGCTTGAAATGCGATAACGCAGCAGATGAGATTAGCGTGTTTACAGCTCTAGTCTGTTACCCTCCAATGTTCCCACAGAAGTGAAGCCAAACCGCTTTTCAAGAGGAGCATTTAAGCTGCCCTTAACATGCCTTTAAAAAAAATTGAGCGGGTTTTTTTTTTTTTATCATTCACACCATCTGCATTTACACTTGCAATACATGCCACTGAGTAGAGTAAATATGTGACATTTGAAAGAATAGTTCATAATTTTATCTTCTACTCTGTTCTTTTTCATCTGAATTCCTTAAAAATGTGTCGCACTCTGCAGGCCCCTCTATAGTAAATAAACATTTGTATCTGTTTTTGTAAGGACAAATTTTAATCTGGTTAAAAATGGCAACAAAAGTTTTTTTATTAATTGCTCAAAAAATGTCCTGAAAGCATAAAACTGTTGGAATAGAAAGAAAAACTGCCATAATATCTAAAAAAAAAAAAAAAATTATGAGCGAGCAGGTGAAATGAATAAAACCACAAAAATAGCCAATAACAGCTAAACTATGTCTAACGTCTAAAATTACTTGAAAAACAAAAATCTAAATTATTTTTAATTGGCAAGAATGGTAAAAGCAAATGCAAATTTAATGAAATGTCAACCACTCTTGTAAAAGACAAAATAGTTTTAGTACATATTGCTAAACGGGTATAAACTGTTAACCTCATTTTTAAGGTTAAACATGTTTAATACAAACTTAATTTGGCGGAAAGTAGGAAAAAACGTTTCATGGCGTATTGCTCTCTGCACACGTCTGTGTGGTTTCATTGCAATAATCAAGAAACAGCGCCCTCCCATGGCCCGGCATACTAAATGCACTCCTTTTTTTTAGGCGTTTGTCACGTGGAACTCGTGTAAACTAGGTCTGAATGTGTCCAACGTTAAATTCAGGAGCTAGAAAGAGATAGACCTCCACTCAGTGTGCCGGTTTCCTCTGCAGAACACTCTGAACATCACCAATAACAACTACTACGCCATCTCAGTGACCAACATCACGGCTCAGGTGCAGTTCTCCAAGACGGTGATCGGGAAGACCAAATTCAGCAACAGCACGGTGATCATCCCTCTGGATGAACGGCAGGTACGCCTCATACACACACACACACACACACACACACACATGCACACACAGAGAAAATGCCGCAGAATGGGGCCTAAAAAAAGGAAGTGGAGTGGAACACGCAGCAGCTCAGTGCGACACTCACCCTCACGCCGACCAACTCAGGCGCATGTGAGCGATTCAGCGTCACCTCCATTGTGTTTCTGTAAATCCTCCACTTCAAAGAGCCGCTTCAGGCACGACTCGGCGGCTTCAGGCTTCATCCGTCAGGCTTCATCCGTCAAGCTTCATCCAGATGGAGCCAAATCCGACGGCGTTCGGGAGAGAACGGCGATAAATATATAATAAATATATAACACAGTATTTTGTGAACAAATTCAACGTGTTATATGTTGAAAATGGTTTCTTCCTCCAGCTTTTAGTTGTTGGAAGTTGGCATGGTGCCACACACACACACACACACACACACACACACACACACACACACACACACACACACACACACACACACACACACACACACACACACACACACACACACACACATTACCCACAAGTACACGCACAAAGACACTAAACCAACATGGACACACAATCGGTAAACAAGCACAGAACACTCCTTTACTTGCGTGCGCACACACACACACACAAACACACACACACACACACAAAATCATCATGCACACGCACTCATACACACAAACCACCTAACACATCACAAACACGCACAACATGCAAATAAAGCACAAACACCGAACCTGTTACTTTTTTATGAAGTTGATGTTTCTAACTGAAGTTGATGTTTCTAACTGAAGTTGATGTTTCTAACTGAAGTTGATGTTTCTAACTGAAGTTGATGTTTCTAACTGAAGTTGATGTTTCTAACTGAAGTTGATGTTTCTAACTGAAGTTGATGTTTCTAACTGAAGTTGATGTTTCTAACTGAAGTTGATGTTTCTAACTGAAGTTGATGTTTCTAACTGAAGTTGATGTTTCTCCACTTCAGTGCTTTTGTCTTGTTTGTGTCGTTAATTCCTCACATTTATGAATCCGGCAGATCGACTACATGGTTCCCACCACCATTGCTGATGAGATGAGTTATATGTTGTGAGTATTTCGCCACAATTTTCAGAAAGTTTGTTCATCAAGTATATTATATATTTGATCATTTTTCACCTTCCTTCCTCCTCTTGCAGCGACTACTGCACGTTGTCCACCATCAAGGTTCACAACATCGTGGTCATGATGCAGTAAGTTCAGCTGATTTAGCCTTTTGCTGACGCCATTGTGTGTTTATAGAGAGGGGGGGGGGGGGGGGTAATTTTGAGCAGATTTACATGTGAGCAGGCTGTAAAATCAGCAGAGCAAACATTTGTGCAGAGCTTCAATAGATGTGTAATCCAGTCTGGGCCGAGCCCACAAACTGAATTCTTATGAGCTTGAGGAGAAAAAAATCATTCAGTGTTTTTAATCCTGCTTAGTTTTTTTTTAACAGGCAAAAGTCGATAATATATGAACAATTAAATGAGTGAGCACTGTAGAAAATAAAGCTAAAGTAGATTAAGGTTTCTTTAAAGGGTTTCTTGATGGAATATATGTGAATAAATTGCATTATTCTTTTAACTACTTTGCTCTACGCCCACAATTAGAATTTTTTAAAAAGTGTGCAAATTAAATATCAATTTTTTGATTTAAGAAATAAATTAATTTATATACATTATATTATATTATACATATAGATTTATTTCAAAAATAAATAAATACATTTCTATACTTTTTTTGTTATTATTACAAATAGATTAATTTATTTCATAAATAAATAAATACTTTGTTATATTTTTGTTCATATTGTTGTGCATGAAGAGAATATGAGAATAATGGCTGTTATGAACAGGAGAGATAGAAATTAAATCCTTTCCTGTTTCATTTGGGAGGATTCACTCAAACATAAAATATTTTAAATTAACTGTTGAATGACGCAAAAGATCTGCAGTGTTGGATTCCCATAAAATATTCTAAATGAAAACGCAGTTTTAAGAAATGCCACATTTCCCAGACGACGACGTTAACATTTTCCCCCGTATTCAGGTTTTACCTCTTTAATTCATTTGCGTCTTGCAGCAACCAGTGTTAATGGACCCGAAATGTTTTGCCACAGTGAAAGTTCATATAATCCAGTGAGGATCCAGTGTTTCGGCAGCGTTTCCGACGGGAACTCCTCCTTCTCTCGCCTCCTTCTCTCACCTCCTTCTCTCGCCTCCTCCCAGGGTGACGGTGACGACGACGTACTTCGGCCACGCGGAGCAGGTCTCCCAGGAGATGTACCAGTACGTGGACTGCGGGGGGAACACCACCTCGCTGCACGGACACGTGCAGGTCTACCAGTAGGATGAAGAAGAAACGAGAGAGAACAGTGAATTAGTCACCGTGGCTCATCCATTTCTCCACTGCCAACCCAGCCCCCCCCCCCCACCCCACTACCCCTCACAACCCCCCCCCCCCCCCCCCCCCCGGTTCAGAATGGACTCTTCCCACCAGGTGGGCGGGTTCCTTGTTCAGCGGTTTGATCTGCAGCAGGTTTGGGTTTTGGCCTCCCGCTCTGCTGCAGACGACACGGCTCCGTTCGGGAGGAATTCCCGTCGTCTGCGGTTCGACTCGTGATGCACTTTAGCCTGATTCTTATCAACAGAGAGTTTCAAGAGCGGCGGGAGTTTTTGGTTTTGGTTTTGGTTTTTTTCCCCCATTCTGCGATACCTTTGTGAGAGAGATTTATGACTCTTTAGGAGCACGAGCACCACTCGGTAGTTTCTAACCACTTTGTTTTTCTTTATTCTCATTCCTTTGTACAGTTTTATCTTTGAATTTCATTGAACTAAAGTTTTCTTTATTGTGTAGTGCAATAGATTAATTTATGTCTTTGGGTTGTTTTTTTTTTTCTTTTCTAAGCTTGGGACTTCTCTGCTTTAAGTCTGATGATTTAAAATACATATTTAGAACTGCTGGTGAGACTTTTACATGATTATATTTTATTGAAAAATGTCAACATCTTGTGGTTTCAGAAAATAACTTTATGTGGTCCGGGGAACTTTAGGCTCGCTTTAAATGTTATGTCAAGGATTTTTTATTTGATTTTCCTCTTAAAAAGATACGATACGTAGTATTTCAGTCAATACAAGTCAAATCAATCTTAATTGGACGAAACGACTTTAATTTTGTGATATTCTGCCGGTTTTATTTACCAGATTTAGCTGATTTTTCCAGTTTGTTCTAGTCTTGCGGTTCAAGTTTTCTCCACAAGATGGTGTATTGAGTCACTCGGTGAAGCAGCAGGGGATTTAATTAACACAAACTGAAAAGACTCAATACTGCCACCTCATGTACAAAAGAGGCATGACTGAAATCTCACATTGTCCCTTGTTATTGAGATTGTTCTGATTTTGGTATTTTCATGCACTGTTTTTTTTTTTCTTCCACTTTACATCTCGAATTTATGTCATGACTTGACTCAGTTTTGTGAACAGTGATTAATATAATTTATAGTTTGGCCATTTTGGATTAATTGATATATTCTGGGTAATTTAAGTTGATGATCATGTGAGCTTGATGGACCGATCCAAAAACTTTTCCTACACTAATCATATCAGTAACTTCCTAAATTAATGGCCTGAATTCCTTTTTGAATAAAAGATTTAGTTGGTTTTATTCCAGCTTTTGAGAACTTTGGCCTTTTCAGGTAAAATAAAATGAACAAATAATGATATTTCACTCTAATAGTGTGATTTAAGTCATTTTATTTCGCCTATATCACAATACAATCTCACTTTTAAATATGAAATATGATCTCGGTTCAGTTTATTTAAAAAAAAAAAGTGATTTCTGCCTTTACTTTAGGATGTTTCTCGTTATCTTTGATCTGAAGTATTTTCCTGCTGCTTTCTAACATCTCCACAGTGTTTCTTTGTGATTCTCATGCACGACGCTCAAATAAATAAAGTCATTGTTTCAGTTGGAATCGGTTTTTTGTTGTTTTTATAGTTCTTGTAATATTCACTGTTGCACACTAGGGGGAGCCAGAGGCCGGAATGAGCGTTCAACTGCATTTGTAATTCATTTAAAGCAACGTGTGGTGATCAAAATAGGTCTATGATTTTTTTTTTTTGTGTGTGAAAAGTTTCAGTCTGGTGCGAAAAATCAGCCACATTTATGCCAACTCTTATGGAAAAGGTCATTTTCCCTCATATTGACAGATTTGACGTCATCCAAACAGTACCAGAAATGATATAGTTGAGGCTTAAAAGTAGAGATTATCTGTTTTAATAGTTATGTCATCAGATAGACATTATTTACATGCAAAAAAAAATCAGATTATTACTATTTATTATCAAATCTATATAAAATTGTCTCGTACTGTGGTTCTGTTGTGCAGTAATGCAGCAACATCACGGACGGATTTGCTTCCTCTCTAAACTGGAGCTGGAAAAGTCACATCTATGTTCCACATGTATGTTCACATCTGTTTCAGTCGTTAAAACTACTTGACTTCCGTTCTGGGATCCAGCTCAGCGGTCTGGACCAGTGCAGAGGCACGATCAGGTTTCCCTTCTTCTAGTCCAACTTACATCCTTTGTTTGGTGCCAGCAGAGTCTCGAGGAACTGAAGCGAAGCAACTTCAGTGAATATTTCAAAAAGGTTCGGATCATTAAGTACAAATAATTGGATTAAAAGTGTCTCTTTGTAATTCAATTTTAAGAAGCCTGAACATTTTCTATAAATACATGTGAGACGATCGTTTCAAAACTAATTTAGGATATTAATAAATATCTAAACATTTGTTTAATCAAATTTAAAGGGGCACTATGTGCATTTCAGTGAAGGCTCTTTTCTCCACTGGGTGGCAGTGGTGAGTTGTTTTTCGACCTGTTTTGAGTTTTGTCTCCACTTTATCTTGAGTTAGTAGCTTCACATTGGGCCCAGGTTGAGTAAACAGTGTAAATATGATCATCACATCAAGTAGAAAGTGACCTTATAAAGTAAAATAAAATAAAGTAAAATAAAAAATAAAGTTTGTCTGAGGCTTTAAAACATGTTGGTTTTAGCCGTTTTAAATTTTTTTTAAAGGATTATTCTGCTTCAGCTATTTTAGGCATCTTAGCTGTTTTCACTATTTAACCAATTATCACCGCTCTGCATTTCCTTGTGGTTGGAGAAGTTTTAGTTATAATAGCAATTTTTCCCTCCTTTTTTCTTTTTCCTTTACCCATCCATTTTTATTTTTCTGTTTTCTTAAAAAAAAAATGCCTGTACTCGCAATTTAAATAATTTTTGTTTAATATTTTTACAGTATTATTCTTATTCTTATTATTGGAGTAGTTTTAGCTATTTAATTTTTTGTTTTTAGAGGCAATTCCAACTATTCTGCCCGTTTTATTTTATTTTTCTGTTTTTAGTCATGATTAGACTTGTTTTTTAATGAACGCGCTATGCAAATCAAAATGTAAAAAAGAAAAAAAAAGATCCTGTCTCTGAAACTCACTCTAACGTCTCAGTTTGATGCTTCAGACAACATCCAAAATCTAAAGCATTGACTGATTTCATGTCTTTGTTCACTGATACACTAATGAAGCTTCACAAAATAATAATAATTTAAAAAAAATTTTGTCTAAAAAGTTTCGGAACTTTTTTGCAGAAAAACCTGCAGGAATTAATGCGAGTGGAATCATATGGAAAGTGAATTTCCTGTTTGGACTTGAGAGGTGAAACGTATCTGCTGCAGATTGGGATGTGTTATTGTCGTTACTGCAGCCTCCCCTCACCCCACACTTCATATAGGCCTGCCTGCCTGAGAGGAAATGGATTTAACATGTGTTCTACATGAACTTGCAGCTCACAGCAGGTCAAGCTGAACATTGAACTGGATAAATAGCTAAACTTTCTGCTCATGTGTACTAAATTTGAGCTCTGATTTTAAAAAAATAAATAAAAAAAAGTGACAAAACCTTACTTGAATTATGAATGTCCCGTATAAAGTTCAGTGGAAGTACAATTAGAAAAACTTTAAATTAAATTGTGAAATAAGCAGATTATTTTTAGCAGTTTGACTCGAGACCAACTGTTGGCACTTCAGATATATCTCCCACTACAACCTCTGATTTATGTTTATGTTTAGTTTTCAGAAAAATCATAGATTTTCAACAGCAGCTTCACGTTTTCTTTTTTCCCTCTTAAAATAAATTTTTTTTGTCCTGCTTTGTTTGTTATTAGGAAGAAAAAAAAGGTATGAAACTGGAATCTAATTGAAGTGAAAAAACATGTTTGTCTCAAAGTTGTACATAATAAATAAACCTGCAAACAAACAGGAATTCTTCAACACAGTTTCAAATCAACCTTTATCACAAACTCAAGCTGAGATGATTTATTTACAAAACCATGGAATATAGCGATTTGAATGTTGCCAATTGATTGCTGATTTACACCTCCTTTCATACACACATGCGTATTTTGGATTTATCTTGGTGTTTAGAAGCAAAATGGGTTTGTGTGTGTGTGTGTGTGTGTGTGTGTGTGTGTGTGTGTGTGTAGTGCTTTGCACTCTCACCTGGTATCGAGAAGGTCAAGGGGTCAAACTGGGGCCACGGCTCCTCTGTGTATCTTCCATGTTTGCCTTCAGCTTCCTCCCACAGTCCAAAGCCATACATCTGCAAATACTTTAATCCTGCAAAATACTGACAACCTGTCCAGGAAGTACACTGCTTTCACACATAGTTCGCTGGGATAAACTGCAGCATCTTTCATTTCAACTTCTTTTTTGGTAAATTAAGTTAAGTCTAATGCGTAAACCTGCTCTGGGAATTTACCACCCTGCAAACATTTAAATATTTTATTTTTTTCAGTTTCTCAGCATGACATCAAGGTGCAGGTATTTTACTAAGATCATCATGGCAACACCTGCTGACGTCAATGCCGGAAGTGATGCTACTTTTTTTTTATATATATATATATATATATATAGTTTATTAATAGCTATAATTACTGAATGCATTTCAAAAGTACAACACAATCATTCGTACGTATAAGTAAATCGGGGATTTTATTCACATTGTTTAATAATATGTAGAAAGCTGCAGCAAAGTGCGTTCGCTTCGCTCGTTGCTTCCAAGACTGTGTGAAAGTGTGTGAAATGTGTGAAAGTCGAGTATTTTATTTTAATCAAAATACCAAAAAACTGTTGGTTTTGTTGTGTTTTAGTTACATGTTTTCGTTGCTCGGTAGTGTCTGTAGTGCCGAACATCCATTTGAGCTCCTCCGCCCCGCAGCCCCCGCCCCGCCCGCTGCCCCGGTGGATGCCTCCCAAGCGCGCAGCGACTGGGGCGTCGCGGAGACTTTCTCCTCATCCCTCCGTGCGTCGCGCCGCTTCTCTCTAAACCTCCCGGTCAAAACGTGAAAACCTCGACCGGAACAACATGTCGTTCTCGGGTCCGGGCTCCGCGGTTCTGCTGCTCGCCGCCCTGGCGGTGCTGCTCGGCGTCAGCTCCGCCGGTTCGGACGCGCCGCGCGGCGTCGCGCTCGGGTTCGTTTTCGACCCCAAAGCGACGTGCGAACCTCCGTGCGAACACGCCGGGATCTGCATCCGCAACAACACGTGCTTCTGCTCCAGAGGCTACGAAGGGGAGACCTGCAAGTACGGTCAGTTTCACTTTACTTTAATTGGAATTAAATGGAGGCTTGGTTACATCTGGAATCATCAGAAGGCTGAGACCTTTTAAAACAACTAAAATATATAATACGTGATTAAAAAAAATATCTGTGTATTGCTTCTTCTTTTCAAGAAAAATGAATTTACATGCTTAAAGTGCACGATTGTTAAATATTATTGATAGGAGGCATGTTATATTAAACAACGCGCATTAATCACTCATGAAGAAGATCATGAGTTTCTTCATCCTTCTTGGTATCAAGACAACATCATTAATATAAATAAAAACATTGAAACAAACATGTGAACTGTTAACATTAACAATGTATAGCATTTCGTTGAATTGTTGGGATTTTGGCTGTGAACACAAGTGTATTTTGCTTTTGTTCAATAAACTGATTCTTCTTTTCAATTTTTGTGCAACTAGCAACTTTAAATAATCAGAAATTGCACGATCTTGCAGCCAACTGTTACCCCAAATGTAAAAATGGAGGAGTGTGCCTCCGCCCTGGAAAGTGCAGATGTCGACCTGGATATGGAGGAAGATACTGTCACAAAGGTGAGCGGGTTTATTTGAGGGGGAGTGAGAAACAGTTTCCTGCTGGAGATGTATTGTTTTTCCAGACCAGTTGGTGCTGCTGCAGGTCCAAATTATACTGTAACTGTATTGTCCTACTTTCTTTGCATTCAATGATGAAGTTTCATGCAACTGTCGTGTTGAGATTTTTCGGTCCTCTCAGTAATCTGATTAAAAACTGTCATGTAAACAATCTGATCAGATTGGGCTCATGTATGTAAAGGACGTGTGCATGAATGTATGTGCAAAGCATCACGGGATTGATCTACTGGCTGAATCAAAGCAATCCCATAATGAACTAATTTATTTTAATCAACTCAATAATGTAAATATAATGTATAATGTAATATATATATAATATATAATGTAATATATAAAGTAATAACTTTATTTGTTTATTTGGTTTTTGTTACAAGGCTATAACTTGTAAATTTTTTGGTATAATTTTTTTACATTAACACAAATATTCTCTATTAGAAAGTTATATTACATTCGAAATAGTCAAAAAGTCATTTTCTTAAGAATTTAATCAGTGACTCACTGAAAATCTATCATCTCTCACTCACTGCACCACCTGGTGGAACAAAGTGGTATTACAAAGTGATAAGCACACCCAAGCATTTGTTCCCTCACCATTTGCTCAGTACTTTGGTTCCTACTCAAGGGGTTTTTGGTTTTTTTTGCTTTTCCACTCAGCTTGAAACTCGTGTCGGCGGGTAAAGTGTCTCTGGTTCTCTCTGGTTTCTCTTTGGCAGTGACGTGTGAGGGGGGCTGCTGGAACGGAGGCGAGTGCACCGCCGTCAACGGAGTGGCCAAGTGCATCTGCCCCTCCAGCTGGGCCGGATCGAAGTGCCAGGAGGGTGCGTTCACAACCCGACCCGTCACTTGTCAATCTCACTTAGCTAGAAAATCATATGGAAGATGAAGAACTATGGTGGGGAATTATTTGTCAATCTGGGCTTGAAAAGTTGCGTCCCACCCCCTTTTTAGCACAATTTCCCTTTTTTAACAAAAGCTTGCCGTCTTAGCTGCAATTAGCAGCTGTAAATATGGAAAAATCCAGCAGCCTGCATCATCTGTCCATAAAGAACTAATGGTGCGCTCAAGAGTAACTGGGGGATCGAAAAGTTGTTGTTTGTGTCTGTAAAATAAGTAAAAACACTGTCAAAGTAGGAACTTCCCTTCAGGAAAAAAGGTATTTAGATGTACTTGAATGCACCCAACACAACACTTGTGCATCTACATAATAGAGTTTTCTCAGGATGTACTTTATAACCAACCAACCTCATCACATCTTTAAAAAAAAGAAAAAAAGATAAAGAGTAGAGTTCCCATATATGCGTTGATAATATTGGCTTCACAAGTCACATTTTTGTTTAGCAGGTGCATCTTAAAATAAAAGATTGGAAAGTTAAATGTTTTCACAATTCAAACAGGAATATATCCATATCATTTTGATTGATTAAAATAAGCTTTTTTTTGGTTTAATTCTGCTTTTTAAGTCCTGGAAATCAAAACCACAGTCTCTAAAATGGAGAATATTCCACAATATCTTTTATTTTTCTCTTATTTATTTAACCAAAGTGAAAAACACAACACATAATTTATTTTTTTTAATATTTGGAAGTTTCTGCTTTGTTTGAAATAAATGACTCAATTATTACATTTTCAATAAGATTTGAAAAGCTGACATTATTGCACGTTTAGTCAATATTGTGCCGTTATTAAGTTATTACCTACAAAGTAAGGGTCTAACAAACAGAAATATTCGATAGTTTCTAGTTCATGTCTGATTGGCTGCAACCCCCCCCCCCTTGCAGCGATTTGCCCCCAAGGCTGCAGGAACGGCGGCGTCTGCGTGGCCCCGGGGATCTGCAGCTGTCCGGAGGGCTGGCTGGGCGGCGCCTGCCACACCGGTCAGTTCCACGGGACTTTTCATACGCCGTCCATTGTTGTCTTGTTAAATGCTTCGTTTTGAAAGAGAACAAAACATTTTGTTTGTTTCCCCGGGTGTGTCTCGCGCTGCAGCGGTGTGCTCGCAGCCCTGCCTCAACGGGGGGAAGTGCATTTCGCCCGGCAAATGCCGCTGCCGCCCGCCGTTCTCCGGACCGCGCTGCGAGGAGAGGATGAAGTCCCACTAGCGTGTGAAGCAGCCCGAGTCGAGCTTCAGGAGCTTAACGTATTCTTTCTTTTTTTTCTTTTAAAGCATTGAATTTAAAATGTAGCATTTGACTGTAAATCGTGTCAATAAATTAAAAAAAAAGGCTGAACTGTGTGTTTTGAAAGCTCATTTAACAAAGCAAAACAAAGAAAAAGCTTAATCGTCTTTATTTTATTCCACAAATAATTGTACCACAATGTAATAATCGAAATAATTGTATTTCGTTCCTCTGAATGAACCGCAGGCAGTCGCTGCTTTGACCAAACCTGCATTCACTTCATATGGATTAGTTATAAATTATATTAATAGCAAATTACACAATGCTATTTCTTTACTCTACAACATGTTCCTGTTTAATGGCTTCAGTATAAATCTGATCTGCACACGCGCTATATTTGTAAAGAAAGAAACTGCAGTTTGAAGTACGGGAGCCGATACCGCCGTCGGTTTATCCTTAATGTGAAGATAAAAGAAGAATAAAGTAGAATAATGTTCAGGAACACTCTGAGGTAGTGAGAGATAAACAAAAAATAAATGTGCAAAAACATCCCGTCCCTCTGCAAGCATTCAGATGCACGCACACGCACACACACACACACACACACACACACACACACACACACACACACACACACACACACACACACACACACACACACACACACACACACACACACACACACACAACAACCTGCTTTGTGCATTTTGTTCGTCCCGTTACGTCTGATCCCCATCATGCTTGAGACGCCTGTCGAGTCCAGAAAGAAAATCATTAATGAATAACCAGGATTCATCTGTTCACAACACAAACACATAAATATTGAAGAGCGTTCAAACACATCGGGATCAAGTTTACGTGTAATTCACACCAGGTAGTTTTCTCAGAAAGAGAAGCTGGTCTTTATTTAAAGACGCTAACGTGGACGCATGCTAATTGCTAATTGCTATTTCCAATGTGAAGTCGGGAGCGACGAGGCAGACCTCCAGTAAACAGGAGTTTGGAGAAATAGTGGCTCATTAAGTTCAGCTGACGCTAAAGATAAGATAAGATAAGCCTTATCTTATCTTAAGTCTAAAGACAGACAATGATAGTTTTGGAATGCACCGATACCACTATGGAGTATTTAGTCTGATACTGCACAGAGTACTCACATTACATTCACATTACATCTTAAACGTGACTTCTATCAGACCCCACAGTTTCTGTTGACAGAAGTCAATATGGACGCCACGCCGGCCAGCACCAGGGTTGCCAGATGTGACTCACTGTTTCCAGCCCAAACAAGGTAAAAAAAAAACACCACACACCTCGATTAAAAACCAGCCCAAATCTCAGCCTGTGTAGAAATCCTGTTAAAACCGTAAAACTGTTATATGTGTAATAATGAACACGCCATAAACCCACAAATGCATGACATAAAAAAGAAGTTGAAAGGTAAGAGAATTTTGGCTCCCCAATTGGGGGATACCCGCCACATCTGGCAACCCTGGTCAGCCCAGGATTCATTTTCAAGTAGTTGTTAAATACGAGACGACAGAATGTCGACGGCATGACGAGGGAAAGAAGGAGAAAGAGGAAAAAAAAGGTTCCTCCAGCAGTCAAGCATTTAAATTGATAATATTACATTTACAGTTTAGACTCGTCATAAATCCAGTGCTTGTACCGAGCAGATGCCAGAAGACACGCAGCCCAGTTGTTCTTCTCCGTACCTTTATTGCGCAGGTGAGGCCCTTGTAGCCTCTCCGGCAGTGGCAGTAGTCGGGCAAAACGCAGCGTCCGCCGTTCAGACAGCGCCGTTTACACACCGCTGCACACAAAAGACACAAATTTTTAAAAATCACAGTTTTTTTTATTATCGTAATTTCCAAACTATAAGCCGCTACTTTTTTCCCCACACGCTTTGAACCCCGCGGTCGAAACAATGCTGCGGCTAGCTTATGGGTTTTTAACCAGCTTCATGCCGCCACACGGGCGATGTGTTCAGGTGCATCACGTAACTCCGAACTTTCGTTTTCTTTTTAAATTTAGTGGGTCCGGCTTCTATTCATGTGCGCTCATTAGTCCAGAAATTACGGTAGTTTTTCTTTATTTTTTTGACGGCGTAATCCTGTAATCAATCATAGAAGAATCTAAATCTGGTTGGTTGATTTTAAGCATTAAAAGGGAGTTAAAAGCTCACGTGTCTGGCAGTGAAGGCCCTCCCAGCCCGGCGGGCAGTGGCAGGTGTCCGGTCCCACACACTCGCCCTCGTTCCTGCACTTCTGCAGACACACGGCTGAAACACAGCAGACGAGGAGGGACGGAGACGTTTGATTTGTAACAAATAAATCACAAACAAATGAAAATCCAACACAGACTTAGAATAATTACCCTCTCAGTGACTCAAATGTGCTTCCTGGCACCTTTAGCTAAATATAAATCTTCCAAATCATCACGTTTCAAACCCATATTTGTGTTTTGCAAAATCACATTGCGCGTCTTTATACTCGACAGGGAAAGTGACCTGACAGTTACTTTCTCATCCCTTCATCTTGCTTCCAAAGATTAATTTGTAATCTAGTAAAAATAAAATATTCAATAGGTATAATGCATCTCCTCCTCTGTTGCTTTTAATCTGAAATTGTTCACAAAAAACTTAAGCAAGTTACTGTATGGCCATTTTGAGATACTATATTTAATTAAAAAAACATTTGTCATATATTGTGTGGTATAAAATTGGTGTCTGAATGTTTTTAAGAAACCAGTAAGAAAAAAAATCCATTTCAATACATTTTCTGAGCTAGAAATGGTTCAAATATGTGTAATTTTGATCAATTTAATGTTTGTATTACCTATGAGTGACATATTGTGTATCTATTAGTACATATTTACTTTATTGGCTTTAAAGATGTTGAAATATCAAGTGAAATATCAAGTGTTTTATTCTTTTAATTCGCATCCTATAAAGAAACTGTCAGCAGTATTACAACATGATGCTTTTCAATGCTGCAGCCTTTTTATTGAAACAAACCAAGTTTTTTCTTCCTAATTCAGCTTGAAGAAAAAAAAAAAAACAATTTAGCAAGGTTTTTTTGGGTGGTTTTTCCACACGTGTGATTAAAGCGTGGATCACTCACGGATGTTGCACCTCTTCCCCCTCCACCCCGAGGCGCAGGAACACGTGTTGGGACCCACACACTTCCCTCTGTTCATGCACATTGGCTCACACACACCTGGAACACACACACACACACACACACACACACACACACACACACACACACACACACACACACACACACACACACACACACACACACACACACACACACACACACACACACACTGATAAGACATCCAGCGGCAGCCGTGTCCTTAAGAGTCCGTTAAATCGGTAAGCGTCTCACTCTTCTGGCATCGTTTCCCGGTGTAGCCCTCGGGACAGGAGCACACGTTGTTTCTCCTGCACTGACCTCCGTTTTTGCACGGCGGGTTGCAGACGGCTGAAACGCAGAGGGAGGAAACCCAGAGGATGTAACTGCTTGTTGAAATCTTTTAATAGCTGCAAAAGCTGGACGTGATATAAAATAGATCTAAATTATACCTTTTTAGAGACACTTCATGAATAATCTCAGTTTTTGTTTGTATTGAAAAGCTTTTTTAGAGTTTTTTTTCTTCTTCATTGTATATAATTGTGTTTTTAAAGCTTTGCGGAAAATTTTGAAAGCGTCTCTTCTGGTTATGAAGATTTCAGGGCCGGTGTCGATAATAAATGCACTTCTACGCAGTGTTAGCTATTCCATCGTGCAATAAGAGTGGTGACTTAAATTAAACACCCAACCACTTCGGACCGTTAATTTAGCAATAGTTTGCTCGGTCAACCAAATACACAATGAAACAACAAAAGAAAAAAGAAAAGTTTAGTCTGAAGTTAAACTTATTTTGCCGACACCCTGTACATAATATACATAAAGCTTCTGCAAGTGAAGTGACGGCAACAAAAACCTGCATTTTCTTTGCCATTCCTGAGAAACCAAACATAAACTGTCTTCTAAGGCAGTGTTTTTCAACCTTTTTTGAGCCAAGGCACACTTTCTTCTTTGGAAAAATCTGGAGTCACACCACCACCACCCGAAAATGTTAAAATGTGAAACTCTGTAGCCTGTATTAACAACATAAAGTCATTCTCATCAAAGTTTTATCAACAGGAATCAAATAAATACAGAAAAAAGTATTTCCCAATTTCTTTTTTTATTTTTACTCCCTCAGTGTGAAACCTGGGCCTGATGGATGAAGAGCTGAGATCCTGGTTCACATTCTTCCTTTTCAAAAACTTCTCCATCACTGTCACTGACACACTTTGATACAAGATGGTAGCAGGAGGTGAAGGTTAACGAAACTGACGTCTGTTAAGTTCCGATTTCACCTGCAAAGTTCTGTGCTGCCATCTATTCGCGAAGAGTGTTTATACATGATTACTCTTCGACATGTTTTTTAGAAAAAATGTGAAATTGGATACTTTCCCACGTGATAGTGGTTGAAAAACACTGGTCTAAGGAACACATTTACTTTCACTCTTGTCCTTTCTGAGCTCGATGTTTGTCCAAAAGTGTTGATCTTTAACCGCCTTTTAAATGTTTTAAGTTATCGCCCAAGTTGCTCCAAAGACTAATCCTGCTTACACAAACGCATCTACTTTTCTTTATTCGTTCTTGCCTTATTTCTAAACATTCCAAAACATTTTCATGTTACGTGGAGTTTTTCCTTTTCAGTTTGGGAGCACCTCCTGATCGGACTCTTACCGATCTGACACTGGGAGCCATAGAAGCCGCTCGGACAGGCGCAGACGTTGGGCTTAACGCAGGTTCCTCCGTTCAGACAGACGGGCTTACAGGAAGCTGCAGGGGGCGCCGCACAGGAAAAACACCTTGATGACACATCGCTCCGACCAAATGTAAAAAACAAAAACATAAAAAAAACCCACACGTATACCACAGGTGTGTTCCGGTACCTGAGTTGCACGTCGGTCCCGACCAGCCCGGTTTGCATTGGCAGACGTCCGGAGAGACGCACTCGCCTCCGTTTTCACAGTGTCTGTTACAAACCACTGGGAGAGACGGACTATTAGCTTTTACACCGAAGAAACAAAAGCCACACTGAGGAGGTTCCATCACCTCCAACTTAATGTCTCCATATTTGTAGATCAGAGTTTTAGAAATATTTTAATCTCCTGCAGTTCTTCACATCAATCAACTGTGTTTTTCCTTTTTTTTTGGTGTCTGATTAATTTAATGTTTGGCTTATGTTGTAGAATATGAAGCAGCTTTTAGTTCTTCACCTGTGGAACAACTTCCCCCGAACACGTTAATATCTCACTATTTCTTCATGCTTTACAATAAACAATATATTTCATTTCATTCATTCTCCCTTTTATGCCTTCATTTATTTGTTTTAATTTATTTCTGTTCATTCCTTGTCTAATTGGTGCTATTAAAAAAAAAAATCCTCTTCCTATGTTTGATCATTTTCTCCACCAACTCGTCCAAATCCGTATTTTATTTTGTTTTGTTTTTTTTGAGGAATCACCGCTCTGTTGGATCAGTCCAGGGAAAATTATACCATTTCCAGGAGATTGTTGTCTTGCCAAGAGTTTCTAAAACCAAGTGTAAGCTGAGAGTTTGTAGTTGTTGTGCCGAAGCTGTGGAAAGAGCAGACAGGCCCCTTCCTTTAAAAAAAACTAAAAAATCTTAAAAACCCACCTGTTCTCTTCGGCGTTCGACAGGGGAGCTGGTAACTTTTTATTCTGTACAGTTTTCACACATTATTGGAAAGTCTTCTAAATTCCCCGTGTTTTCATGCTTTATCATTTGTATTAACTGCGTTTTGTTTTATTAGAGTTGATTCCATAAAGAGGCTCCAACTCATTTCCTGTTTCTGTGTGATGTCACTTAATGTTGATCGCCTTAAAAAAAAAAAAAAAAAAGAAGAGGATTATAGTAAACGTGGCCCAAAGTGTTCAAGTATCATCTCACTGATTTCACATCTGGGTCCCACGTAGCCGTAGGGGCAGGTACACAGGTTTCTGGCCAGGCAGGTGCCTCCATGGCGACACGGAGGCTCGCAGCTCGCTGCACACACACACACACACACACACACACACACACAAACAACATTGTGTTAGTCAACAGGTTCTATGTACGAGTGTGTGTGTGTGTGTGTGTGTTGAGACCACCTTCCTGACAGGTGGAGCCGCCGTATCCTGCAGGACACTCGCACACATTGGGCCTCACACACTTCCCCCGGTTGGTGCAGTCGGGTCGGCACACGGCTGCAAAGGAAGCAGAGGAGTGAGCGAAAACATCTCCAGAGGTGACGACGATTTAATGAACTCGTGCCTCCGGCGAGGGAAAACAAAGGGATTGTGTCTCTGCGGAGCGGCTGTGGCTCTCACCGATGTGGCAGTTGTATCCGGTGTAGCCCTCCTTGCAGGTGCAGGTGTTGGGAAGCAAGCATTCCATGTTGCTCCCACACTGATACCTGCACACAGCTGTGAGCACATTCGGCATTTACTGGCTGTTTGCGGCAAATAATAAACAATAAACAATCACTCAGATGAGCCGTTTAGGATCAGGAGGAAAAGTCTGGGCTCAAATCAGGGATATTTTCACTCATCTGTTAAAGGTCATGCACCTTAAAATGTATTAAAAAAAATTAAAACCTACATTTTACCAACATCAGACTATTGAGCACTTTAATATTTGCACTTTATGGTTTTTAGGAAGAATTTTGTTTTATCCTCATCTTTGTTTTACCATATTGTTTTTATGTTTCCAACCTTGTATAGTTTTACGTGGGACAACGGATGGAAATTAGCCTCAATCCAACATATTTATCGTAACCTGGTGAAAACATGGCTGGTTCATCAATATATACAGTCCAAATAAACAAATTAATGAAATGAAATGAATGAAAATATTGGTTCAGGTTCCACATTTCGAGTTCGTTGGTGTGAGGGGAAAAAAACCAAACAAAAACAACGTTAAAGTAACAACGATGCATCATGTTTCCTTTTGTTTTGGTGCTGAAAAAAAGCACAACTGTCATTAAAGAATGTAAATATTATAATAAACAGCTTTTTCCAAAAGCTTAAAAAGTAGAAATTAAAAAAGAAAATCCTATGTCACTTTTAACTTTCTATCCTGTTGTAAAATCCAGTAAAAAGATCCCTGCTTGAAGTTGCAGCTGCAAAAAAAAAACATTATTATTACTATTTAGAAACATTTTCACAGAAACAGCAATTATTAGTAAACATTTTCACACATTGTTTGAAAACATTGTCAGGCCAATCTCCTGATTCGACTTATATTTCCTTCTATATCACACAAATAATATCAGTAAACAAATAAATTGGACAAAAAAAATAGGAATATTAATGTAAAAAACAGGAAACTCGTGTAAAGAACTAATGGTTTTCTGTCAAAATATAAAGTTTTTTCCAGAATAATAAAAAAAACAACTTTCTTTGGCTTGTTGCAGCTTTATGTTGTAATGGTTGGACATTTACTGTTGATTGTATCTTAAATATCCATTTTAAGTATTTGTCTATGTACAAATAGAGCGGAAGTTATGTGTAAATATGAAGATGACCAAAAAAAAAAGAAGTTGTCCTTGTAGATAATTGTGCCTCGTACCTTTACACACGACTCCGTCCCCGGTGTAGCCGTGGGGGCAGCGCCCACACCTGAGGGCGCCGGATACGGCGGGCTCGCAAGGAACGCCGGGAAAGCAGGGCGACTCGGCACAGGTCACATGACTCGACCCCACGCCGACCCCGGTGGGGAGGTCAGAGGTCGGCTCCCCGCTGGGCTGACCCCTGTGGGCCAACACTGTGGCTGCAGTGTGGTTCTGTGAGCCGGACTTCCTGGGGAGGGTCCTCGAGGACGAGGAGGAGGAGGAGGAAGAGGACGAGGAGGAGGAGGAGGAGGAGGAGGAGGAGGAGGAAGACCTTTCAAGGCTGGAATCTGACTCGGCGATGTGAAAATCCACGTCTGCTGCCCCCTGACCTGGAAGACACTGGAAGTTAGAGGACATGACTTAAAGACGACGGGAAGCAACTCAGCAGGCGGCAAATATTTCAAAACATCATAAAGAAAAAGGTTGATTTCATTTAGTGTCCCGTTGCTTAAACAAGGATGGAAAAACTCATTAAATTATTTCTTTCCCTATTAAATCATGCCTTATTCTTACCACTATTTTTCAAACAATGTATTTATTTTAATTCAGTACTTCCTGAGGAATAGAAGGAAAAGCCAAGACTTGCCTCATCCTCACCTGTTGCTGTGCAGATCTGCCCGTTTCCAGTGAGCCCGGCAGGACAGGGTCCGCAGACGAAGCCCGTCGACACGAAGACGCTCTCGAAACAGCGGACGCCTGGGAAGCACGGCCCCCCGCCGCACGGCGTCGAACCCGGCGGTCTGGGCCTCGACGAAAGCTGCGGCGTCCTGGCCGGTGACATCACCACGTCCACTGGAGGGTCTGCATCACCTGTTGGAAAACAAACTCGGCTTACAATCTACGAAATCGGCCGATTTGACAAACGATACGTGGATCCTGGAGTCCTGCTAACGGGTTAAATGCTGGAAAATGTGTGTGTTGCGTGTCGCTCTTACGTCGGCAGGTTTTCCCATCACCGCCATGTCCTGGTGGACAGAGTCCACAGGTGAAGGAACCCGGCGTGTTATTACAGTCGACTCCTGGGAAACACGGCTGGGAGAGACACTCGTTTATATCCTCTCGACACGTTCGGCCTGGAAAAACACAAAAACAAGACAAAATGCAACAAAGAGAGGCTAAATACCTTCCAAAACCACTAAACACTTCAGATCCAGGGCATCTTATTTATGTGCATGTATTGTTTTATTTTTGTTGCTGTGGTTCATACAAATTATGATCATTTTCCACCATGTCCATCACGTTTAGTCTGGAGCTTCAATATTCTTTCAAATAAAGAAAAACTACGTTTTTTTTTACATGAATCAATCTTGTTTCTGGAAACAAAGTTTAGCAGTTGAACAAAAGTGAATGAGCCCCAGCATGCCCTCTCTTGCATTTACTCATCAGTATTAATAATATATTCTGATTCTAATTTATTGTAGTAAATGAGCCCAATACGAAAGTTGAACTGAAAAGCTTTTCTTTGTCAAGTGAAGCCAAAAGTTAACCAAATAGTTCCAGTCCATGGCTGATAGACCAGGTTTGGTCTATTTCCAACAATCACTACATTATTGTTTCAACCAGTTCAGAACAGAATGTGTCATTTTGTCCATATTCAAGTGTAATTATAACAATATATTCAAAATTAAACTGAAATCTTCCTCAAATAGTTGCCATATATCTGATATACCCTTGTGATAGAATTTTATGTCAAAATTTGGCCCCGTTATAGTGAGAATAAATGATTTCAAGGCCTTCAAAATGATCAAATATGCCTGTTCATGATATAGACCTTACTTTTCGTATGTGTTTACCTAAATTAGCCAAAACAATCTCTCTCTTGATCCCTGAAATTAGTCAAATAACTGCACAAAACATGAATAAATGTCAGAGGTCACTGTGTGACATGAACCGAATCACAAAGCCGAACTTACCCGTCATCCCCGGCGGGCAGATGCAGGAAAAGGAGTTGGGTAGATCGATGCAGCGGCCCAGTCTGCACGGGTTGGGCTTGCAGTCGTCGACGTCCACCTCGCACCGCTCCCCCCTGAAGCCGTCTGGACACACGCACACGTACTGGCCGCTGCCGGCGGCGAGGTGGACGTCGGTGGCACACGAGGCTCCGTTCAGACACCCGCAGGGGCGCACAGACACCTGGGAGGAAAGAACAAAGACAAAACACAAGAGGAATCCATGTGAAATCGGTGAAGCAGCTTTTTCATCTTTTTATGTTCATCTCATTATTGAACTGGTAACCCCCCCCCCTCCCTCATCTAATCAGATAACAGCATTCCAGACAATGCAAAAAGCTCATTATCTCCATCTAGTGGAAGAAATCCGAACTGTCGTAAACACTTTGAATATGTCATTGCTGCAATGGCAGCTGCTCCAGTTTGGATTTGGTGCTGCGTGACGGTTTCCCACCAGAGCTCACTGACACTTATCTGTCCTGATAACATCTAATAATAGACTAAATAATAATGGACTCTTCACCACAAACAAATCCCTGCTTAATTAGAGCAGAGCTTATTTCCCTACAGGTTGCAGACCCCTGGGTGTGTGGAGCCTCTTGCCTCTTCAGCTTGGACTCAATCAAACCAGAGCACCGACGCGACCCTCTTGTCATTCACCTCCACAGAAGCTCGGCTCTCGGCGTTGCAGTCGTCGGACACAGTAACGTGGAAAGTGTGCGTGTCGGCCGGTTCACTCGTGGCCTTCCACATCAGCAGCCCGGCGGGGGACAGAGAAGCGCTGTCGGGCCCCGACACCAGCGTGAAGAGGACGGACGAGCCCTCGGGGTCGCGGGATTCTAGCTGATAGATGAAATTCTCGCCCTCAAAAGACCGGAGAGGAAATGGAGGCGACCGGAGCGTCGGGGGCTCATTTTCTGATGGAAGATAGAAAAGGGATTTAAAGTCAGCTGCACAGAGGACGAGGCGTCAGTGCCTTCCTGTGTGCAGTGTGCATGACCGTCCTGCAGGTTCTCAGCGCTATTGGGGTCGTGAGGTCGTTGGTTTTCCTTTTACAATACGTGGTTCCCTCTGATCTTCTCTGATGAAGATTTCAGCGAAACACTGAAGGATAAGTACTAAAGATGCACAGAGAAAAACATGCCGCATTCACATATTTATGCTGAAGTGTTTCCTTGATGTTTGGGATCAATCCCATAAACGTTCAGACTCTTCATAAGTGTTTTATAATCAGCATAATGCAGCATGCATATGGATGAGATATTGTGGATATCTATCAACACCTGTTTTTTGCATTTTTCTGTTTGATAAAAAAAAAAAAAAACAACATACAAAATGCAAACAAACGAAGCCGTTGTGATCGGCTGCACAGAACAAGGATTCAAAAGATATGCCGACGTCTGCAACCTTTAAGAGCCTTTTATGTGATTTTACACCAAATAAAATTTGAATGGAGCCTCGAAATATGTTCCTGATCTGAAATGAAGAAAAAAACTGAAAAATGCATTCATGTTCAATATTCTTTTTTTTTTTTCAAAGCCAATTTCCTCCCTTTTTGATGGATTTTTTGCAGCTTTGGCCATTTTATCTCGACTGTTTTGGCTGCAACCTGTGGCTCCAGACCCAGATTTTCATATCGAGTTATTTATTGTGTTTTTCTGGAACAAATGTTTCAGGGAAAATCACCTTAGTCTCCTATTTCAGTCAGGTTACAGATTTAAGAGTTGGGTAGTAACAAGAAGATGTGATGATTTTTAATTGTATTTAATGATGGAGAACTCCAGTTTCCTCCTATTGTCTAAAAACATGTATATGACGTTAATCAGTGACTCTACATTTAAACGAGTGTTTCTTTTCCCTGTGATGGATTGAGATGTTGTATGCAGGGTAACCTGCCTTCAACTCCCACATTAGATCAAGTGACAGAAAAGATGGATTTCACTTCGTGACATGAAACCGAATGAGTAGAAGATGAAATCAATAATCAACACCTCGCCGCGCACCGTTTGACCTACTTAAAGTTGAGGAGGCGAAGCTGCTCTGAAAGTATAACAATGAGGCGAGCTGTCCTCGTACCGGCGCCGGGGGACAGGAACGACTTCAGTGGCTGCAATCTGTGCGCAGAGCTGCTGACAAATTTATCAAAAGCGCCCAGAGTGACTTGTCAGCCTGCCGACTCAGTGATATCTGTCCAAACTCAGCTCAACGCCAGAGACAGCCACGGACACACATTCTGTTCCATGTTGCTGTTTGTAGGAATGTGAGAAATCTGCGAGACAAAGCAGACTTGTTTTGTGTGTGTGTGTGTGTGTGTGAGTGAGTGTGTGTATATGTGTGTACACACTCTCTGCGATGGACCATGTATATTTGGAAGCATCTGGACGGCACGTGAGACACGGACTGGTGGGATGACTCTCCCCCTCGCTGTGGCACAGTCCGTCGATGTTGCAGGTTTTCTCCTGGAAAGAAAGAAAAAACCTGTTCAGACCCATATTATATGTAAAATTTGAATTTTGCAAGTTCACCTGAAAGCACGAAAGTAAACAAGCTACTACTTCTATTTCACGTGTTCCACATAAATTAATAAAATAATAACTATAAATCCAAAACAATGTTTACAATAATAAACTCGGACTCTGCTGCAGTCGAGCCTCCGCTGATGTTTACAGGATCGTTATTTAAACCTGCTGCTATGAGCAAAGCCTCGTTTGTTGTGAAAGCCTAAAATATTCTCCTGTGTGTCGGGGTCACTTTGAGGTAAAAGGAAACCTAAACACGTTTTAATTACAAGCAGATCTGTGTTTATTCTGTGACGTTTCCCAGGTGTGAGATCAGCAGATCAATCTCTGGCAGGAAACGTGTGGATGTTAACAAAAAGGAAGTGTTTATGGAACATTGAGACCAAACTGCACCAAAAAAGGAATGTACAATTATTAATCTAATTATTAATCTAAATAATTGTGCAGCGTAATACATTTAAATGCTTTAATTCTGTTAACATACAATTGATTCCTACAAAATTAACATTACAGTGATGCTTAAATCTCACTTTCCTTGCGTTGAATATATTTTCTGTCTCTTCTCGTATTCCTAGTCAGTCTGTGTGCAGTGCAGGCTTGCTGCTTCAAACATTTTAGGAAGAATCTTCTATCCAAAGAAAAATGCAAGACTTAATAAATATTGTGCTGAAAACACAAAATATACAAGGTGTGTAACAACCAAAGGGCATTAATGATCAATAACAAAGGCTCATTCTTAACATAAGGAATGTCAGTTATAACAAGCTGCCATAACGTCTTGCCAATAAAGTTAGTTTCTACATCTTTGGAATAGTATTTTTTTTTTAAGTGTAATAACTGCAGGAAATAATTTATTAGCATACAATTCAGATATATAATACAAGATTTTTGCAGTTTACTGTTCAAATATAGATATATTGGAGGACATAGTGGTAAGTTATTGACTTTTTACATAAATTAAATTACTCAAACTTGTAACTGTCCATTATTATATTAACAGTTAAGACACATATGTGTTAGATTAATGGCGACTCAGCAGGTTTCAGGTGAGGGTGCTGGATTTGTTCTTTTCAGTTTGGACTGTGGACAGAAGTAATATCTCTGCAGAGGAATCAGCTCCAACTCTGTGAGCCAAAACTTGGATGAACTGGGAGTTAAACGACTTATTGAAAGACATTTCGTGCTGCCTGATGTGTGTATTTTCCTAAAAGATGGCGGATCTTACCTTGAGGGTACAGAGCACTTCAGCGTTGAGGCTGCAGATCTGACAGGCGCCATCGTACATAGTCAGTATCTTGGCGTTACTGTAGCTGTAGCCATCATTGGAAACCTGCCGTCAAGGGAAGGTTTAATTACAGTGGGTCACTGGAAGAAGACATTGAACAAAGACACAAGAGATGATCAACTAGAATCCCAAACAATGGGTCAGTGACTCACATGGTAACTATGCATGACAAAAGTGAGGCTCTGTGGTTCTCAACTGAGACACTTTCTCGTGATTTTAAGTATTAAATACTGTCAAATCGTCTGCTACGAATGACCCCAAGACAAAATAAAAATCATCACATCCATCTCCTTTCATTCCCCACGACACAAACCTGCCATGTAAACATGCTGATATTATGATTTATCCTGAAAAGTAAATGGAAACGACTCCAGTTTTTGTATGAAGTCTGACAAAAAGCCTCCGAGGCGCAGACTGACTTTAATCTGCCAGCGGGCCAGCGGCCTGTCGGTCACGGCTTCCAGGTCCACGCCTGCGGGAGCCGGGCCGCCCTCCAGGGGGAGCTGGCACTCCAGAGACGAAGAGTCCAGGAACACTGCCGGGACAAGGCGAGGCTCGTCCAGGATCCACTCCCCGTCCACAAACTGGATGAGAGACACAGACGGGTGAGGGAGAGGTCACGGGTGGTGGGAGGTCCACCAGAGAAGGAAGACATAAAATGGGACAAAGAGATGAAATTGAAAAGAGAAAGTAGTTCTGACAGAAAGCGGCGGCGACTGAGGACTGTCATCCTCGTGACAAAAAGGTGTGATATAATTAATCTTTAAATAAACTCAGCAGTACAGTCAGTGATTTATACTCATTTGGATTGACATTTTGTTCAAATTCAAAGTGAGTTAAAATCATCACTAACCTTCGATCAACAGTGAAAAAAACAACATTTTATTAATTGTGAAATGCCAATAAAGCTCATAGGCAGGGAACCCACATGGGGCCCGTGTGCTTCCAGTGCCCACGTCTGACATAAAGAGATTAAAATACAAACGTTAACATTTTTAATTAACTTCTAAACCCAGAGATGCACAGGGAGGCGATGCAGACAGAAAGGCCCATGAAACGGGGGTATGAAATGCAAAGTGAGGGTGTTTATTAGGACCAAACTGACTTGATGGGCCAATATATTTGTGATCACAATTTTTTTATGTACCCGAAAACCGAAATCAGCCCCCGAAGTGCTCACCAATATTCTGACTTCCTGGTCTAAACAGTGTAACGAGAAAAAGGCCTGGTACTCCTACAGGCAGTGAAAACCTTGTCTGGAGACAAACTCTTTGAATAACAGCGGACAGATAATAAATGGCTTGAGAAGTAGAGTCAAGTCAAAGAAAAACAAAATACCTTTTCTTTCACAAACTCACACTTGAGCTCGTCGGAGTCCTTGAAGCTTTGGCCGTGGAGCTGCACGGTGGAGCAGCCGTCCTGCTGGACGTCGCACAGGCCGTCCTCCTCCAGCCGGGTGATCTCTGGGATCTGATCTTCACAACATCAAGGAAAAACAAACAAACAAACTAAAAAACAAGAAGGCCGTTGCTCGGCTAATCCCCCGCCGGAGGGCTTTATATTTTCTCACAAAGCCAGCTCTAAGGCAGCACACTTGGTACACTAGAGGGTGTTCCATGGGTCCTAGTAGATAATTATGTAGAATCTGACAGGTCTTCTTCATAAGCTATGTCAAAATACGTCTCCAGAGCCCAAAAGGTGTTTTTATGCACTTAGTGACCCTGTGACCTGATATGCAAATTAGGTCATGGTCACCATGGTGCCCCTTCTCCCCAGGTGGAGTGTCCATGTGTGAAGTTTGGTGACTGTGGGCCCAGGAACTGCTGAGAAATGAGGAGAAATGTTTATATGAAAATACATGTATTGTGCAACCATGACGAGCAAACTTCAGACCCTACCAATCTTCAAGGTCAAGATCAGGTCACTTGGTGTACTGGAGGTTATCCCTGGAGTGTGTATCATGTGTGTATAAAATTTCAGAGCCCTAGCTCAAAAACCTAGGCCTCCAGAGCCCAAAATGTGTTTTTAAGCACTTCGTGACCTTGTGACCTACTTGATATGCAAAATAGGTCAAGGTCACCATAGTATCCCTTCCCCCTCTGAGATGTATCCACATGTGAAGTTTGGTCACTGTGGGTCCAGGGGTTGCCGAGATATAGGTAGAAACGTTCGAACGGACGGACGGACGGACGTAAAGGACGAACGTAAGGAGACTGTTTCAAGATCCCCCTTCGGGGCCTATCGGCTACGGCGGGGGATAAAAACCCAGACACTTTGGATTCAACCGTAACCTGCAGGTCGAGACGAAATGTGTCCGTTTTAGAATTAATTCTATTTTAATGTGATTTAAAGATGATTAATAACCCACAGACTACTTTATATTTCACCTTTCTTCAAATGAGGTGAACTCCATCTGTATAAAGTCGCAGTAAGTTTGAAGTCAGATAATTTCATGTGTTACCCGACAGCGCGCTGCAGTCGTACGACCCGAACCCCGGGAAGCAGACGCAGCCCCGCTCGGAGCACTGCCCGTTGCCGCTGCACAGCCTGGGACACCTGAGGATGGCCAGGGCGTCGCCGTGCTCCTCCTTCCCCCCGCCCTCCTCCACCAGCCTCCTCTCGCACTCGTTCTCCAGCAGCGGCAGAGTCGCGTTCAGCCACGACCGCTCGTCCTTCAGCTGCAGGTCGGACACGCACATGCCGACGGCGCGGGCGACCAGCGGCCGCCCCAGCAGGCGCCCGCAGCCCGCCGCCACGCTGGAGTTCGCCACGGCCCGCTGGCAGCGGGCCTGAGCCTGCCGCCTCGTCAGGCCCGAGGGCGTGGGCCACGCCGGGGGGGAGTCCGGCTGGACGGCCGGCTCGTGGTCCTCTGGGAAAAAGTAGGCGGAGCCTTCCAGGCGGGCCTGGCCGAGACTCTGCGGCGGGGTTGCGACGTAGCGGCGGCGGTCGCTGCGCTGCCGACGTCGAGCTGCCGTAGCGGCGACGCCTCTCAAAGCGAAGCCTCCGTTGCTTCGCCGAGCCTGGGCTCTCGGTCTGGAGTGACTCCTTGTGTCGCTCCGTTTCAGTGGCTTCAACGAGCCAAAGCGCACGGCGGGAATGGCGGCGGCGAGACGCACGTTGCCATCGCTGGAGCAGGAGGAGTCGGGGGAAGTTGTCGGTTGGGATCCGACTCTGGAAACCGGACAGGTACAGTATTTGCGGGGAATCGGCGTGTTGAGATGAGACGGCACCGTGTCGAAGAGGCTGTTTCCCGGAGGGAGTCTGGGGAAAAGAAAGCCAAACACAACTGGTGACAGAAGGACCTTAATTGATGTTTCTGATCATCTAATCAATGTTTTTTTTTTTTTTTTTCGAGGCAGTAATTGATTCCTCCTCAGAAACTCAGACCTCCATTCAGAGATGAAAGCCTGCGCGTCGTCCAGTCTGGCGCCCCCTGCTGACTGGAAGTCGTTGTCTGCCTGTCCGTCGTAGGTCCCACACAGGCCCTGGGTGTGGCCCCGGTCTGAACCGGGGGCCCTCAGGGTCAGACTCATCCCCCAGTCCGACACGTCGGCACGAACAAACGCTCCCGACGAGAAGGTCATCTGCAGAGTCCATATTGAACATTAAATAAACATCAAACTATGAAAAGTCATAAATTACAAAGAAACAAAACAAAAAAACTTAAATGTTTAAATATGAAAAAGTATTTTTCACCTTTCATTCTTAAAGAAACAAAAATTCAAACCACTTGCAGCCTTGCGACTTCCTTTTACACCTAATATCTTAAAAATAAATAAACAGATATTCTCAGTTATGAAACGTATTTAAGTTTAAGCGTGACTCCTACTCACTGTGACTTTGCGTCCCTGGTAGGATTTGGTGATCCGGACGTCCGTTCTGTTCAGGTCTTTGCTCTTCACGGTCAGCCGAGGCTCGGTTTCCCCCAGCTCACCGTCGCACATGTCAAAAGCGACGACGTGGCCGCCGTCTCTCGCCGCGAAGCCGCACGCGCACGAGGCGGCGTGCAGCACGCTGCCACACTCCCACTGACGCACGTGGACCTCCAACGGCCAGAAGCTGCTCTTGTACAGCAGGAAAGTGCCGATCTGGAAGTTGTCGTAATACCTGTGAGGACACAAAGTCAAACATTTATCACGGGTTCTGATTACGGTACGGAGAACGTTAGAATCATTTCAATAAAACAGCACAACACATTTTAGAATTGAGTCGGTGGAAGTGATTAATTAAAGCTCTAAATTGGTCTTTAATGCAACATCGTATGTCTCGCAGTTATGACAGTTATAGACTATATATAAACACTTAACGGGTATTTTTTTTAATTAAAAAGCATCTAAACGAGCACAAAATTATTTTGGATCGTCTTTGGATCTAAAGAGCCGTTAACAATAATGTCTTATAATATCTTATAATGTAGGAAAACAGCAGCAATTCAGCTGAAAAACAAAAGTTGGCAAAGCACAGCTTGAGGTTCATCTTTCACATATGGCTCAATTTAAAAAAAAAAAAGTGAAATCCTCAATGATGCACTTCAAAGTTTCCTTGTGGAGATTTGCAGAGAAGTACCTGCCATCAAACGTGATGACGTGAGGATCAGTGAAGGAATAGCAGTACGCCGAGGGGACGTCCTGGACTGTTATCTGAAAGTATGGATCAAGGCTTACATTATTTCATTACAGTATATGGATGTTATTAAAACACAAGAATATATATTATTTATGAAGCCATGGGGTTGAGGGGAATAATACAAAGCAAAATAAACATTAAAAAAAAGAACTAATCGGATGAAGGAAATCAAAACTTCATCCATCAAATGCATAAATGTGTAAATTTCTTTCCAGTTTTGTTATGTTTACCTGAACGGGCTCCGGTGCGTATCCGTTCCAGAGGGCGTTGTGTGTGATGACAGGATCAACGGAGATCTGAGTCGTCCGCTCGCCGTCTCTCACGAAGTCGGTGACGGGGCTGAAGTGGAGCAGCGCCCGGCTGCAGAGGCCGCTCCTGCAGGGTTCCTGAGGCAGATCCACCAGGCAGGAGGACAGAGACACGTCTGCACCCGACTGGCCGTCGTCTGGGAACAAAAGGAGAAGGCAGGAAAGACAAAGCTAATTCAGTACCGATCGTTATATTTAAATTCCACTGGGGTTAGATTTTGAAGTATCGAGAACACAGGTGCATATGAAAACAATAAATCCAATGAAAAATGAACACTTATATGTTTGATTATCTCATCGTTTTCCCGTATAAATATTTGGAATAAGTGTATTTATTTGTGTTTTATTCTTTATGTACTTAAATATTTGCATATTGTAATTTGTATTTAACTTCTGAGTTTTATGAGTATTTAACTCTATTAGTGCATTTTATTTGCATGTTAATGCTTAGTTTCTATCGGTAAATATGCTTATTTAAACCTTTTACTGTTGTCGTCAGCACTAAAAGTGTTAATCCTCTTCAGGATCAAACATGGATCCATGCATTTATATTTTACAAAAGTATTTTTTACATATAATTTAAGAGAAATGGTGAAATGATGGTTTTTGACTCTATAATTTATTTCAAAACATTTTGCATAATGTATTAAATGTGATTATTTTACTACTTTCAAACACATTATTAGCAGATTATTTTTCAAAAATGCGAGAAATATGTCACTTTGGGATTGTTTGTACGTCAAATATTTTCTGCCGCACCGACAGACTATAAAATGTAAACATAGAAGAAAAGTCAGACGTGTACAAAAGTGCTAAAAATATTCAAGGTTATAATATATCTTTGAAGATAAAGTCACATGGCAGCCTCCTTTAACTTCTTTGTGCAGATTTAGTGTTTTAATGTCACCTTGACTGCTGGCGGTGAGATGCAGGGACAGAGTGCACCGCTCTGTGGAGGAAGAGGAAGAGGAAGAGGAAGAGGAAGAGGAAGAGCTCTCTGGACACGGGAGAGGAACCGTGCTCTCCACACCCAGCTGGTAAAGCCTCCCATCCTCTGAAACGCGGCTCAACTCCGGTATCAACTGTGAAAAAAGTGTTTTAAAAACAAAGGTTGTCAGCTTTTTCATAAAAAACCTCAATGACAATATTCAACTCCATTCACCCTTTTATGTGGCACCTAACAATATTAACATGTGGAATTGAGTGAATCTCTAAATAACACCTCATGCTGCTCAAAATACCACAATAACACCCATACGACAAGTCTTATGCTATCATTGTTATCATTAACAATATTTCAAACGATGTGTAAGTGTGAATTGTCCCGGAAGTGTTTTATTTAATAGTTTTCAGCACTCGTGCGACGTCTTGCTTCCAGTCAGACTAAAATGTTGCATCATGTTTTTTATTCCAGATCAGGAGGCTTCAACCTGCTGGACTGGCTCCCTGAAGCTTTCAGGAAATCATATATAAACATGTTATCTTATCTATAGCTTATTTACTGTCATTTTCAAAAGGACTCTTAACTCTTGGCTAAAAAAATAACTGAAAAAGGACACATAGTTAAAACCTCCATAAATAGGGAAAATGCTAAAACAGCTTAAAAAAAACCAACAAACTCCAAAATGACTAGAATTTCTAAAAGAAAAAAAAAGCTCACTTGTCAAAATTGTCTATAAAATGCCAGAAGACAAAGGTGAAAGTGCAAAAAATTTCCCAAAACAAGAATTTAATTGAATGTTTCTCATCCTAAATTGTAGCTGAAACTTCATGAATACAAATATTTGTTTGTATATCAAAACTTTACTTTATAAGCTTCATTTTAAAGCTAAATGTGTCGTGCGGCTCCAGTTATATTCGATTTGCTGAAACGTGACATTGCATGTTCTCCCTGTGCTTCCACGGGTTCTCCATTTTTCCCCCACAGTTCAAAAACAATGACTGAGGTGAGTTGTTGATTTGAAATTGCCCCTCGGTCTGAAAGAGAACGTGTGTGACCGTTTCATAGTGTGGCAACCGGAAGAGGGATGGACGGAGTCTGAAATGTGCTGAAGCGGCACAGCGGAACACGATGAGAAAAACAGCAGGTGAGTTTTACTGACTCTGATCCCGGCGAAGAACTCCTGACTTTCCACTGAAGTACTGCGGACGTCAGGCGAGTCCAAGAAGAAACTGGAGCTGGAGCAGTAAATCTGAGAAGATGAGAAGATTTACTACTTTGTTCTTCTAATTTCATCCAAAAATTAAAAAAAACACTTTTTAAGTCCACTGTGCCAGATGGATTTTTCTTCTATTTTCATACACAGATGATTAAAACAAGACTGTAAACTTTGTAATATAGGCGTCGGTTGCACTGAACGGAAAATAGACAGAATTGAACTGCAAGAAAAAAGCAAATATGAAGATAAAAAACTTTGTTTATAAAATGTATTTTAGCACACGAGCATTAAAACAAAACACATTGACATATTACAGTATTATCTTTGGCATATTTCCATATTATATCCACGATATTCTTTAAATGGATTAAAAACTGTTCGGTGTCAATTAAATTCTCATTCGTTTGACTTTAAGCGACTTTAAAACTTTAAGCGAATTTGTAATGACGAGCCGAAAGCCGCCCCGCTTCTCACTTTATCCCCGAGCCGGAGGTTGAATCCGTCCAGCTCGATGGCGGCGGAGGTCTGGACCGTGGTCTCCTGTTTGAGCTCCTCCTTCCTGCCGGCGGCGAGGAGGCGGGACCAGGCCACCACGTAACCCAGCGAGCTGCTGGAGGCGCCAGCGAAGCTGCACCTCAGGTAGACGGAGGCGCCCGTCACCTCGGGGACGATCACTGGGACAGACGGGGCGGGAGGCGGGGCTTCTGAGGGACGACCAGGAGAAAGTTCTCTGTATTTTGTTATTGGGGTTTTAATGTAAAAGCACTTTGTGACCTTGTCTAAAAAAATGCTATACAAATAAAGTTATTATTATTAAAGGATTTCCTTGGATAATGTTTATCCAAGGAATTTCCTTTTTACATCATTTAAATTATCAAAGGAAAGTTGTTTTAAGTCCTTCAATCACATTCAACTGTTAGGATAACATACAGACATTTGTTTTAATAATACATAAATAAATAAAATTCTGAGACACAAAACAACCTCAAAGACACAAAAGAAACACAAAAAGTAACAAAACAAGTACAAAGACAAACAAAACAAGCACACGGAGATGGTAAATAAATAAAAGCAACCACAAAAAGACACAGAAATTTACAAATAGAAACAAAGAAATAAAACAACTCATAACAAACACAAACATCCAAAAAAAGGACACAACCACAAAGAGACATAAACAACTAAGATGAGACACAAAACAATGATAAAGGGAAGCAAAACAATCTAAAAGATATTAAACAAACTTGCTTTTTTATTTTATTAGAGCTACAGATTTATTCCAGAATCTCATAAAAAAAGTTACGAGCCAAATAAATTGACTTATGTTATGAGATTTTATATATTTCCGTTGATGAAGACCGAGTCCTTCAATCTATGTGAAATTGTGGAAGAATAAATGACTTTCTTATCAGGATTAAATATAGTAAATTGCACGGAATTGAAAAGTAATACGTCACAAGTAGTTTTATCTTCCGAACATCCATTTAAACTATGTGAGTGATAAAATACTCTGTGAAGCCTTTTCTATAATAATCCTGGGAAACGCAGAGACATGAAACCATCTTTTAAAAAGAGTTAATGAATCTGTTAATCTTTCCTTTCTATCTAATCAACACGCTGTTCTGCTGTTCACGGCGGGTTTCTCACTTCTACAGGTTCCGTCGGCGCTCGCTTCGTCGCGGCCGCAGGTCAGGGAGGTCGTCGGTAAAGAGTCTGGTTCCTCTGCTGGAACGAGAATAATGTTTAAGACTGGCGGTGATGAATGAGCTGATTGGCTGGACGCTGGTAAAGGTACGCAATTCATTCCGAGCAGGCAAAAGCTCCGAGAACCACTGGGTACCACACTTCCATTGGCCCGCCATACGTTTACTCACCCTGTGCGCAGTACGCCATGCATCCCTGCGTCGGCTGCAGCAGGTAAACGTAGAAGTCTCCGCAGTTTCGCACGGTGACCGGGAGGCGAAACATGCAGCAGTCTTTGCTGCTGCTGCTGCTGCTGCTCTGGAACAACTGCCAGGTGGCGCACGCCGTCAGCTGTTGGACCTCCAGCGGGGCCGGCAGGGACTCGCCGTCGCCCAGCGACAGCCACACCGGAGCCTGAGTCCCACAGTGATTCACCTGGATCCAACACACACAAACTCCAATTTACCATTTGTGACAAAAACGACTCACCTTTAAAGCGTATTTGTTGGAAAAACGACACTGAAGTCAGTGCAGATGAAGGTCATGTGAAGGTCAAACAGAAGGCATCGTATTTACCAAAATCACACTTGTAGTTTAAAAAACTCTAAATTGTACAAAGTTCTCGCTCAATTTCTGTAAAAAATCGACTTATACTCTACTGTAAAGTATTATTAAAGTCCTCTACACGTCATATCTGCATATGTTTGAAATCTTCCTGTAGTTTGATATGTGCTATGCTTTTTGCAGTTTATTATTAAATGGGAAAGTTGCTTCATCAGAGTAAAACGGGGACAAAAATGTAGCTGTAACACAGTTTGATCACGTATGATCGTTACCATGTTGTTGTCAGTAAGAAACAGGAAGAAAAGCAGAATTTAGCCAATAAGGAAGCTTGCCTGACAAAATAAATAACCGTAATAAAGTATAAATGCCAAAGCAATCATCATGACATCCACATTCTTTAAAACAAAAGAACATTTGTAAATATATGTTTTTCCACATTTAGTTTTATTCATTAGGAAGACCGTCTAAACCAGGGGTGTCAAACATGCGGCCCGGGGGCCAGAACCGGCCCGCCAGAGGATCTAATCTGGCCGCCATGTGATTTTTTTTTTTTTTTAAAGTATAAATATGAAAACTGACAGAGGCTGATCTAAAAACACTAGATTGTCAGAAATGACATTCAAAACCGCCCTTGGTCAGAATTTGACTCCCGACATTAATGCATCTGTGGAGGTCACATAACTCAACACCTTTCACAATAAAACAATGAGTCCAACTTATGTGAAGTGATACTTTAGACACGTAAACTCAAAACACTTTCCAGATGATGACAAATTGTTTTAATCCTGAATAAAAATACGATATCCAGATACAGGTGACTGAGGGTTTCTTTTTTGTGTGTTTTTTGTTGTTGTTGCAAATATAATAATATCTGATTAACTTTAATATGTAAATTTCAGAATAGACTGGCAAATTCTTGCAGTTACAAAAGAATCAAAAGGAGGAAAGACTTTGCATTTGTCCATATCTGCAGTTTAACATATTCCGTTTGACTCGCTGGCCCTCCAGAGGTCAGGTTAGGTTGATGTGGCCCCTCAACTGAAACGAGTTTGACACCCCTGGTCTAAACTGTGTCGACCGTCTCTTCCTCCCTCCAGCCTCTCCTGCGGTTCTCCGCCTCCCGGGGAGAAGCAGTGGAGCCCTGGGAAGGCGGAGGGAGGCCGACTGGCTGGATGGATCCTGCAGACACTCAGCAGGCCGCCCGCAGGAAATGACACACATTCCAGCTCTTCTACAAATGTAGAAGTGTCCAAACCAGGCGAGAGCAGGCAGACCACCGGAGAGCTTCTCCAGCGTAGACACACTTTTAATGGGAAACAAATCCAAACTACAATGACTGAGGTTGAGAGTGTATTTTTAACCATGGATATGCATTTGCTTGTCAAAAGAGGATTCAGCTGATTTTCTATGTACGTTCTTGAACATCAAAAGAACTGGGCTCAAATTTATACTCCAAAGTTTTACGTTCTGAAGTCAAACAGCCTTTAAAAAAAAAAGGTGTGGGGGGGGGGGGGTTATTGAAGTATCCAACACTTAACACTACAAAATCCAGAAAAAAAATAATTAAAAAAAAAAAGGTTTTATTGAAGTACCCAACAATAAACATGAAGAAATCCAGAAAAATATTTATCAAAATAAAAAAAGGGTTTTTATTGAGGTATCCAACACTAAACACTACAAAATCCAGAAAAAAAAACAAAACAAAAACAAAAACCCAACAATAAACATGAAGAAATCCAGAAAAAAATTTATCAAAATAAAAAAAGGGTTTTTATTGAGGTATCCAACACTAAACACTCCGGGGGAAAAACCCAAACACAACAAAACTCACAGACACAAGAAAACAAGCAGGTCGCTGCTGACGCCAGGGGTCTTCACTGATTGGACCTGCTGCTGATGACGAGCTTGTCGCTGATTGGACAGAAGCACAGTACGTTGTTTATATTGTATTTGTTATATTGACGTAGGTTGACGGCGCACCAAGTACCACCTCATATTCATGCCCCGCATCAAAACCATGACCGACAAACCAAAAGAGTCAAACCTTTGTTGGAGCTCATGTTTTGGAGGCGGTACGGATTTACTGTTATAAAGACGCACTGTGCTTCTGTCCAATCAGCGGCGAGGGTGTCACTGGCAGGGCGTCCAATCAGCGACGAGCCCCGCCCTCACCTTTTCTGCTGCGTTCATGAATTCCATAGTGTTTTCTTGATTTTGTAGTGTTTAGTGCCTTTGTTGTAGCGTCCCTCTTAAAAAACTCCCTGAAAACTGATTTTTAACAGGAACAGGAAATCTTCTAAAAATGTCTTTTAGCAGAGATTTTAATCCAGGGTGTAACGACCAATAATGTAATAGTGGAGAATAATATCATACCTGCATAGTGTAAAAGGATATTTTAGCAAATATCATCTCATTAATAATCAAATATTATTATAGTAGCTTTAAAAAAAATTTAAGTTTTCAATATGTAATGACAATAATTTGTTCATGTGAGGGAGAAGCACCCAGAATTTAATTAAGAAAATATTGCATTAATGCCCAAACACTGTGACAGATGGTCTCTGAAATGACACCCACTGTGATCATTTGTGATCACTTCCTCACACACAGAAAGAAAAAAAACTAAGAGGGAGAAACATTACTCTTCATTGATTTAAATGTAACGACGGTGTCACGATCAAGCTGCATGCGGCCGCAGAACCACAATAAGTTGACATGCACGGGGAATTTTTCTAATGTTGTGGAGCTTAAATTTCCATTAATTTCATCTAAACATGGAAAACAATTAATGCTTCAAACATAAAATGCAGATTGATGGATTATTCTTCATGCGAGTTATAAAAAAAAACAAAACTAATTATACAACAATCCAGCCTCGACGTTCTCTGTGACGGATTGCGCAACTTAAATAAAGTCAAGAGTCGACTAATCGATTTGCCCGACGTTATTCAAATGACTGGAAATGAGGGACTGGCTTTGGAGAAGATGAATGGAAGTGCACATGATGTGTTAGTTAGTAAAAAAAGAGAGTTAGAAGAGTAATATCGGTGTGCGTGTCGTCCAGTAGCGTTACCTCCACGCACTGGGTGGGCATCGCGGCCGGCTTGTCGAAGATCTGGAACCGGTACCAGCCGGTGGCGAGGGAGTGGTCGCAGATGAAGTCCTGCAGGGCCGACTGCTGCAGCCAGCTGGAGCTGAAGGTGGTGCTGCGGTAGGGGTCCCGGAGGACGGCGTGGCCCCCCGGCGAACACTCTGCAGGGGGCGCTGCAGGCACAGCCAGAGACACACCGGGTGTTTACCGCGACTGTCGGCATCAGACACACGTGGAGGAGCTTCTCCTGGCTCGACCAATATCACTGTTTTATGGACATTTAACACCAGCTGGGCTTTACTCACACTATCAAAAGCTGATCAAAACAAATAAAGTCCACACGGCCACATGGTGATGTGTTGGTTTCCCACTCTGGGTTCAGCTCAGCTTTCAGGGAGTTTAAAGAATCTCCTGCTTCGTTTTATTTAATGACTAATTTCATCACTGCTGCGACACTGAACAGCCCCTTGAAGCCGCAATGTTCTTTATTAGTATATTGATGATGGATAAATTAGTTAGCAGTCGTCATAAATCATCAGGATCATGAGTCTCTGCAAAAAGCATTTATATTTAAAACATTGTGGACAATCGGACATCGAAACAAGAGAAAACACCAGAGTGTGCAAGAAATATGTGAGGTCATGTAATTTTAACAACTAATTCTGAACTGACAGAGAAGTTGGCCTCCATGTTGCACTGCGAAATTCAAATAATCTAAGTTTCTTGTTTATGTTTTGGTCAAGGAGTCTCATAGAAGAATGACTGCATGACAATGAAGAGCACAGAAAGACAAACTTCATTCACATTATATTCGCCGCCTGTGGTAACTTGAATTTCTGGGTTTTCTGTCGTCGTGTACAAATTATGTTTTGCCTCTCATCACAGCTTTTACCAGTTTACCAGAGTAACACTGGCGACATATGTGGGGAGCCATTTGTTTTCAAGAGGTCAACACACTCTCCCCTTACCATTTCCTTAAATGATTTATCATTAAGTAAAGTAAAGTTGTTGGTAGTTAATGGGGTTAATCTGGGATTAATCTTATTGATAGGAACAGATGACGGCACTTAAACATGTTTCCTGGTGAAGAGATGCGCATGTTTGAGAATGAATAGTAAATGATTGATTTAGATGCTTATGTTTACCTTTACATTGTACAATAATGGCACCGTGGACATTCTGCTGCTCATCTTACCACTTGAATTGCTGCTTAAATGTACCCGATGTTCATAATCTAATCTCTGTTCAAAGTGCCTCTCTTTCCCACCCAACTGCCCCTCGGGGATAAATTAAGTTTTTGCTGATTCTGATTTAACGGTGTTCAGCAGTCTCAGGCCATTATTATTCATTTAGTCACATTCATCCATTCACACACTCACACACCAATGACGACAACCGCCACTGGGAGGAATCTGAGATTCAGTGTCTTGCTCAAGGGCATTTCAATATGTGGATGTGGTAATGAGATCATCTTTTTAGCAGTTTAAATTAACGACATGAAAGTTAAAGGACATGTGATTCCATCAAGGGCTGTGGTCAAACACATTTCAATTCAGGAGGCTCAACATAGGCCAAGCCAGAGAAACGACAGTCAGGTCGTCTTAAGAATAAGGACGATTCCAACGGTTTCTCGATGTTGATGACAACTTTAAAACAAAAGAAATTGACATGTCTTTTCACAAAATGTGAAACCCCACTGACGAAAAGGGTATAAGTGATGTGAAATTGTGAAAATATCATTTTAGACCAAATATCTGGAAGTGAGGAGAGTTTACAGTCGTAAAATAAGACTCGGGGTTCATAATGTGCGATGGTCAAAGCAGCAGGACAGACACAGTCAGAAAAGTGAAATCTGAGAAGACAGGAGGCACAACCCAGAAGAACGGCCATCGTTTCTCTGCACAGTGACACTCTGTTTTACACCCCCGACCCCCAGAGGTCAAGTGAAAGGTGATGCCGGCTGGCCGCATGAGAGAGGCGGCAGGACAGGAGCTGTCTGAGCTGCAGAGCCTGGACCACCTTGGGTCCTGGTGGCCACCTGAGCAGGTACCCAGAGGGGGGGGAACCAAGAGGGGGAACCAAGAGGAGGAACCCAGAGGGGGAACTCTGGAGGGTCTGCATCCGGTCCCCCTGGGAAGGAACTGAAGCCTGACATGACAGTGAACTTCATCTCCCCTGCAGGATGCATTACACATGGAAGCATGTGGCCTTGACTGACAGAACATGATGGATGGACGGTGACCGCTGGAGACTTAGAGCTCCTTAACTTTGAAAAAACTTTTTTTTTTTTTAAATAAAACAATATTAGATTTTTAAATGATGTGTTGTTTGTTTTTTGTTTTTGTTTTTTTAAATAAACACAACAGAGAAAATGTTATTTTTTTCTTCTCATGTGTTATTCAATGGACCAAGCTGCAAGGGTCTGCATGCATTAGAAGAGAGAGCTCACCGGTCTCAGCGTGCATCGCCGCAGAGAGACACACCAGCCTGCAGAGCAGCTTGAAAGCAGCTTCCAGTCGCATCGTCCGACCACCACCGCCTCGTCAGAACCGAAAGCAGAGATCCGACGCCGGGTGGAGAAAGCAGGAGGGAGGGAGGGGGGGGATCCAGGGGTAAGTGCGGGCCGGTTGAAGCCGCGATCGTGAGCCCGCAGGACGGAGGGATCTGTCGGTGGGAGTCTCAGCGGTCTGCTTCCAGCGGCGGCAGCATCACGGTGTGTTGTTGTTAGGAGGAGCGGCCAGCTCTGACCCAGACCTCTTCTCAAATCACGTCTCATCCACTGGATCTGGAAAAAAGAACTGTCCAATCCGCCGCCGGAACTATATTAGGTTTGAATTGATTTATGTGTTAAAAGCAACAGAAATCAGGAAAAGACAAAAAAAACAAAACAAAAACAAAACATGCGTTTCGCTCGAGTTGGTGTCACTTCCGGTTTGGAGCTTCAGGTAAACAAACACTGAACAAGTACCAAACGTGTTTCATTGTTTCCGCCGCTCCATTAATATATGGGAACGATTTATATTAATTAGTACAACATACTACTTTATATGTCTTGTGATGATCGAGATCAGTGGTAGTCAGAGTAAGGTGGTCCTCTAGGGGGCGCCAACGAGTTATAAAGCTGGAAAACATGGCAGATTGGGTGGATGGATGGATGGGTGGATGGATGGATGGAGGATGGATGGATGGATGGGTGGATGGATGAATGGATAGTTATGGGGAGGGTCGGCTGTGGCTTGGTTGGTACAGCGGTAGGAGTTGAGCTCCAATTACAGTTGTCCATGTGTCGAAGTGCCCTTGAGCAGAACACTGAATCTCAAATTGCTCCCAGTGGATGGATGGACAGACTGCAGGAATGTAGCAGCCACATCTATTGGCTCAAGAATTTCCCACATGGATTAATAAGGTGCTTCCCATTCCATGGTGAGGATTTTGGATAAAACTATTAAAATTTAAATTTCAGGACAAAATTAATTGCACGTGTACAAGAAACAAACTAAAATTGTAAAATACTCTTTGCTGGAGACAGAACTCTGACTTCATTGACAAGTCATTCAACAAACATACAATACAGAGATGATGGTAGTATTCTTTAGTTTTTTGCCATTTGTTACCTCATAGGTGGATAAACCTGAGTTTTCAATGATGACGCTTAAGGCTCATGTGTTTAGGATGCATGTTGAGAATGATAATATGTGTTTTCACGGTTTTGGAATCCTCAAATGACCTGTCAGATTCACCCGTTCACTCCACCAACAGTCATGCACACGTCACAGTTTTTATTGGTGAATAAGCTGCCGTAGAGTCCAACTGTCCTCCTCCTTGACAGCAGCCCTGCAGCAAACTGTTTTCCTCTACGTCCAGGGAGAAAGAGACTGACGTCTCATCATGGAGCTCGCTACTGGCTCGTGTTGATGTTTCATTATTCACTTCTCCAAACCGTTAAACCAGATGGCCCGCATGCTTCATTTTTCAGTGAAGCAGCCTGAGCCAACCAGTGGGATTTTTGGAAAGAAAGACATATGAAAACCTGATCGTTGGATCGGTTTGTTAAAGGACAATAGGAAACACGAGAAGGCATGGGTCACTTTAACCTATAAAGTTGTAAATCCAGATCGACGTTGCTGAAGAGATCTGGATTTGAATGAGATGTCGTCTGTAAAATAAAGGTTGGAAGTAAGAAATTCAACCAATTAAACATCCTTTCCCAGAAGCTGCTCTTCACAAATGTTGCATTTGTTTTTATAAAAACTGATAAATATTTAATTATTGGCATGAATGCAGGTTGATTTTATGTGTTTTTGGCTCAATTATCAGGTTTTCTGATTATATCTTTTATAGAAGGCCAATATGTCTGCAGAATCGCTGAAATTCTCTAACAACCAGCTGGAACACTGTGTTTGAAATAAACTGGACGCTTCAAGTAAACTGTTAAAGTTTCAACGATGAATGAAGGTGCCTGAGTGTCTTTGTTAAGACGCTCGCCTGGCGGAAGAACCATATAATCCCCTTTTCTCATAAATCTCCTGGACCATCAACCTGGTTAAAAAAGAAAGAAAGAAAATCTGGAATATCCATCAGGTAAAAAAAAATCCCTTCTTCTCTTCCCGTCGACTCACTCTTCTTCTTACACAACCCGTCATTAAACCTCCTGGATGGAAAACACGACTCGGCGCCAGGAAGACACATGCATGTATAAAGTTTGTGCCTTTCAAGTCACATCCGGAAACGAAGAAAGATGTAAACAAATGGGCATAATTGCCCGGTTTAATAGTTTAATCTACATACACGAGCTCATTTTCTATAATTTTCCCTCATTACAATCAGTTACACAGACGAGGGAGCCATAGCAGCTCCGCAGTGTCCCCTGGGAAACGTCACATCAGCTAAATGATGCAGGCGCTATATAATTACTTCAACCTCCACCACCGACGGCAGAACTGATTACTTCCCAGTCCTGCAGAAGGAGAAGACGAGAACAGGAAAGTGCAAGGAACTCAACAAATACGTCAAACATAAATAGACAGTGCCGTGTGAAGAGGTGTTTATTTATTGCTGCGTAACATTGATTAAAAAAAAAACGATAAAGTGGTGGTGGGGGTCACTGGATTGCAAACATCTGCTGTGGTTTACATTATATGAGATAATGGTGTTTTGAAGAATTTTTCTGATAGAGTTAAAGTATAAGATTAAATTAACTTCACATGTTAAACACATTTGTACCAAATAAGCAGTCTAATAGTGAATTACACCTTCAGGCACATTCACACCACCTGGCAACGGTTGCTATAGGAGCAGTTTGGGGTTCAGATTTTGAGATGAGGGGATTGAACGAGCAACCTTTACGGGGGGAAGATAACCTTGTGTACCACATGAGCCTCTAGCTCACAAGTGGAAGTCAAGATGTTGGATAAATAGAGGAATGCACCCTAATATGAGGAAGTTTCTAAATTATTTAACATGAAAGTCACTTCAGATTCACTTGTTACAGTTGGACCAACTTTCATTTACCTTTTGAGGACTAAAACAGTTTAACAGTTAAACACGAAGAAGCAGCACCACCCACTGAATTACAGAGCAAACGTGGAACTCTTTATAATTATGAATAGCATATATTCATGGAAGTGGTTGGATGTGAAGGATAAACAAAACTAATAGATCAATATTTACTCAGTGGAAAACTCCAATATATTTTTGTTCATTAAAATACTTCTGATACATTTAGTAAACCTACGTGTCTATACTGGAACAACTCGACAGTTATATATTCATTAAATATCTAGTAAACATAGTTGACTGCACCACTCAAGTCCATGTTTGATCATTTTGGGGGGTTTTATTGATCCTCCATGGTGCTGATTGGAACTAATTTAACAGTAGACTAAATTTATAGGCTATAATAATGAAAAACGATCAAATGTTTCAGTACAATGTTGATGTTCCCTTAAAGCGACTGCTGAGGATCAAATTCAAAAATGTTATGTAGGTCTGTGAAACATCAGGTCGGCAAAAAGAAGTAAAACCCAGAAGTCAGTATCGAAAAAGCAGGCACTGAATGGCAATAAACACTGGAAATATGTGCAGTAAAAATGTACTTTACTGTATATATTTTCTGAATTCTTTTGTTGTTATAACGTATTTCCCTCTTTGGACAATATGAATAGAACTGATGTGTTTTAAGGTTACTTAAATAAATAAAATAAATAAAAACGCGACTTTAATCACTGTCAAAGTCATAAATATAAAAGTTATTGTTTATGGCCGATCATATTTCCTTAGTGTGGTACAGCAGGGCTGTTTTTTCTATCTGAGCTCCGATGGAAGAAAAGAGGAAAAGAATCGTCTGATCTGAAGCGTCGTGTTGACAGATCTGAGAAACTCTTCCTTGAACCGCAGACGGTGATGAAACTCTGGTGAAAACCGACGCTCGTCCTGACACACAGTCAGATAATGCACGTTTCCTCATGAATATGCAACAGGAGTTACAGAGGAATAATCTGCCAGACACACTTTTCCCTGTGTTTCGTGCCACATCTGATAAAGTTTCCCCGGTTTGTGGCTCAAACGTTCAGCTTTGGCTCCTTTTTCTCTCCTCACAATAACAACGCTTGCATGATTGATCTATTCTACCATTTCTGACAGTGTTAAAACAACCGAGCAATTAGGCTCCCCCCCCCCCCCCCCCCCCCCCCCCCCCCCCGGTCGCCACGGTGACCCGGAAACACCCGCGAAGCCACTTGAAGACGAGGTCAGCCGCCGCACCTCGACTCGTCTTCCTTTACAAAAGGCCTGTAATTGTTTCGGCCGGGCCGGCGATTGTAAATGTCAGAGGACACAATGGCAGGGAGCCGGTGAAGGTTCCTAATGGGGGGGGGGGGGGTCAGGACCTTCACAGGCCGGCGTTTGCTTTCAGCTCAGGTTTCCTGTTGCCTCTGCTCCCCGGTGTCAGCTGTCCAAGTCAGTACAAACAAAAGCGTGAACGCTGCCGCCGCATACAGATCAGGGTTTTCACAGTCTCTGCTTAGATGTCACAACTTGTGATGTTCCTGTTTTTCTTTTTCTTTTTTCTTTTTTTTCCCTGTCGTGACACATTGGCTCCGGGAAAGAAACAAAGACACACTGAATTTCACGGCTACTACTTGATGAGTATGACACCTGAGGGGAGCGTGTGGTGAATTAATCTTTATTTGAATTCATCCAACACATTTCCAGCTCTCTCAGACCTTGATGGGGACCCGTGTTTGGACATTGATTTTCATGTCCTATAAAGACTGTTTTTTGGTTTTTTTTTTTTACCTTTTTAGAATTCCTGTGCGTTTGCGCCAAACTGCACTGGTACATGAACACATGGCAAATATACGAACATCAACACAGGAGTATAGTTTCAATCACTCAGTGTCTTAAACAGAAAGTAATTGTTAGAAAATGTGCAATATATTGCAGTGTTCTGTGTTTTTTTTTTTATATATGCACATAAATACTGAGAGACAATGAAATAAAAAGCCAGATGTTCTATCTTTGGCATTTGAAAGGAAAAAAGAAAAAAAAACGGCCTCTCTTGCCACAGACTCTTTTTCCAGACTATTTCTCATTTTGTTGGAGGTTCAGTCGGTAAGTCTATCTGGAGAGCTGCGGCAGACATCAAACTGTGTGAATCTGGAAGTTAGATCATCTCTGCAGGCGAGAGTCGAAGCCTGAATGCTTAAAGTGCCTCTTCGGGCAATGCAATACTTTTAAATGGATTCTGAACCATTTCACTCTCACTCAGTTTACAAGACATTGTGTTTATCTCTCTTGCATTTAATGACGTTCTGTGCTTTCTCTGGAAGTCCAGAATATGCTGCCATCTAGTGGTAATGTCTTGATATTGCACACATTAAAACCTGTTTGTATAAGTATATTTATACAAATGTAACCATTTATCCTCGAAATGAGGATAACGCAGCTCAACAAAGTATGTAAATCCATCCATATTGAATTAAATATTGTATATTCTTCGCAGAGGTGTTGTAATAAGCATTTGCAGGTGATCCAGATGGTGAAACAGTATAGTTTCTATCACTTTCCAATAAAAAAAAGATTGTAACACAGCTGAAAAAGTTGTAGATTTAGTTTTTTAATACATACAATTCAAAACAGCAGATATTCTATAATTTCTTTCTTTTTTTTTTACCAGTTCACCCCCACCTTATTTTTATATATTTTTTTTAGCTTTTTTTCTTTTACTTATGTTTGCCATTTGCTTTAATTTGTAAATTTTTAAGCTATTGCTTATTTTGTCCCTTTTCCTTTACTTAATTTAAACTGTTTTAGCTATTTTAGCCAGTTTATCCATTTGATCTCTTCCAAATATTTTTGACTCTTTTAGACATTTTGGCCAGTGTTTCCACTTTCTCGTTTTCATGTGGTTTTTAGCTCCTCTGTGTTTTGTTTTTTGTGGCAATTTTAGTTCTTTTCACCCATTTTTCAGATTGTTAATTAACCATACATTAGTGAAAGCTTTAGCTAACCACTATAGAGGGACTGAAGAGCCACAGCATTTGTGTGTAAAGCTCAGCAGATTTGCTATAGGTGTTCTCCATTTATAAAATAAAACCATAGCATGACAGGATTTTTCCATCAAGCTCAAAAATGGCCTTCTGTATTATAGCTCCTGTTCAAATCATATTGTATCCGTTCAATGTAAGTATTCAACAATAGTCTGTCCTTTATTTGTATTTATAAACAAGCAAACTGCTTTATTTTCATGTGAAAAGTCTGAATGAGGTTTAGTGAGACGTTCAGATTCACAATCACGTCCCTGCGAACAATCCAGGTCAGGTTCTTTATTCAGAGGTGGCATTGATGTAAGTCTGCCGTCGCCAAAATCTCCGAAAATAAAGAACCTTTGACATTTTGAAAGGGTTAAAGTTAACCCCTAACCATCTCCCTGAGAGAAAACAGCAGACCAGGCCCAACGCGAGGACTTTTAATTGTCAAAGGAGAAACACAAGTCTTGTCACATCTTTTTTTTTTTAAACTCATTTAAACCTTAAACATCTCTACTTGATCTGAATTTGACCAAACCAACTAGTTTTCCATAATAAAGGGAGTTAATGGGCAGATTACGAGGTGCCATTCAGAGGGCACATTGTTTGTACTACGTTGCTAAGTTCCTGTTTTCTGTTTAGTTGAATGTCCTACTGAGCTCAGCTGCTTCATTCTATTTGTTGGGGAGACTAAAGCCACTTGTTACCAAGCAGCCCCCCTTTCTTTTTTTTTTTTACGTGTTGTGTTTGTGGCATTGATTCTTTCTCTTTGAGTTAAAACTGCCATCCCAGCATGTGAACAGGCAGAATCACAGCTTCACTTTGTGTGGATTTAATCTTTATCCTCTATACGTGACTTTGACGTCTCATCTTTGGACATCAGCTGATCAACATGGCCGCGTGTGCTCTTCCACATCCACTGTCCTCAGTCTCATTCGAAAGGAAAATCCAGTTTTCTGCAAGTCGGGATCTCGGTTTTACAAGAAGCGATTGTTTCAGGATGCCGGAGGAGACTGAGAGTCGGAGCGACGTGTGGAGCATCAAGCCACCAGATTTCTCTGTGAAGCTCTACAGCCGGCGCTTCGCTGCAGAAAAGGGAGTCAGGAAAGCTCATTCAAGTCCAGTCGTGGCTCGGCCTGACCATGCCGGGAGGAGAGTGGAAGAAATCACCCACAGTGTTGTTCGCGTTCATCTGGAGGAGAGAAAAGGTCTTCCACAGTTCGTGGCGAGGTACCGGCCTCCCGACGCTCTGGAGGCTCAACTCTGGTTTGTGAAGAACGGAAAGTTTCACTCCGGTCCTTACAGGAACCCGAAGCCCCACAACTTCAGACCGGTGAGTTCCTGCCAACACACAATGGACTCAATACATCTTCTGAGTTATCTTTTCTTTCTTTTTATGGTTGTAATACCTGGTTCTAACACAAGATGGCGACATACACAAAGATTCTCATCTGACCATTGAACCGTTTGCCTTTTGACCTTTTCTTTAGCTTAATGAAGATCTTCCAGAAGTAATAAGCTCTTATGAGAAAGATCCCGGCAATCTGAAGTTGAAAATGAAGCACTTGGACACACGTAAGAGGAGATTCTTCATCCCTTCATCCCTTGTTTGTTTTGGGTTGTGACTGTTATGGTTGTAAACTGGGACACCGGTCATTCACTCACACAAAAGCTTTTTTGTGTCGGGAGCTGAACTGAAGGGAGTACATGTGAAAGACGCAACAAAAGGGAAACGAATGCAAGAAAGGCTGTTTCTTTTTTTATTTACCAGTGTGGACGACCAAATCGGAGGCAGGCTTTACATTCAGAGAGCCCTCAGCACGGATGAACACGAACAAACGAGTGGAACCCAAGTGGGATTCAGAGCTCGTCCTGCCGCTGGTGCCCTGGCCTCCAAAATCCGCTTCCTATACGGTCAGTGTCTCACCATCACGTCAGTTAAAGGTCCACATAAAGCCCAGGTTCATCTCCAATAGGCTCGAACCAGTAAAATATTAAACGATAACTTTAAAAAAAAATCTAACATTTACATAAATGGTAGTGTTTTATACAATGCGGGTTTTCAAATGTTTCCCAACACCGGCTTAGACAGTTTCTACACCTTTTTCTAAACCCAATACAACTGTGTGTTTTACAGAGACACCGACGGAGAAGAGGAGCGTACAGTGCCTTTCTGGACCGGGTGGAGGAGAAACTCTGTAGATCTTGGGGAAATAGATAACATTTCATGTCTTTTTTCTTTGTGAACCAGAATCGTCTGTTTATGAAAATAAGCAAAGGTTTGGTTTGTATGTATTTTAGACTCCCTAGGTAGACCGTTTGGACGGAACCTGGAAAAAGACTTTGTCGTCAGTGAGAAATTACTTTAAAATTCTGGCAAATGCAGTTTACGCATGGAAAAATTGCTCTATTTTTATGAATTATGAATACAAGTTTTGACAAATTAAGTGGTGAGGTCAACCCGAACTGAACTAGCATTCAGTACTTTTGGTAATTTCTTGATGTTCTATTGTTTCACCACATTACGAGCCTCAATGCGTCTCAGACGTTCATGGAGCACGTCGAACTGGTTCGTCTGATCCTGGAAAAACACTGCGGTGTCAACAAGATCGGAGCTGAGCTTTCCCATGTCAACAACAACAACAACATCAAAGTCCTGAGGTGCCAAAACCAAGTAGCCACCGATATCACTTAACAACACAAGCATTGAAACATGAAGAAAAAGTTTATTGCGCTAAACTAATGGGCTTTTTTTCCCGCGGGCCTCTCATGGTATTCCGGTGTCTCTCGTAAAGAGGACTTAACTGAGCTGGACCCCCCCCCCCCCCCCCCCCCCCCGAGGTTCATATAGCAGCAGTCATGCAGAGGGGCTGGTATCATGAAACCCGCCGGTCCGTGGACAGCTGCTCGTTTGGTGCACCAAGAATTACAAACACGTGCGGCGTGCCCATGTTCCAGGCATATCTCAAATAGCTGCACACGTGTGTTTAATGATTCGTCTGTGACTGAGCGCAACTTGCAGCCGTAAGTACAAAATGAAAGGAATATCAGTTGCAGCTTTGAACCACGTGGCTGAGATGTCTTGTTCCGATTATAAACGCATAGTTTCGAAGGTTCCTGTTGTCCTTTTGTTTTTTTTTAAGTATCAAGAAGCAGTGTACAGGCTGCTGGGGAATACATTTAAAACTAGAGTCCTACATGCTAAGTCCTAACGCTCTACATGCCGCAAAACATGTTTTATATGGACTAGTGATGTACACTGGTGAAATTTTAATGAAATATGAAATATCCTTATATAAATTGTGAATTTACATAAGTTGTCTCGATTACCCTGCATCCCAGTACCACATTAACATTTAATAACATCAGTTTAATATTAAAAGAGAGGAAGTCATATTATTGTTATGATATTTACATTTAAACTAATTCAATAATTTTACAGTTTTTTAACAAATGTTTGCGCACTTGAAGGCACCCAAGTTTGTAAATGTCTGTTAAAGAAGGATTCACGGCAAAAGTACTTTATCTTGCAACCACAAAATTATGAATTAACATTGGCTTTGAATTAACAAAGTCATGCTGTCAGGTGGAGTTTGGATAAACATGCATAATAGAGTAGTTATGTTTTTCATTTCACAGTATTTTGCACCAGATGTTATTAAAATTGGCTTTATGTTGAGATTGTAGTAATTTTCCGTCATCGGACAGGGGAGAGAGAGATCGCAATGCATTCTGGGGAGTAAACAAACAAAGCTAACATCACGAATTAAGAACAACCTTTAGCAGAAAAAGTAGGATAATATCTCGGCAGCAGATGTGGAGTAGAGAGGAAGAAGTTTTTGTGGCTACCCATTAGCCACGAGCTAACTCGCCTCGCCACCATGGGCTAAAGTTTCGGTCTAGACCAATCAATGGGCCGTGTTTCTTCTTTACTTCCTCTCAGGTCAGTGTTCGTTTCTGGCGACAGCCCCTCAAACCAGCAGCTGGTGTAATTATGTCACATTTTCCAGGCTGTTTGGTCTCAAAAGTGAATGTGAACGCCACCCGGACCAAATGAAGGTGTGAAAACTCTCGACTCGCCTCCCTCCCAAGTGAACCAAGTCCCGGATTAACCATATGTGAAAGATCCCCAAAGGCACCAGTTAACTGGTCTGGGCTGTATGTGGAACTTGAACTAATATGAGTTTGACGCCCCTGATCTAAGGTACCGCTGCCCTTTGATTAGAAATTACATCGTTTTTGAATTGCGACACAAGAGTAACCACAAAGGAATAAAAGCCAGGAATACAAAAAAAAACCACAAATAGACTGAACATGACCTCAAAAGAGACAGAAAACATTGGCTGAGGGACACCGAATCACCACAAAGATTCATAAAATGTGGTTGTGCATGGTTGGGAGGTGCATGGTTGCGTGTTGTCTCATAGTCTTGCCATGTGGACAGCAGCTTGGTTGCTGTTGCACATTATGTCCAGAGGGTGGACAGGCTGGTTAAATTAAAAAAAAAGCCTGCAACTGGCTTTCATGCTCTTCTGTGACGTGCCCTCTCTTCCCTTGTGTCAAAATCAACACAGATCAAACAACAGTTATCTAACATCTAACGGAGTTCAGACACAGAGTGCGGTTATGCAAGCTGGTGGCCAGCAGCCCGGCCACTGTTTGTTATCCTTCATGCAAGGATGGGCTGCAGTGCACACACACACACACACACACACACACACACACACACAGACACCCCCCCCCCCCCCCCTCGGTTCTTTGACCAATCATTTTGAACAAAAACAGGAGGAATGAATGGGGCGGCGCTGTTTCTGCACACACACACACATTATGAACACGACACACACACACGGCCATAAAGAGGAAAAACACACACTCCGAGCCGAATCGACGGTACGTAAAGTTTAGCGTTAAACGTCATTAACCGGCGTGCTTCAGCGAGCTTAGCGGTGCCACTGTTTATGACTGTTTCGTGTTTATAACGCTGCGGAATGACTATCAACTGCAAACTGCTGTCTGGAACTGAGCACATGATGAAATGTGTGCTTTAAATTCACCCGTCTATTCGTTTTTAATGTCGCTAACCGTCGACCGAAATGTAAAAAAAACCCCAAAAAAACATTTTTTAAGATGATTTTTAAAGTGAAATGCTTGAAAAAAAAAGAAAAAACCGTACCACCGTCGTCGTGAGACGCCCTCAGGTATTTGTGATTTAATAAAAAATAAAAACTCGTATGTGCATAAAACGAGAGACTGGAGCTTTAAAAAAATAAAACCTACCAAAAATACTGACGTCTAAAAGTGAAATAGTGTGACAGACAGTCGGAGCAACAGGTGATCTGGGTTCCCGGGCAGAGGAGTGACTGACAGCTGTGTCAGCCAATCGGATCGCAGGCAATCGGCCGCACTGGCCAATCAGGAGGCTCCCGCAGTGTCCGTATGGGCGTTGTTCCAGCACCGGGCGCACTCTCACACACACACACAGGCAGTAGCAGCAGCAGTAGCTGTGTCATCAGCCGTCGGTCCACACGGGACACCGAGGACAACCAGCCAGGGTGTCTCCGTCTCTTGATCGGGATATATACATATATATATGTATGTATTTGTTGTTTTTTTGTTAAACCGTGTATCGCCCCAAGAATAGGAGGAGGATATCCGCTGTATTCCAAATTGTAGCGACCCTGCAGAGGAGCTGCTTTCTATTCAGAGGGAAAGGTTGTTTTCTGCTCACACACCTCAGACCGGTAGGTAACCCTTTTATGACTGAGAATCAAAATGCCTATCTGTAATCCAAATTCGTTGCCAGTACTCCTAAATATACATACTAAGGTATTCTATATATATATATTGTTTTTTTTTTTAAAGGGGGCCTGTTTGGCTCTAAAAGCAGTCATTTAAACTTGTTCCATAAATCTACTTAATTATGTTTCTACAGCTTGACAGTCAAAACGTGATTATTGAGTGGAATTAACTGCACAGAGGTGGTTTTCCACCTGAATTCATGTCTTGGCCGAGATACAGTCAGGTAGTGTTTTAACATAATGACACTACTGTGGCATCAGACAAGATACAGTTCAGATCAAATGTCTTTTCCTCTTCCTGAAGCTGCTTTGTCATTCCACGGAGTGACACGTTTCTGTAACTTATCTGGGCTCGTCGAACAAAAAGCCTTTTTTTTTTTTTTTATAGGGTGGGGGCAAAACCAAGACACTCATACTGCAAATCAAAAAATACAATAACAGTAGGTCATTGCTGGCTTGATAATGTGATTTTAACCATGTATCTGTCATTTTTGTTTGCGTCTAGATGGCAGCTAAGCAGGATGTAAACCTCATTTATGGAATATTCTCACCTCCGTCATTTGCATTTTAGCACCTATAGTAATCATGGAGGAACTATAAGGTTGAGTGACAGCTGTAATAGTGACGTTGCATTGGGCTCTGTTTTGGCCTGTAATTACTCCTGAGGCGATATGGCTGTCTCTTGTTATCGCCTGTTTACAAATGTGATTTTTTTGCTTATATTAACTGCCTTTTAGGTACAAACTAAATGTATATCTGGAAACTAAAAATAGCTTTTTTGGGGTAACTATGAACCGTGGTTCCTAAGAGGGAGTGTAACCTATCACATTACTGTGACGCCATGTACTCTAAATTTTACATTAGGATTGCGTTAACGGAAGTTGCGTGCATTCGGGGTCGGCGTAATGTGAGCTTCTCCCGGGGAATAAAGACGTGTGTTCAGACATGACAAAAATGAGCCCTTTGCCCAGTCGCTGCACCCATGGTTTGTTTTGCCACATCACAGGATCCGTCTCAGATGAGTAGTCGCTGGTGGCGCTGGTTAAACATTGGTTAGAGGCTGTTGCGCAACCTTGCGCTGCCCTGTAGTTTGAACTCATGACTAACTTCTGTTACTGTTTCACTCAAGAGCAGATCATCTTTGGAGATTTACAGAAACTTAATGTGGGATTGCCGTTTGTGGCCACAGTGGTTGCCTCTAAGTCGAGAGCCGGTCTGGTTCGATGTCTTTCGGGTGTCTCACCAACATGTGCAATGTGTTTTTCAGGTTGTCGTTTGCTGCCGTTTTGGAATATAAATCAACTCCAAAGGACTATTTGCCGGACAGTTGGCTCGAAGCTCTGAAATCACCATCCTTCCCCATGAGAAAAGATGGGGAATGGATTATCGGAACAACCCGGCTTCATCTCAAACATCCCGTTCTTCCAGTCCTTTCACATCGCCATCCTGGGACTGGACTCCGCCGGGAAGACCACCGTCTTGTACCGGCTGCAGTTCAATGAGTTCGTCAACACCGTGCCCACCAAAGGTTTTAACTCGGAGAAGGTGAAAGTGTCACTGGGCGGCCACAGGACCGTGACCTTCCACTTCTGGGACGTGGGCGGCCAGGAGAAGCTCCGCCCCCTGTGGAAGTCCTACACGCGATGCACGGACGGCATCATATTCGTGGTGGACTCTGTGGACGCCGAGCGCATGGAGGAGGCCAAGACGGAGCTGCACAAGATCGCCAAGACCTACGAGAACCAGGGCGTGCCCCTGCTGGTGGTGGCCAACAAGCAGGACTTGAGGCACTCGCTGGGACTGGATGAAATCGAGAAACTGTTGGCGCTGAAAGAGTTGGGTCCCGGAACGGCCTGGCACCTTCAGCCAGCCTGCGCCATCATAGGAGACGGACTCAGGGACGGCTTGGACAAGCTGCACGACATGATCCTGAAAAGGAGGAAGGTCATCCGGCAGCAAAGGAAAAAGAGATAAGCTCGAGCGCGAGCCTTGACTTTTCCGCTGTAACATGTGAAGGAAACATTAAAAAAGAAAGAAAAAAAAAAAAAAGTACCCTGAGTGAAATTCGAGGTTCCACTGCAGGCTTTCCATTTCAGTACGCTGAGTTTTATCAGTCAAAAAAAAGAAAAGGAGAAAAAAAAGTGAGGTTTCGGATTCCCGGTCTCGTGTTTTAAGCTGTTGATCAGGAAGTGACGTGTAAAAGGAACACAGAATGAAGAAGAGAAAGTTTCAGACATGTGTGGAGATGTTATGAAGAGTTTCTATGGATTAAAAAGCACCGAGGGTTTTGGGGTCTGGAAGGGTGAAAGAAGTTTAAGGATAACGTACGATATTTTTTAAAAAGAGGACTGTTCCAAGACATTTTACCAAAAATGATTAAAGAAAAGAAAGTTGAAGGTTTGAATGATTGAACCGTGTTGTATCACACAAGACAGCTTCACTGTTTTACATGTTGTAACTTGATTTTCTTTCTTTTTCTTACCTTTTTTTTTTTTACACTGGACTTTTTCTGTGAAAGAAAAGTATTATCATGCATTATCGCATTACTATTAATTTGCTTGCTGTCCTATATTGCTCCTTTTTCGAAAGCACTTTAGAATACCACTTCTTATGGAGTTTACAGTTTTTAAATAGATCATATTGTGTTTTGGTTTTTTTTCCCTAAGAAAAAAGAAAATTGGACAAAATACAGCAAATGCTACTGTACAAGTAGTTAGTCCACATGGTCATTACACAGGTTCTATATTATGTTTTGCTAAATAAAATGTTTTGAGCAATACTCATGGTGGGTTTTATTTTGACAGATTTATTTTTATACATAGTTGTTGCGTATTGGGTGAAGCCTTGATGCAGAGTGTCGGGGTCCCGGGTTCGAATCCCGATTGTGGCTGACCTGAAAACAACCCTGCAGAGAACCACTGGGAAAGTTAGCCGCCAAATAAACATTTCAGATTTAGTTGCATTAGTGGATCCTAATCGTACAATCATTGGAGTTGACAGAACCACTAGGGCCTCACTAGATATATTGTTAATGTACTGCTGTCACAGTTTTCAACTTGTGCCATATACGTATTGTGAAAACTGACCGACTTCATTTTGCTCTTCTCATTGGAATTACTGTCGGGCGTTTACCTCAAACACGTTGATCGCGTTTCGAGCAACCGGTTTGAAGACAAAACTCATTCTTCAGATTACACACTGTTGACATCTGAACACTTATCGCTTGCAACGCGCTGATTCTGGTGTCAAATTACAAGCCATTGTTTAGTTTTTGGCGGCCACAACTAGTCTAGAATTGAACTGGCTTGAAGTGGAAGAAACAACTATTGCGGTTTGTCTTTTATATTTCCATTTTTAAATTAAAAAGGTTCATTGTGACATTTTGAATCAAATCCAAAGCTTCAGATTGAAGTGAAAAGTCAGTTTGGCCAAGTTTTGCACAAGCTGCCACCACCTAGATGGAGATCTATGGATGTGGATTTTATGCACGGCAACAACCTGCCAAATACTGAAGCTGGTGTCAAATTACAAGCACTCATTGCAGCGTGTTGTAGCCCTAAAAGATGGACGGTCGGAGGACGGTGCTTTAAAAGACATGTTGACGTCTCCATGTCAAATCCACTTGATTCAGACCTAAAATGACCAGTTAAAGTATATTTACTGTATAAACATATATTCTTTTTTAAGTGATTCACTCTCCAAATAAACACATCTCTTCAGCAGATGAAACTGCAGACATTACAGAATGAGATTTTCCACATAAAACCAGTAAAAAAAAAGAAAGCTGAACAAACTTAGAGTCTCAGCGTCCTAATTATCTCTTGAAATCATCTTTGGTTTAATTTCATGCAGTTTGCACTCTAATTGTGTTGATGTAGGAGCACACCCAACAAAAAAAAGAAAAAAAAACAACCTTAAGGTTCATTTAAGTGGCTGTTTGGCTGGGAAACCACGACCTGCCTTATCTTCGCTTTCATTTCCCGGCAAACACGTGTGCTGGGAGGAAGCAGCGCGGCTGTCGTCTGACAAAAAGTGTCAGGACTGCCGTGTGTGTGTGTGTGCGTGTGTGTGTGTGTGTGTGTGTGTGTGTGTGTGTGTGTGTGTGTGTGTGTGTGTGTGTGTGTGTGTGTGTGTGTGTGTGTATTGTTATGATATCATACACATCAAGAGAAAACCGGTTAATGAGGCTTCATATTAGTGTTGAAGAGAAGGAATCAAAGCTCTGTTGCTGGCAGCAGGGCTGTGAACGGATGAGGAAGACTGATGCGTTGCCACGCACACACACACACACACACACACACACACACACACACACACACACACACACACACACACACACACAGACAGCCAGGTCTTCCTCAGGGCTTGAAAATGTGGTCGGGGCAGTCTGGAGGCCGGACCCCGGCTCCCGACAGGCTGAGACAAGACTCCCAAGGCTCCGGGGGAGTTTTTTTACGGCAGTATTTTTGGACTGGGTTGGAGAGGAGATGTAGCCCAGTGCATTAACGCCATTTGTTCTCCCGTTCCCTTTGAAACAATTAATGACTGTGAAGCCCAGCAGGCCCGCGCGGCAGCTGGCTCCTCTAAAATAGCCGTGCAGATTGCCGGTTTTCGCCGCTCGCTGATGAAATCACGAAAACTTCTCCGCTCACATAAATATCTGCTCCATTTAAACGTCACAGATATAACCACAGTTCAGGTTTTGGTGCTGTGCCTCTTGGGGGTCCAATGCATTCATAAATAGAAAATAACATGAATTCAAGATGAGATTTCACACGTTTGTAAGACTGCGCGGCTACAGAAAGCATGTTTACTCAAAACTTTTTTTTTTTTCCTTTTCCCCTTTTTAAAAGAACCAAGGCGGCGTTGAGAAGCGGCAGAGAATCGGGTCGCCCATGTGGTGGTTACGTGATTATTGGGCCGCCTCATTTCTTCTGTCAAACGTTGATGAATCGTGTGTTTGTATTGAGAGACCCAGGTGCCTCTTTCCCAATGTGTTTGCCAAGGAAGGAAACTCAAAGGGCAAAAGGCATTTTTTTCTGTGAGCCACATCAGCTTTGTGTGTGTGTATGTGTGTGTATGTGTGTGCAGTGTCTTCTATCTTTCCCTTTGTTTGGGCCTGAAAAGCAGAGGGAACATAACAGTGGCACAGTCCAGACTATGTGAGACCCTAAAAAAAAAAAAGCCAATCTTGACTGTTGTTGACGGTTAAGATGTGGTTATTTGGGTTGAAAATTACAAGGTGAAGGTTGGAGATATACTGAGTTCTCAGGGACTTTAGCAGGAAGATTGCATGAAGGTGGCGGCCACACAAAGATAATGACGTACGTGTGTGTTTGAGTCTTGCATTTTCTCATTGTTGCACACACTGGCAGTGTGGATAAGATGTACTTATGAGCCAGTGTTACAGTCAAGATGTCCGCTACTGGAATCACGGATTCTGTATAAAGCTTCCTAAATTGCATGCTCACGCAAATAGCTTTCAATTTGTGTGTCTTTTGCAGGCGGTCAGGTATGAATCATATCACCAGTGACACTACGTGCAAAGAAAAGTATTCAAAGCAGGGTTTTGTGAGCATTAGCTCCAGTTTACACCAGAATCTTGGTTTTGTTTCCTTCTTGGTTTGCATGTGATCACTTTAATAGTAGTAATGACAATTTTTTATTCCCCCCCCCCTTATATGGTGAATTTTTTTCCATGAGCTTTTGCATCATTCCTTCTTGCTCTTTGTCAAATCTTGAAAAGGTGGATTTGGGTCCGGGGGCCATCATCCATTAACCCGTCCTCCACAGAGGAGCCTTTTGAAAACAGGAGCACGCTAAAGAATCAACATGAAACGAAAGCAAGTGTCTTCATGAGCTCGTCTTGTTTGGAGTGGCTCATCCGTACACGACTTCCCACTCATTATTGCTTTTACGCCGCGCCGCGCCATCTCCGCTGCTCTTGCCTGCAAATCGCCCGGGGCGTTGTTGAGTTTGGCAGTTATCTTCCCAAGGTTGGGCGTCGTACAAGTGAACGCTGTACAAAATGTTCTTCCAGCGTGAGAGCAGATTTTACCTTCAGCATATGACATGAGTTGAACAAAAAAAAAAAAAAAAAAAGAGAGAGAGAGAAAAAAAAGGAGAAAAGTGGGTGGAGCTGCTGGTGCCAGCAGCAGAGCTTCTCGGCACTGTGAGTTCATATGTCAAAGTTGACTTTTAATGATATCTTTGGTGTTGCTCAAGATAGTCACACCCTTGAACTGCCCACACACACACACACACACACACACACACACACACACACACACACACACACACACACACACACACACACACACACACACACACACACACACACACACACACACACACACACACACACACACACACCCAAATCCAGACGCTTGTGGACAATTTAATCACACGTATAATTGAGATCATACACTTTGTTCCTGAAAACCTGAGCTTTCTGTATATGAGGGGTGGCAGTAAATACTAAAATAACCATGAGGCTCTGTGTTGTTGTGGGAAGGAGGCAAGTCAGAAGCTGCAGTGAATCCGTAATGTTGTGTGGTTGCGAATGACAACAAAACCCAACAGTTGACATACAATCTCAGTTTTTTTCTTCTTCTTTTTTTTTTTACTTGACTTTAAAGCCTGTTTGGAGTTGCACTAAGCTTTTCTCTGTTAGGGCACAGAGTATATATACTTTTAGCTCTGCCCTATGTTTTTTGTAGTGATATGCTGGATTTGATTCTGTTCAAGTACACGTAGAGGGCGTTCGCTTCAGAGCTGATTGACACTCTGGACTATTGTGCACTATGTGTATTACATAACCGGACGAGTTGGAGCAGATCGGCAGCTGTAGTTGTTATTGGTGCAGAGAAGACACCCTGCTGAGGTGCGTATGATTCACATTTAGGAAATGAATCCAAATACGGAATGAGTCAGAAATTTGACACATATACAAGAAGGGACAAGCCGGGAATTTATGAGAAACTCAACAGCAATGACTTGAGAATTATTTGGCAATGATCCAGAGATAAAATAACATCTTGCCCAGACTTACATGCTTTAATTCTAATTTCAGATCCACTTGTTTTTTAGTTGCTATTTAAAAAAAAAAACTTGTCTGGGGAGGTTGCATGTTCTTGCTTTACATGAATGTGTTTTCTCTCTTCAAGAAGTTATTATTTGACTCCAATGGCTTGTATACACAACATTTTAAAGTGAAAATATAAAACTTCTGTTGCGCTTTGGCTGTCTGTTTGCATGACAGCAGTGGTCGGAGTCTCTGCAAGTGCAACTTTTTTGAAAACAGTTCCCAAGGTGGAACTTTTTGAAAACACGACGGTGGGGAAATTCAACTTTTTGGAAATGCCTGGGCCGGTGTAGACAGCAGAGGCGCTGCTATTATAATAAATAGTTCTTATACACATGCGCAAGTAGATGGACAATAACAACAATGGTGACCTGTGGCGTGACTCCCAGTCCACGTTCTCCTGGGACTTGGTCATTTTATACTTAATAGTCACTCCAACTTCGTCTTCCATCCATGCTAAAGTCTGTGGTTTCATTACAAAGACACCCAACAACGCCAACTCGTGGCCAAACATGAATATTTGCAACGTTTCTGCCGTTTTCGTGTCAACGGACATCGTTTTCAAAACATTGTTGTGTAATCGCAAAACCTTCCAGAAACCAAAAAAATAAATTGATGGTTTTTCACCAGCCGGCGTTCGCCCAGGGCGGAAAACCAATTGTGCTTTCCAAAGTCATTTTCTCGACACTGTTTCATCTTTATGGACATCCAACATGCGTCATTAAAGGTCTTTCCTCAATCTGGGTTCTCACTGATCTTATCGGTTTTGTCAATAAAAGAATTTTATAACCACAACTTCTGATATAAGCCAGTTGTAAATGGGCTTGGCCTGTCGAGTTTGAACAGCTTATAACACTTGAATGCAAACAAATCACTTTTCAGCAATACTTTCTAAGTTACTGAGAGTGAGCGCTTGAAGTTACACTTAGTTTAAAGAACAGAGTTCCATATGCATGAAATATCCTTTTATGTTGTCGTTGGAGACAAACTGTCAAAGTCTGATTGGAACCGTAGCTGTTGAACACTAATGCCTGGTTATGCAAATAATTAGTCTTTTCATTGGCCATTGAAGGCAACTTCACAGAGAAATTGCACCAATTAAAGCCAGAGGCGAGGCTGAATGGAACTCTGACGTTTCCGAGCTGAACCGGGATGACGTTTGAAATGACTCACCGAGAAGTGAAGCCGCTGAAAAGACGCCTAAATGTGAGCGTGCGCATCTGCGAGACGGCGTGTGAATACTTTCCCTGACCTTGAGCCCCGGGGAGGGGGTGGGGGGGGGGGGGGGGGGGGGGGTAATTCAGTAAACTTCACAGCACATACAAACACACTCAACTACAGACTCACAAAGAGTGCAGTAAAATGTGATGTGTTTTAAGGGACGTTTGTCCTGACGCAACTCTTGCAGGCTGTTTTCTCTGCGCAGCCATGACACAGTAATGTTTGCGTCAAGCTGCACCGCTGCACCTTCACACAGGCCGGTCTCCAGAGGGTTCTCCTATTCTGCTGAGTTCTGAGATCTATTCGGGTGTGTGAACATAAAAAAAAAAAAAAAAAAAGGAGACATTGCAATATATTCATACTTGTCGCCTGCTTATTATGCAAGGTTATCATGACGGGATTCATTTTTCTTCTCCCTCCTCCCCATCAGTCTATTGAGAGCGAGTGGCCTATTTACATGTGAATTCCTCCCGCAGCCTCGCTCAAAGTAGCGAACGGGGCCACCTGCAAGGGGAGAGGGGGAGATGAGGAGGGAGGAAGAGGAGGAGGAGGAGGAGGAGACGCTGTTTGAGGAGCTAGAGAAGTGCACTCCTGTTTTCCTTGGTGCATCGAAGAGGAGCCGATTCCCTTAATCCAGAGAATACACAAAGGGAAAGGGAAAAAAAAGTACTTTGTTGAAGCTGATTTGAGTAAATATGTTTTTATTGTGGCCCGAAATTCTCAATCACCGAACTCTGGAGAGATATTTCAGTTTACAAGAAAATAATTAACTTCTACAATACTTTCTTTAATGTCCAATTGCAATAGCGAAAAAGTTTCAATGAAATATCATGAATCATTATTTTGATCCTTATAAAACATAAACAACACATGTATCTATTTCTATTTAAAAACATTTTTTAGCTCATTCTGTATTTGGTGCTTGCAGCATATCCCCAAAAAAGTTTGAAGAAGGGCAACAAAGAATGGTGAAAAAGTCTAAATCTAAAACAGAACTGCTGGAGAATTTGTCAACTAATGACGGTTATATGCATGAATGAGTATAAAAAGCAACATTTCAGAGAGGCACAGCTTAACACAGGTGAAAATGGAAAGAGGTTCACCAATCTATGACACACGCATCCAGATAAAAACACACCCAGCCACATGCATGCAATATTTTTTCCCCAAAACTTTCAAATGTTGCTCACATACTCCTGTCACGTTGATTAGATGGATCAACTCTAATTTTAGTTTAACAATATAAAGTTTAAAATGGATAAATTCAGGTCAAAAAATTCTCTGTTGCACATTTATAAGAGAGTACTATCTATTTAAGCCTGCCATGATTCAAACCAGAGTTTCGTCAATACGGTACAGATTAATTTAAAACGATTAAAATGAGTAACCGTACTACTATGAGTATGCATGGAATATCTTTTTCATGTTCTGGCAACCTGGTTTAAAACGGGATTTAATTCTTTATATTAGCTTGTTTTGAAACGTTTGGCTCTGTAATCTAAAGATAGATCGTATTTCAATTGATTTAAAAATGCCTGCTTATGCAATCGAGCCTTGTTTGTGCGCAGATAAGTACTGTAAACATGTTCTGTCTGGGGGCTTGAGACAAAATATTCTCCTCAATTCTGAATGAGGATTTAAACTTTGTCTTCAGCGTCTCTAACGACACTGAGATCTATGAGGACTTTCCTTGTTGTGATTCCTGGAGGGAGGTATGAAGCACAGAGGCCCCAGAGAGGCTTCGCATCCTCCTTCCTCTCTTGTGTTGACAAATCAAGCTTACGCAAACATTGGAGCCGGAAAAGTTTTTTTTTAAAAATTCCTGCATCTTGCTTTATATTGCAGGACCCAAGGCTGAAATGACAAGTGAAGTTTCGTCTGCATATATGTTTTTTTCTTTTTTTTTATTCTGGTCTGAAGTTGACACATATCTGTTTCTTCTCCAATTGCAGCCGCGACTCGACCAGAAACAACTTAATGAAAAGAATCATTCACATTCCCTGGACTTGACTTCCAAACCAGAAAACATGTCAACTGTCGTGAAAACTTCCAGCAGCTCATGAAAGAACTATACAGTGCGAGCAAACCAAACTCTCTGTGACACACACGCTTTTTAAAAAAATTAAATTATGCAATAAAACAGCTTTTTATTCATCATTGGAATGGTGAAATACAATCTTTTTGTTCAATGTCATTACCTATAGCATCCAATATATATATTTTTTTTAATATATGGAATGAATATTTATTGGATTGTGGTAAATGTGTCTTTAAACAACTCCTCAAAGTATGTTCAAATACACACACATACACACGTATACACAGTGTCGCGTTAGCATCATTCAGACTGTAAAAGACAGCAACTGCTTGCTTTCTTAGTATTTTTTATAACAGGTTGTGAGGTGAGTTATTACTGTAACATCAATGTTTTTGACAATAACTGATCTGCAAGTGATCCTGACAAAAGCAATAACAATGACTATAGTTTCAGTGAGTTTATTACCTGTTTATTACTTTTGTCGTACGTAATCAGCTGCAGAGGTTTGGAGCTGCTGTTTTCCTCTTTTCCGCTCACTGAGTTGTCAGCGTTAGCCAAAGCTGTTCTTGATGTAGTTACTGTTTCACTAAACTCCCGTTCACTGGTTGACAGCTCTGGTTGTTGTAACCCAGATTCAGGTCATCTCCCACTTTTGTGTCAAAAAGATGAAAAATCATTGCGGCGTTGTGACATAATGCTTTGTAAATGTGAGTTACTAACCAGCTTCCACAATGTCGAACCAAAACTACAAGGTTTTAGTTTTTTTTTTTTTTTATTCTAACATAATGCCAAAACACAGACATGATGGAGAAAACAATCACATTACTGCTTTAAAAACTTGAAGCGTACAGTGATTATGATGCAAGTAAACGATGGTTGTGTTATAATCTGGTGAGCTGCACCCCACTGGCTCTACACACACGGGTCAATCTCTCTTTATCCAGGCTTGTGCAGCACTTTCAGGCTCGACTTGTTTGTTGCAGCAGTGACTTTTGCCACGGATGGATGACAGAGTCCATGTGATGACATTCCTCAGTTCAGCCCGTGTGAAAGCCTCAATTGTGGAGGCGATGACGACTCTTTCGCCTTGCGCTCTTCGTCTTAGAGAGCCCGGTTGAAGACAGCTGGAACGATGGAGGGGGGGGGGGGGGGGGGGGGGTGCTGGGTGAATCAGTTGTTTTATTCCGTCTTCCATTACCGACCTTGAACCCTGAGCCACGTAGCCTCCGCTCACTCAACATCCATGACGCACCCATGTCCCGACACAAATGCCATCCACAAAGAGCCGTGTCCCCTCCAGTCTGGGCATTGTGAAGCACGGGCCTGTGAAATCTGCCTTTGGTCTTGTTTGGGCATGAGGGATTACGGTGGGTTTAGTCTGCGGTCACCCGCGCTTTATGTTCGCACACTGACTGATGGGTAAATCTGCGGCGACCACTGGATTTAGTGTCGTTTCATTATTTACCACACGAAGGGCCTCAGATTTGAGATTCGAGATCCAATATCCCAGTCAACCAGGAAGTACGTTTTGTGGGTTCAGAACTCATTATAAGGGAATACAATACTATAATTTACACAAACCAGCAACCACAGAAATCATAAATGCAGGAAGATCTACTGACGTCAACACTCAAGTCTTTCAGTGGATGAATGAAAACACATTTATTAAAGGGTTTTACATTTTTTTCTATTATGTGAAAATGTAAATGAGAAAGGCAATAAACTCAAGCAGTTGCTCGCTGTAGCATAATATTAACATAAAGGCAAGAATAATCCGTGCATTTGCCTACAATTAACATAAATGAAGTGCATGACTAAGTCGCTTTTCATCCGTGTTCTGTGGGAAACTAATGATGTATTAAAAGAAAAGATGAACCCTTGAGGTCACCAAGTTATTTTGTTTCTGCTCCCTATAATTTTTATTGCATCTGTTGCAGGCTGATTCACTTGTCAGGAGTTTTTTTTTTTTCCTTTTTCTTTTTTCTCTTTTGAGAATAAGGACAGCGGACAGTTGTTTCGTCTAGACGCTGCTCGGCCTTCTGCGCAACTAATTGAAATTCTAATCAGATACTGTCTGTGATTCACCTAAGCGCCTCTTAGCGGTGTCAGCCCTGAGATGCCTCAGCCTGCCCCCACCCCACCCCAAAAAAGAAGCATCCCTTCACAAAGGTTCACGCGGAGGTCGTATGCATAACTTCCCTCCTCAGATATCTTAATTGCATGTCTGTTTGGTGAGATAGCGTGCGCTCAGAAGGGAGACGAGGAAACTGAGAAAAGGGCAGAAGCGAGATTCAAATGAATGTTTTATGAGAGCATATCATATTCCTGGGAGTCTGCTGAGACACTATAAGTAGACGGGGGAAACCTGACCCAGTGTGGCATCCATCACATCATGTGTCATTTCTTTGTTGTTGTTGTTGTTGCTGAAATCAAGCAAATTTGGCCGGGTCAGCAAAAATCAAGTGTAAAACTAGACTACAGACGTTAAATGGCACCGTGACATGTCACTTGATCTCTTCAGGTTGTAATTGTGGAGAAATATCTGCACATCCTCATTTTGAATAGAGTTTCCTTGTGCTGCTGGAGCAACACATACTGCATATTACCCCGCATGTCCTCCGTAGGACCAACACATCCTTGCAGGATGTCTTTAAGCTTGAAGTCTGAAAAGAAAAGATGTTTTATGCTCCGAGGACAAATGAAACCAATGGTCAAAATCTTTGAAAAGTTTTACATTAACATTGTTAACCGCTTTAGGAATCCAGAAAGCCAGTATAGTCCTACTGACATTGATTTAACATTAATTTCTGAGAATGGCATGAGTGGCATCGTCACCTCTTAAGCTCCAGTTACACTGAAAACACAACGTTTTGGAACGGCAGCAAACGTGACGTGACTGAAACGCTGCTACTGCACATGTGCACCACAGCCGTGGTAAATAGTTCTTCTGCACATGCTCAGTCGATGGACATTAACAAACAAGGCTTTCCTCCAGAGTGTCATGACTCCCACGCCAGATTCTCCTGGGTCATCTGTCCATATGAATGTCTGTGTCCTTGATCAGGGAGTTTTAATGCTGCCTCGTCACTCTAAAAACGAGCTGTCAAACTCCGTTAAATCACGGTCCAAATAAAACCCATTCTGCTCCTGCATTGGCCAGACCAATAAAATGACAACCTCAATCTAAGATTTATGAACAAATTTAAAGATTTTGCTTTGTTTGAGTACATTTTGTTCACAAAACCCAGACAATTTATAGAAAAATAAGTGCAATCTCTCCAAATAAACCATGATGATGCTTCCTTCCTCGTAGTTCGGTGCTTTCACTTGGCTGAATTATGCGTTTGTCCACAACTCTAGAACATGATCCGAAATGAGTAAAACAGAAACTGATAAATCGAGCTGATGTGGGCTTGAGGGGACCCTCTGGCAGGCCATTATGGTCTGCATGCTGTATGTTTGACGCGCCTGCTCTATTGATTTGGTAACACTTTGCTGCTTTTACAACAAACCCATTCAGTTAGCACAGTCCCTGTACATGCGAGAACACTGTGTGTTCATGGTATTCGTTATGCAGTTTAGAATGAATAGCATTTGCTATAAGCTCCTTTAGTGGGACCTCCATTGCGTAACATCTTGACGTGAACATTGTGGTTATGAAATGGGAATAACTACAACGGGGTCAAGTGAGGACTTGAAGTCCTAATAGCTGGTGTTGATTGGATTGTCGTCTTTTCCTCTGGAGTCTGAGGGGCGTTCAGTGCAGCTGCTTTCCAATGAGCCACCTCACATTACAGCCAAATCTAGTTGTTGTTATTGGAATCACATTGGGCCCTAATTAAATCTGCAGCTAAAACTGAACGACACCACCTCTCTAAATGAGGAGCGTTGATGTCTCAACTAGTTTGTTGTCCCCCCCGCCTCTCTCTCTCTCTCTCGCCCTCTCTCTCTCTCCCACTGCGTAATGAAGCCCGCCACCACTGACCTCCTCTCGGTAGAAACAGCACGACTCCCCTGATATTGGCATTAATGCTGGCGGAGGTATTTAAACAACAAGAAGGGTCTCTGCGAGGAGTTCATTAACTGTGAAGAAAGGCGAGGCTGAATAATGAACTGGGCCCTTTTTAGCAGAGGATGAGGAAGAGAAAGGAGGAGGATAGGGGGGGGGGGGGGGGGGGGGGTGGGGGTTATATTGATGTTCCTCAATGACTAACACTCCCCTGTTCGCTGGCCGGAGGTCCTCAATCTGACTCGATTTCCATGGCGATCAGGGTCGGCCCTTCACCGCAGGCGCCTCTGGCCTCACTTTGCAGAAGTTTCTGCCTGGTTAAAATGGATCAGGGACGTTTTAAAGTTTGGTCTTGTGGACCATCTGCCCCACAGCTGAAGAGGAGTGGTAGCAGAAAAGAGAGGATCAATTGGGCTTTTTTTTCTTCTTCTTCTTTCCTTTTTTCTTCCACGTAGTCTGAGTTTCACGGCTGTCGGTGCGCCGGCGTGTTTCTTATCAACATCAGAGTCTCGGGGCTGCCTGGGGATACCCGTCTCACCTCCAGCTCTTTTGTCTCACCAGCTACAGGGTGTCAGAACTCCTGACCTAGATTAGGCCCGTGTCTTTGAAAAAAGTAAGAGGCAAAAGCAGAAGGAAAAAAAAAAAGAAGTGTGAGTCTATCAGGCATCTTATCAGCCGCCCCCTGCTGCTGCGTCAGATGGGGAACAGTCAGGTTGAAGGACTTTTTTTCTTTCTTTCTTTATGAGAAGCAGACTCCCAGCGCCGACATGGTGGGGGGAGGAGGAGCAGTGGAACGGAGGGGAGGGAGTACGTCCCTTTGCTCCCAGAGCCATAAATCAAAATAAATTAAAGTCAGGCTCCCAAAGCACATATGGTACCCTCGGTAACAGGACCTTTGGAAGCAGACACTGGCATCCACTCTTTGTAAAGCCAATATAAATTGATCTCGTATAAATAAGTGTCTCCTGCAAGTATTTATCTGGTGAAACAATAGTTTCAGGAGGGAAATAAAAGATTGCACAATTAAGCGCTGTTCACAAAACATGGTTTTCAAGTAGAAAGCGAGTTGTACATATGTACAACATGTATTAATTCAATATATTTGGTGCTCATTTGCAATTTTTATTTATTTTGTCAGTGAGTTGTTGCAACCGACTGAGATAGGAGCTTGAAAACTGACATTGCTGATCGTATATCAAACTTTGGCTCACAAGATGCTGCAGTTGATGCCAAGCGGACTGAAAAAAAACATGCAATCTCCACACTTAACGCCCTCCATGCCAGACTCAAACCGGGGATGTTCTTGCGTTCTTGCAGTGAGGTGAGATTACTAACCACTCCACCACTTCTCTGCATCACAACAATGCTCACCTTCCTTCCCGTTTCCCCCACTGTCTCCTGTGGCAACACATTCACTGTACATAGCATGCACTGTCACTGCAGCGTTAAGCCTCTTATCACTTTCACTCCCACAGTGCTCTTTTGTTTACGCTCTCTTAACTCTCGGTTAAACCTTTCACGTGTGCCCTCCCCCCACCCCTCCCCTCCCCTACCCCCACCCCCAACCCCCTCCCGCTGGATGGAAAGACGACATCTTGGAAAACGGCACACATCAATGTAAGATAAAAATGTGTAAACAGGAGATTTAATATCAGTAATTAAGCTGTTGGGAGTTCAGTGATTAAGACTTGAATGTCATCCTGACCATCCCCCCCCCACCCACCCCCCCCCCCCCCCCCCGTCCACGACATTGTGACCACATCGTGGCTGATCTGGAAGGTCTTCCTCACCTGATCTTCTTAGAAGAATCAGACGGTGGGGTTAAAGCGGAGTAATCCTTTATCCTTCACACGTGATTAGCTCCCTGCTTCATACAGCTAAGTGACCCACATGAATCCACCTTCGTCTGACACCAGCTGCCATAATGAGTCAATTTACACACGCGCTGCAGCTCCTCGCAGCTCGCTGGGGCTCCATGATGAAACGCTGATGAAAACACTCATCTGAAGACAAAGTTAAGACAGCGGTTGCCTGCTACCATCCATCCTGCTCCACACTCATTAAGATGACAGATGTTTGCGATCAGTGTTGCCACAGTTCCTTTAAAAAACTAATCCGATTACTGATTACTAGTTACTACTTTAAAAAGTAACTTAGTAACTTTTAATGGCGCTTCATGTGAAAGAGAACTTTTGTTGATCAGCGTGTGTTTACATAGGTTGCTATTGGAAACGGCTGTGGAGCTGCGTTCTGTCGTTCCACATCTCCATTCCTCATGATGTTGAAGCATTTGATTCAGACACGTTCAGAAATAAAGTGTAAGGAGCAGAAATTCACTACGCAATGCCCAAATGTTGAAAAATAAGCTCAAGCCTCATTTATATGTGGTAAAGTGGGAATATATGATTCGGAGCTGCTGAGAATGGCTCTTTTTGGAATAAGGTGAGTTTAACATGCCTGTATTTCACATGGTTTAGTCCCTGGAAACGTGGCTTTTAAAGTGTTCCTAACAGCAAATATGACGGGATGGAAGTGGCATTGATGAAAAAATATAATACGAGGGAATGCGATAGTAACTCGGTGTCTCGAGTTATTAATTTGAGGTTACTAATTATCATCCACTCCGGGGCTCCATAAAGGCGTTCATTACAGTACTGACTTATACCAAGATCAATACATCCTATCCTTCCTTTGTTGAACTGGCCTCATGAGCGCAGCGCTGCCAGTGAACGCCACGATGAGGGTTAACCACACTCTTTAGAAGTTAGTGGAGGTCCGGAGGTGCGTTAAATCTAGGGTCAAGATACCACCCGGTTAAAGTTAACCGAGTGTTGAACAACAAGATAACAGTGCTGTTCAACTTAACGGTCGGTTAAATGTACTTAACGGCTGGTTAAACAATAACCCAGTTTCGAGCAACTGGGCCCCGGTGAGGACTCACGTCAAGTTGATGTGAGAGGTATCACTTTTATTTCACTTTGCAGACCTTTGCACTGAACCATATGTTATTGGAAAAGAACAAATCTCATTTATTTATGAGACTTTATTTTAATTGGCCAAATTTGCTGTCCTGAGTTTCAAATGCAGTAGGTCTATTATACCAGCTATTGCTTTACTTAAGGTTTTAGTAAGAGGTATAGCATTAAGAAGTATAATGATATAATATTAAGTTATCATTTTTGCATTTTAATCATCTGATATTTAAAAGTGAATAATTTTTGTCACATTCTTCATCTTGTCTTTTTCATGTCAAAAAGTTGTTACAGAAAAAAACTGTTAAATTGCCAGACAACCTAAGTAAATGCAATTTTTACGACAATCAATTTGATTTTGACCAATATAAACATATTAAACGGTGCATCTGTGTGTGCTACTAAATTTGTCTTTGTGCTTCTGAAATATTTAGCTTGCTAGTAAGTGTACAGTCCTGTGATGACAGAATTATTATGCTTTGTTTAAGACTCAAGCCATTTTGTAACGGAGAAAGAGGGAGAAGTGTTTTTTTCTGAGTGGTTTGGGATGTAGTTCATTTTTGACATTTCTGGTTAAACTATTTATGGATCTGTCAGGTTTTCAATATGTGCACCCCCCCCCCCCCCCCCCCCCCCCCATGTTAAAATCATTCCTATGCCCTTAATTACAATTATATCAAAAGACACAAAGTATTACTCCCAGACCACATTATTTATTTACATCAATACTGTGAGTTGAATGAAAAAGAATACATTTGGTGAACTTGTATGACTCATGAAAGGTAATGCTTATTTATTCATTTTTTAAAGAAGATTAATCCGTGTGTATTTATTAAAATGTAGAGTTTCATGTAACATTTAAGTAACATTTCTCAAATTATTTGTGACATCTCAGGATGATGAAACAGGGAGCTTGCTTTCAGTACAAAAAGAGGGTTCAGCAAATGAAAAGGACTTGGAGGATGCGGATCTTTCAGAGTCTGTCAACAGGTATTTGTCCAAACTTTATCTCTCTGATGAGTTTGATTCTTTTAAACAAACAGACCAATACAATAGCTGCTAAGTGTGTATAAATATTTCAACATCATTGTGCTTTTGCAAGCTGTTGGTTGTAATGATTGTTAATATTCCACTGTGAAATCTTCCAGCAAACAAATGGTGGAGTGTAACAGTTGCAGCTCTGATGAAGATGAATATATTCAGCCACTCCTTGCCAGTATCACCTGGTCCAACAGCAACCATTTGGCTGATAAACATTGTTTGTCTGACCTGAACAATGAGGACCAGGCGTTGGCACAAGATGTCTTTCAACAACTTTCAGAGTCTGTCAACAGGTATTTGTCAAAATTTTCTCTCTCTTATTTTGAGTCTTTTAAACAAATAGACCAATACAATAGCTGCTCGGTGTGTCTAAATATTCAACATCATTGTGCTTTTGCAAGGTATTGATTGTAATGATTGTTTATCTTCCAATTTGAAATTTTCCAGCAAACCCATGGTGGAGTGCAAACATGTCAAAAACATCCAAATACTGCTGCATGAAGATGAGTCGTGTTTGAGCCCAGTATGTAACAACGACCTAAAATTGTTATAAAATATACTGTTATAAAACTGATGATACTGATGATTGGGAAATATAGATTTTCGCTATGATGAAGCTGCCATCAATGGATTACAGATGATAGAGGACAGAAGACTATAAATGACTTGGGCAACAGCAATCAAACTGTATATAGATCAGTGACCTGCAGTCAGGGCAGTCTTACTGTGAAGGCCACACCCTCTCATGAAGGAGGAGTGGATATTGTGAGTGAGTAAATCTAGGTTACCACGGCTTAGGTGCCTGTGAGTATATTTGATTAGCGCGGAACAAACCATGTTTCCTTTATGGGTGCCAATGATTTGATACGATTCTCCTGCTTTTACTGGAGTCAATTTAATTTATCCATATTGTTAATTTACTTTCCTTTTTCCATTTATTGGCTCTTTTTCATTTTGGAAAAAAAACAATATTTTGTTAAAAATAAGGTGTTACTAATTGAATCCGGGCACCGCCCCACCCTACTACTACTACACCCCCTCTATTTATTAGCTCCCTGGGCTGGGGTGACAAACGTGAAAACCACATCATTTCAAAATGTCCTTTATTTTGAAAACTAAGAGTTTGAATTTTACTGTGCAATTAATTTCGTACATGGAGGACCTGTCAATTCCAGAAACTCGGAAAGTTTCTTTACAAAATCTGTCAAACAGAGAAAGTAGCTCTTAAGAGATCTGTCCATATAAATGAAGTTTCCTCTGATGCAAGGATGTTTGACTGAGATTCTTTCAAAACAAGCCTACATGAAGGAACCCTGGACATTATCTGGGAGTTGAAGAGTATTTCAAATCACTTGCAAGAATCCTGCAAACAACCCGCTGTCCCATCTGGTTGGAGCCTGCGTGGGATCATCACTTGCTTCCGGATCAGATCAGCTGTTCCTCCTGCTGTCGCCATCCTGAACCATGCGGAGACAGTTTGGGATGAATTGGGAGTGTTGACGAATGTAAAACGTTGGATCTCTATTACAGGTGACTCTAAACTATAAAACTACTAAGTCCCAGGAGAATGTGGACTGGAAGTCTAATGAACAAATGAATATAAACATAGTAATATTCACATTAACAGTACATCAGAAGTATCTACTCTGAGAGATTGGTGATTCTTCAGAATGAATTTTACCTTGAAACTGAATTAAATGAAATACAGTTAATTTGTTGAAGCTCTGCTAACATAAATAATATCACTATCTATCTATCTATCTATCTATCTATCTATCTATATTTTTTCCATTGGTTTCTGTTTTGTTAATATGCTGCACTTCATTTAACTGCATGTAACTGTGATGAATTCGCCGTGAAGCCTCATGAATTGTTGAAACTCCCTGCACTGTACACTGTGTACAGCTCTGAAACAAACTGTTTCAACCATGTGATGGGAGGCTTGATTCTACACGATATGGATCTGCTGTATTGTAGAAAAGTATCTAGTTGGACCGGTGGCTGCTGCGGAGAAAAAGTCTTTCCAGTATCTAAAAATGAGTCAGCTCTTTTGTTTTTCATTCGTGGACATGAATTTTCTTTTTCCCATGCAGTTTTTTTTTTCTTATTTGAAGTGAGTTAATTAAGTTTTCTCAAATGAACTTATCTGAAAAAGACCGATATGTTGCGTCTAATTGTTTGTGGAGTCCCTTCTACTGTCTAAATGCGACATGAATAGAATGTGGGAATGACTGCAGCCCTTCTGTATTGATTGTTGCTTATCTTTCTGGTATTCAAAGCATTGAGTCTTGCATATTTCTTCATTTGGTGACTATCCACTCAAACAAAGCCTGTGCACATTCGGACAGGCCTGTCTGCATGCACAGGCTCGTTCCCAACCCAGATTTGTCGTTAGTCACAAACATTGGGGTTAATTCTCCTCGGAGCGGTTCAACAGGTTGCTTGAGTGTTTCATAATATCTTATATAATTCCTGCATTTGTGATTTAAATTACATATACAAATGTGCCTTTTGCATTGAATGAGGATTGTTGACCTCTCTAAGGTGTATCTGCCTTTCACCTGCGGTCGGATGCAGCCGCATGCAACCCGAGACTGGATAGAGAGGAAGAAAGGATGAATGGATGGGGATTGTTTGCTTTTCCCAGGAAGATGTTGACGACAAAAAAAAACAAAAAACAGTACTTTTAAAAGATCAAAGTCAAACGATGATGCGGCCTGTCTCTTTAAATATATTCAGAGAAACTATAAACCGCCACAAAATAAGAGGTTTTAAAAATCCCTTTGCACTGCATGTGATCTGGAGAAATGAGACTGTACTGATAATGTCTCTATCCTTTTTTTCTTTTCTTTTGCAAACTGAGTTGAAATCTGAGAGCCAGAGTCCCAAAGCCAGATCTAAGCTTCGAGTCTGGAGCCTCATTAGCAATCTATCTCTGTGGCCATGACACACACACACACACACACACACACACACGCACAGAGTAGCTTTGTCTTTGGGCAGCGTTTGATATGCTGCAGCGGGGCCCCTGAGCTCGGAGACGGAGCGAGGACTGAAAGCAGAGACTTCAAAAGTCGCCAGTGTCCACCTTCAGTCAGGACAGATGATGCCTTGTTTAGCGGGAACACCAATCAGGGCATTCTAGAGATGCCCCCAAATTACCACACTGATTAATTCAAGAGCCCAAAACCACAAAAACACGTCTTCAAACTCTAATATTTATGTAACGGTTGGCAGTGTACCAGCGCTTTGAAAGCTGTTTTTATTTTTATTTTTTTCTTATTTGTTCATCAGACCTGCTGCAGGAGGCTCAGTCGGGGGATTTCGGGGGGAAGTTTTTCTTTCTTCCAGCTGCAGTTTTCAGAGTCTGTCATGCATGCTGACAGTGGAAGAACATGAATGGGAGGAAAAGTGAGTGACGTAAAGGGAGGAAGTCAAATCAAGAGAAAAGAAAGTGGCACGCGCTCACCGATAAAGATAGATAATGTGTTTTTCTGCAGTGCTGAAAAACATTCATTATTGTTTGGAGCTGCCAGTTTAAACCTGAGTTGGGGCCTTTCTGTGATTGTATGTTTTTCCCCGAGTGTGCATTGGTGTTTACAGATAACCGCAACATTCCAAAAATGAATATTTAAGGTTAATTAATGACCCTGATTTACCCTTGTTTGACACCCTGGCTTCATGTTAGTCAGATGGGATCAGGTCAGTCCCTCCTGTATAAAAGATGCATCTCACATAATCACCTCAAAGGAACCTTTGAGCTTTACATTACATTAGACAGCTTCACCCGTGCAAGGTGTTCAATCCATCGATTGGGAGCGATTTGGGGTTCCATGACATCTTTTGCAGATGATGTTGTCCGTTTGGCACTGGTCCCATGAGGGACATCGGTGTGCAGTCGAACATCCCCACCTTCACCTATGGTCAAGAACTTTGAGTCATGACCAAAAGAATCAGATCGAAGACACAAGTGGCTAAATTGAGTTTCCTCCTCAGGGTGGTGGGTGTCACTTTTCACGACAGAGTGAGGAGTTTAACCATCTGTGGAAGACGCAAAGTCAAACTGCAAGTCCATCAGATTTTGGGCAACTTTTGTTTGGGTGTTCGACCATGATGCCCATGATCGCCTCCCATTAGTTTACCAGGCATGTTTGACTGGGAGGAGGTCTACAGGGCGCTCGAGGACATAGATCCTCCCGGAAAAACTGGAGGAATTTGTGCGGCACAGGGATGTCTCGGCTTCTCTGCTCTCTACCGCGACCCCAAATGACTGAATATGAAAAAAGATATTTGGATGAATTAATATTACATGTGCAAATTCAATTGACAACCTCAAAACAGGCAAATCTTTATGCCACCTGTGATCCCCAGTGATCATTTTTATGGTCAAGTTTGTAAATCAAAGTGTAATCTGGGTGAGTTCAGGGTTTTTCCACTGAAATCAGATGAAAGGAGCATTATCAAGGCCGTGAGAATTTAAGGTTATTTCCCCTAACAACTTGGAAGAAAACTAGATAGCCCAACATGTTTGTGACCTCTAAGGTGGAGAACTGATTTTAACCTCTCCACAGTGGGAGAAAAATAAACACTGCTGCAAACACAGGACAGACTGTCACAGGGTTTCTTCTGAATAGCGATGTACAAGTTCAGCAGCTTTCAATACAATAGCCCCCCCCCCCCCCCCCCCCCCCCCACAGGGGATCGGCTGTGACGTGCTTGGAAACAGTCAAGACCTGTTCCACCAGAGCAGGTGCATCCTCGTCCTGCAGGAAATCTCGCGCTGCCAGGCCGTGCGCGCTCTCTGACCGACAAGCACGTGGGCAGCCACATTTCTGGGACGGAATACCGATTAGTAAGCATTCCCTCTTCGACCATTGTCAACATCTGAATTTCACCGTTGTTTTCCCGCTAATCTTAACTCTGCCTCACGGAATTACACGCAGCGTGTTGTGGCATGACACACAATGTGACATTTTGAGGGCTTTCTCTGTTTCCCCGGTGCTTTTTAAAACCTCAATCTGGGAATGCTGACAAAATATCTTCCTCCTGTCTGATTTCTTTTTTTTTTTTTTGCCTGGCAGCACGTTGGCGTTTTGTGTGAGTGCCGACGCCGATAAGACTGTCTTACATTCGGCATGAAGCTTTCCGTGACGTCTTCGACTGAAAGCTGACAACATGGTTTGCTAAAGCTGCCTGACGACGGATGAACTTTCTGGAGCCTCGGGGGGGGGGGGATTTCCGTCATGAATTCCGTCATTACTACCACAACAAACAAGAGGAAAAGGTTGTAAAAAAAAATGTGAGTTAAAAGGTGATGAGGGCTGTAAAACGGCTCCAGGATGTAAATACACCCACGTGGTTACAGTGAGATGACAAGTGACACACTGACTCGCACCATATTTGCCGTTTGTGTTTGCAAACAGATATAAATGTGCAGCTCTCCCCTGTGACGGGATATGATGTGAATGTTTACTCAATATCAAGAGGAGCGTTTCTATTTTTAAAGCGGCACGGGAACTATTCGGCTCTTTATGTGGCACCTGTGCAGGCGGTACGTCTGCACATTGTACATACCAAATGAGGAAAGGCCCTGTTGTTGAATGAACGTCTCCATAATCTGTGTGACAAATGGGCTTTTGCAGGGCTGCAGCCATGAATGAAGACAACAGGGTCGTGTCCACTTGTTTGTCTTTGGGGTATTTTTAGCAGTGTTGTGGAGGCTTTGGAGATTAGTCAGGCTCACTTTTCATGAACAGTTGAAGTGAAAAGTTAATTAAATGTGCACATATGTGGAATATTTGAGAAGATTCATCCATCCATTTTTTTTTTGTACTGCTTAATCTCGTCCAGAGTCGTGAGACGATCTCAGTGATTAGTTTTAAGACTATGGGAGGAAAGAGGAGTACCTAAAAAAAATCACAGGAAGAACATGCAAACTCTGGATGAAAAGATTCTGGACTGGATAATATTATTACACACTGGTTTTTCTACTTGCGTCCCTACAAACCAACAACAAACAAATACATTATTAGCATTAGTAGTGATTAGAAAGGAAGAAAAGCCAAGATCTCTGTACATAAGAAGTTTTATTCTGTACTTTAAAAAAAAAAAAAAAAAAACGCTGATATAAGCAGGAGACTTCATCATCAGCAGTCATTTTTATTGTTTGTTATTTGCTGTCTGCTTTTAATTTTTCAATGGAATGATTGTTTGAGATAAAGGGGCAGAGTACACAAGTTTGCTTTTGTTCCGTATTGTAAGGAATGGTTCACTTTTTTCTTATCTTTACAATTAATGAAACAAACTGAACTAAACTAAACTTCCACCCATTGCGGTCAAGCTCATTGTGTGATTGTAATATTGTGTTTCAATAAAGTAAACGTGAATTCTCAAGTCAAAATTAACTTTTCTCATTAGAAATGACAAACTTCTAAACTCCCCACCCCGTCGAAACATCATCTGCTGGTTTGCAACACAAATTGCGAAACTGGAAATGGGCATTGTTAACATTTCCGCTGAATTATTAAAGGGCTTTCTGAGTAATTAGAGCATATGTGGTGCTCGTCTCAGGAGTCGATTCGCTGGCACTTATTGCCGCCTCAGCATCAGTTGTTGCACATGCCTTCATGGATGCTGCCGTTCTATTTGTGCAGCGAGCGCAGTGAGAATATGTGGGTTTGTTTCTCAGTCGCCCTCAGCTGTCCCATCACTCAGCAGGGGGGCGTGGGGGGGGCGGCATACCCCAGTTCCACCCATTTTCCTCCCTCCACCCAGATTTTTCTCTTTCATTCTTGCAGCGACGACGGCAGGCTCGACGAGGCAACTGGGTCAACCTCCAGCTATTAAAGTCCCGTGTGCCTGTTGAGACAGCGGGACAAATGGGTCCTACTTCAGCTCAGACACACAAACAAAAGGGCCTCATATCCATCGAGGGCCTCGCCTCCACTCGCATCCTAATGAAGCGAAAATGGAGCGCAGGGCACTCCCTGGCTTAGTTAGTATGCTCGCTGACCAGGAAACACAATGGGAAGTGCCGTGACATCACACCTGGCGCTGAGATGCGTTTCGGGTGATCTGATCACATGTGGTGAGCCTGGACACAGACTGTGGGTTTACCGTAATCTGATTACTTGTTTTAATTAACGAGTAAAGTAAGGGATTACTTTTGCAAAAACAGTAATTATATTGCCGTTGCTTTCCGGTTACTGCGTCACCAAACTTTGAGTTCAACTCAGTAAAAGGTGACAAAAACCTCAGTGTCCACTGTGTGTTCTGTGTGGGAAGAAAACTGTTACCGACCGAGAAAAATTCCACCTTAAATCTGAGTGAGCCGAGAGAAAATAGGTGAAAATCCGTGAGAAAAGCGCTGCCGCCCCGCCACCACTTCACCCCCGGATATAAATGTCAATACCTTGACCTACAGTCTGGAGAGACTTTATTTTTAATTATTTTACGGCTGAATTTATTTCCTTTAATCATCTATTCAAATGAAGGAGTACATACACACATATATTGTATTTAGTTTGCTGGAATATGAAAAACCACAGTTCCGAGCTGCGCTTTTATGCACAGATTAGCGATCAATAGTGATCAATGTGTTTCTATGTGATATTTTATAGAAATGTGTGCTGATTGTCAGCTGGCACACTGAACAGACACACTGAGGTCTTTCCTCGCTGATCTCTGAAGATTTCATGTAATTCGTTGTGAGAAGTTTTGGGAAAAGACGAGGGTCGAGCTCCAAAGATCAAAGTCAGGTACAGAATGAGAGAATCGCTGCTTCCTGGTTCCTCCTCTCAGTGTTTTCAACTTGAAATGTTACTAAAAAGAACGATCTGCTGATCCCCCGAGGCTCAGAGGCGTTCAAAGCTTCCTTTCATCAGTTTCGCCACGGTGTCGAGCCGCGCGCGACACTATTTTTATTTAAATAAAATTAAAGTAAATTATGTTTTGGGATTATTTTAAAGTAGAAATGATGGTTCCCTCTGTCCTGAAGCTGATTCATTGCGAGTGGTCCCCTCAAATGAAAGCCTGAATAATTCAAATGCAATTCGGCCGGTCAGACGGTGTTCATTTCCTGTTCAATCAGACAGTTTGATGGGTGTTTAGGAACCACGGAATATTTCTCTGCAGAATGAGCAGCGGTGCCGTCCTTCTTGATACCCATTGCTAAAAATAGACGTCTTTAAAAGGGGCCAATTGTGGAAAATCTAGTCAAAAACCATTGTGCTGAATGTTTTAATGCCAAAATGTCATGGCGTGTGTGCTGGGATGTGTTGGAGCTGGACAGTGATGCTGCAGCCACAGTTTCATGAGAGCCTAACCTTGTTTCTTTCTGCTGACAGACCCGGTACACCCTCACGGCAAACAAGCTCCCATTACTCACCTGATAACCCATCATGATGTCACTGAGCAAACACACAGGCCTGCGAGCTAATAATAAAGCGCTTCCTGCATCACCGTCTGTTGATGCTTTCCCCGGACATATACTGTGAGTTCACTCGACCAAAAAAAAAAAAAAAAAAAAAAATGTAACACAAAACCTCAAATTAGGACCTGACAGACGAGGCAACAACATTCATTACTGGGTTTTTCTATTTGTTTTCATTCTGCCCCGAGTGACCGTGACGACAAGGGGAAATGCATTATGTATGTTTTCTTATACCTGGCTGCTGGGTTTTAACTTGCACACGAATGAATGGGCCGGAGAGCGCGCGGGGACACGTGGATGATGGGATGAAATGAAAATGATTCTCCAGTGTTTGTACACAGGACATTCAGGCTTTTATCTTTGTTATCTCTTCAAACAGGAACGTCCCATTCAGAGCAGGACGAGCAATCAGCCGTGACGGAGGGAATATTACATTTTGCTTTGTCACTCTCCTTTCTTCCAGTATATGAGCTTGGTCTTTTGTTAATACCCTCTTTTTTTTTTGCTAGTGAACCATCACAGGAACCTTGTGGCTTTCGACAATTTTATAAATTTTTTTTACTCAACAAAAACTGACCAAAACATGCTTTATCTGGATCGTATTGTGCGTGTGATTTTACATGGTCATGTTTTGGATTTCTGCCCCTGAGTGCTCGCTTCTTTTCCCGTGTTGTTTCATCAAACATGTTTACAAAGCAGTAAACCGCGTTTAACGTCATCCGTGTTTACAGGACATCAAACGCGGACGCCGGCTTCTCGTTGGCTTTCAACGGTGCCGTCGTGACTTTCGGTCCTCGTCCTCACACAAGACGGCAGCGAGAACAGGAGCCTTTTTAAGTTCCTTGTAGAGAAGAAGACCATGTTTCGGTCGAAATGCGACTCGAGTCAGGAATCTCGGAGGCTTAGACCCAACATTTAGCTGAAAATTACACCGTGGCAACGTTTTGAAGATGAATAAATACACGTGTGATCCCTGTAACTCTCCAGAGTGCGTCATTTGAAATGGCCACACCTTAATGACAGCACTTTATGGATTTCTGATAGATGACTGGGTTCCTGCTGGGATCAGTTCGGAAAGTGGCTCTGCGGCTTTTTGCTTCCCTTCAGTCGACCCAGTTAAACTGCAGTGGTGCAGTGGTTGGTACCCCGGTTTGAGTCCCAGTTATTATCAGCTGCGGAGAAGATAGAAGGGCAAAAAGAAAAGCACACTCAGTTTTTTGCAATTATCCGCACAATCTAGTTTACAAAAGGGTTGCAAGAGCTGTAATTTTCTTCATTACCATAATTGATTGTTTGTCACTTGGAAAGTTAAAGTTTCCTCCCTGTGTGTGTGGTTTTTTTTTAACATCATGACTAGTCATTCCAGTGGCCTATATTTCACCCCCCGAGGCCGTTATTTTGCCTGAAAGCTGCATGTTTAGCACAATGAGTCTTGATGAAGTCAAGTGCTAAAGTGACAAATTTACAACCCAAAAAAAACAAAACATTCAAACTGCAGATTAGGACACAAAACAACAAGCTAAAAGACACCAAAACAACTGAAAAACTTTTTTTTTTTTTTTTTAATCTACCAAGGTGAAGATTTCTTTATTGTCACTTAACTGTGAGATCAGAAAAACATTAATTTAAGTCATTAATTATGTAACTAAGAACTTGTCTCTGTGGGTAAATGTACCACATAAGAAGATTTCATACATCCTGTAAATGTAGGATTGAAGTCGGCTTTATGAGCAGGAGGTCTTTGCATAAGTATAAAGTTGGATTTTCTGCTCAGCAGAACTACACTTAGCTCTCATTTTTGAAAAAAAATAAAAAAAATAAAAAATCCCCACCACTAAAGCCCAAATTATCTTTTCAAATCTTTAAGCTTTCAAAGAAGTGGTGGAGCCTCATTATGCAATCAGTGTGTGGTCAATCCGAATCATGTGAAAGTGCCACTTCACACGGCTCCGACTGCAGCGCTCAGTCCCGACCTGAACTCTGGGAAGGAGGCCGATCCTGCGCGTGGCTGCAGGCGTCTCGTCTTTATCAGCCGCAGTCGGCAGCACATCGCCGTTTTTCTGCTTCACAAACACACTGCGCACTGCTTTTAATGCCAAAGATGATTGATGTTAAACTTGTGCGGGCAGAAAGGCGTGTCAGAGATAAGCCTCGGCACAGAGATTCATGCTCTGCTGTTTAGTGGCTCCTGTTTTGAAATGAGATATGTTATGATAAAATCTATATATGTGTCTGATTTCTTTTCCTACGCTCGTTGTAAACCCAGGCGACCCCCCCCCCCCCCCAGCCGTATTCAACGTTAACTCTCTTGGTATTCTTTTTGACCGAATCGTCTTACTCTTTAGCCGAATGCGCCGCCATTTTTTCCTCCCACTACTTACTTTAACAGCCATATTTGAGACACTTTTGAAGTGTAAAAACATAGATATTTTGTACGAATATGATAAAAGATACACTTTTGATGTAGATGCTTAAACTTAGTAGTTGTCAGTTAGTAGGAGAAATACATATTTTAAAACAAAACAAAATTTAAAAAAAGTTATACCGTTTAAAATTGAGGAATCTCAAGGTGCTTTTTAGCTTCAAATATGCTCGATGTTACTCAGACGGAACCTTCGGTTCATCCTTTGCATTGATAATCTGGTTTCCAGGGAGCTTGCCGTTACGCAGCCAACCAAGTAATACCACTGATGACCTGTGGGGGGTAGTGTCGTGCAGTGTAGCTCAGGTGCGACCAGCAAAAAAGAGCAAAGAAACGTGGATAATAATAGAAATGACAATGGAAACACTGCTGAACATCACAGTACTGGCCGTCTGTCTGCTTCCTCGTCAGGAATCGACTGTTTGCTTCAACAAACCAGAGCGGGTTTCATAATAGTTACTATTTTAAGTGACTCCTGTTTTCTGGGGAAGGACAGCCTCGTGAACTCAGTCAGACCTCCTGAAAACATTTCTGCTTGTGGTCTGTGATTCACAAAGCTCCTGCATGACGAACTCTAAATAAATCTGAATTTGGTGAGGAAAGAAAGAGATAAACACGATTGGTGAGATCATCAGTACTGTGTACGTGTGTATGTGTGTATTTCACAGTGAAACCAGCCGCAGTGGAGTAAATTACGATTTGTGTTCCCGATGTGGAACACACGCCTGATATTCTATATTTATGGATGCAAATGGTCTAAATAGATAGTGTGTGTGTGTGTGTGTGTGTGTGTGTGTGTGTGTGTGTGTGTGTGTGTGTGTGTGTGTGTGTGTGTGTGTGTGTGTGTGTGTGTGTGTGTGTGTGTGTGTGTGTGTGTGTGTGTTATTTTGCCGTTCTGACAGACTTGATCCTCAGTGCATCCGTCAGTAGCTCAGCTTCCACACACGTGTGCGTGCAATATCACCTTTACACCCGTTTTCATGAAGCTTCAGTCGTTCAGGCCTTGTGAATATAATTAACCTGTACATATACTGCCTGGGAGGCATTAGCTGCCTTAAAATAAACATAAGCTTCCTTCATAAGAGCTGCTTGGCAGCATGTTGATGACGGATTTTTGCTTTTTTATATTTGTCCATCGCCATCTCTTGTTCATCACTCAAACATACAGGTTATAGAGCATCTTCCTCCTATGCATTGACATAACCAAGGCCAGAGTTACATGGCAACATTTCAAGTGAAAATGCATCGTTTTGGCTTTTTTGTTTCTGAAAGATTTTGCATTTATGTTGCAAAGTTTCAACAAACAATGTCTGTTTCCATGGTAACGACAGAGGAAAACTAATGGACGTAATGTAACTCAGAAGTTTTTGTTTAACTGTACTTTAGTCTTTTTATCTCCTCTTTTTTACTGCAGGTCGTCACCATGGAAGTGAATCTTTCCACTCGATCCACTTTCCTAATTTAATAATTTATTGTAACTTGCAAAATGCTACTCGTGCATAAATTCCCCGAAACTGAAACTTTTCTTTGGACTTTTTTTCCCCTCCTAAATAAATTAATCTCCGAGCTCCGCATCTTTCTCATCTTTCCTGCGTGATTTAAAAGCTCTTTGTCCCAGAGGAGCCCGATAAACTCAATTTACCGGCGATCGGTCAAACATGAGGGCTTCCCATGACCTGGTGAGTAATTGGTTTAACTGTAAATCCCACACGGGGGCAGACTCATGCCTAAAGACGTCCACTGCATCCACTGAGAGGAGGGGGAGGTTTGAACGGTAACACACCGTGGCTGGTACCGGTACAGTCTTTGAACTGGTGGGTACTGGAGCTAAGCTTTTACTGTATAACAAAAAAAAAAGAAAAAAGAGGGCAGTGAGAAGAATGTGACCTTCTTTTAAGTCCTTGAATGTGAAGAACAGTGTCAAGAGGTTATTATGAAACTGCCATTGTGGATTGTGTCAAGTTGTTTGTTTTTTTTAAGTTGACGAGGATGAATTTACATTTAGAGACAGAAGAGTTGAGTTTAAACACAACATGCAGCTGAGTTTGTGGACTTCCAGCAGGAACTGTGCAACAGAAGCACTAATAAAGGTCACATTTCTGGCCTGATGAATAAAAGTTACACATCTACTGTTTTTCATTCTGCGTTCTTCTGCTCCTTTAGCCCAAAGTTTGCTCTGTGTGCCTGTGATCTTAATAGATGGATAATCAGCTTAAGAAATTAATTAAGACTTAATAATTGAGTTTATTTCAAGGTTAAAATATTCCATGTATCCATGTTGATACACGAATGAGAGTCATGGTAATTAGTTTGCTAATTAGATGGAAAAAGTCCTTGTTGTTGATGGAAGAGGTTAAAACCACATTGAACTCCTAAGTCGCATATTAAATGACAAAACTTCTTTGTTTACAATCTGTCTTGTAGATCTAATTGGTAACGGCTGATACTCCTGCTGATACTTAGGAACTAAGTTAGATTACAAGTAGCTTTTAGTTCCTTTCAGAAGCTGGTGACAACACCCACCGAACAGTCTCAACTTAAAAAGGAAAACCGGTTTTGCACAAACACTCAGCTGCTAACCCTGCCTGGCCTCCTGCACCTGTGATCTACATTCCTTGTTGTGTTCATATCTGACTCAGATTTTTACTATTACTGGTATTTATTTACCTGGTCGTTGCATTATTTATCTATTTATTAATTTATATGGGGGTTTTTGAAAATACTCTTACTCCATGTAAACGGAGGAAAACAAAGCTTTTCTGAAAGGCTGCGGCTTCACATGTGGAGCACAGCCACAGTGAATAGTTCTTCTGTACATGCATGAATAGATTAACAACTTGCTCGTCTGTCCATACAAATCTCTGTGTGCTCCCATTGTTAATGTTTTCAGACTATTGTTGTCCGTGTGGTTTCATGTGAACCTGTTTAAACGTTGCCGTGCAAACGTGAAACCTTTCTAAAACAAAGAAATTCCAATATTGCGTATATAAAAGTCACTTCTGTCTGCCTTTGGAAGAACAGGTGTGAGATTCCACCTATTAAATCATTGTTTACGTTCTCTTTTTGTTACTGATAACCCTTGTTGATGCATACAGTATGCACAGACTGCGAGCATGTTGGGACTCGGACTAACCACAGACCGCTCAGTCCCGGTTCCACCTCGTCCTGAACTGTGGGAACATGTTGTAAAGCGAGATACTTCAAGTTCGACACACTTGGAATGAATCACTGTTTATCAGCGAGTGTTTCACTGTTGCCAGTAATTATGGTGCAGAATAGAGGCGGTTTGCTGCTTTCGGTAAATACAACTCAAAATCTTAAAAAGGAACTTCCAACAACTTCACGCATTCAAAATGGAAACTTTTGCTATTTTTAACAGCCAGATATTATTTTTTACGACTTTCAAATAATTGTTGCTTTCTTTCCAGCTGACTGGTGAAGCAGAAAACGTGTCGGAGCCAATCTTCAGCCAGTGATTACTTCTACACCCCGCCTGTGGCACTGAAGCTACATCAATTTAAAACTGTGTGTGTGGTGAAGGTGTGGGTGGGTTTTTCTTGCATGTCACGAAGGAGGCTTAGTGTGTTTTTTTTTTATAATTATTTTTATAGGCTCCTCACTGGATGGAGGTACAGTTTTATTCCAATTTTAATGAATTTGGAGCGAGCTGCGACGGCTCAGATTGGAACCAGCATGACTTCTTTGGGCAGTAAAATTCACACACAAACATTTAAACACTTTGACGCACAAAAGTGGGAAACCCCCTTAAAATGTCACATTGCCGATTTTTTTTTTATAACCTAATGATCATAAGAACCTAAAACATAAAACATAAAGTAACCACATATGATTATAATGAATGCACACGCAGAACTAAAGTACATATATTTCTTTTATTTTTTTCTGCTGATTCTCTGCGGAGTTTCTCAAACCTTTGCAGTTTTCATATCAATGGGGGCCACAAACCACGACCATTAAGTTCATGCATAATTTATCTTTGTGTAAAAGGACCCAATTATAATGTGTGTGTGTGTGTGTGTGTGTGTGTGTGTGTGTGTGTGTGTGTGTGTGTGTGTGTGTGTGTGTGTGTGTGTGTGTGTGTGTGTGTGTGTGTGTGTGTGTTTCTCACCACACAGGAATCGTTTCAAACTGTGGTTTTTCACCGAAAGGCTACAAATCGGGTCCTTTGAAATGAATACACTGGGGAATCAGAGACTTGGGGCAAGGGGGGTGGGGTAGGGTGGGGGGGGGGGGGGGGGGGAGGTCAACAGTGCCACAAGTGTGTTGGAATTTATAATCCCCCAATTACAGGCCATGCATACATTCAACTCCCTGGTTGTTTAATGCATGAGTGTCTGCAGGGAATTTTCCTAATGTGAGCATTGGGAGGAGTGTGAAACACACACACACACACACACACACACACACACACACACACACACACACACACACACACACACACACACACACACACACACACACACACACACACACACACACACACACACACACACACGTGTCTTGTACAGTACAGTGTGTTTACATACATGTGTGATAATGGTGTAGAATCCTACAGGGGCGGTTGTGTTTCACTGTCTCAGTTGAGCTTCTCTCTTCTAATAATTGAGATGTGTGTTAATTCATGCTGGATCACTTTGGGGGGAGAATGTGTGTAAAATGAAAAGCTCCAGTGTTGACGGCCAGTCGGACAAATGGACTGGTTTCAATGTAGTTTGAAAGCGGTCACTCAGAGGGATACATGTACAGATAACAGGACGCTTTTTGGGGATTTTAGCCCCTTTTTCTGGTTTTAGTTTTAGTTTTATAAAGTGCAGCTTGGTGGTTTGGATAAGTCTCACACCAACATCTCAGCACTGAACAGCGTAGAAACATATGAACCAGTCAAATCGTAACACCTTCCCTTCGTAATTCCTATAGATGTAATATATTCAAATACACCGTTGCAATGAATGACACATATGGAGTTCACTTGACTCCATCTGGCAGCACTTTCTGCTCTGGCTCAGCTCTCGCCTTCACAAGACAATGTAATCGGTTCCCTTTATCTCAATCGAAAATGGCTGAGAATGGAGTACCACAGGGCTCCTCCCTAGGACCACTTCTGTTTTTCAGTTTCATAAATGATTTAACAAAAAAAAAAAAGTTCCAGCTGCCATGTATATTTATAAGCAGATGATGCTTTAATTTAGACATTTAATGCAGATGAATCTATAATTACCAATTGTCTAACATGAGTCTGCTCTAAATGAACTTTTTGTACAGAACATTGTTGAAGCCATGTTGTTGTTTGGAACACGAGGCGCAACTAGAGATATTTTACACTTTCAATGAAAGTGAAAGGAGCTCAATTTATAAGAGTACAAAAAAACCCGGAAAAAAACCCCACAGACCAAAATTACAAAATCTTGGCGATTACAGGAACTAATATTGAGACGTTGGAAAGCAACAAACGCAAAACAGAAAACGAACAACCAGAAGAAACACAAGATGTAGTGCTGTCACATGGTTAAGACAATCACACACGCAGGCTCAAGGTGAAGAACATCAGGGCAGCAATTAGACATGAAGAGGGAAGTCAGGAACCTGAGAACTTCAAAAATAAGAAATGTTCTTTCCCATTTTTTTTCCAGCTTTTGAATATTGTTATGTTTTATATCCATGACCTGTTTTACTCATCTGATAAGGATAGTAATTGTAAACTAGGGCCCAGCTGTTGGCGAGGTCCCTAAAAAGAAAAAACAACGTTCTTGCTGTGGGAGGCCTTTTCTCATCATGATCTTTTTTCTTTTAATTTCTGACAATAAACTATAATTTTAACAATTAGTTATTAATTAGAAAAACACATTTTCACAAACAAAACGTACACAGTTTAAGTGTAATGAAAACAAATAAGTACGAGTTCAAAACCATCCATGACAAGTGTAGACCATATTTAAAAGATATTTAAAGGTACCTCATATATATAGTCACGGTATTTGTTGCTTATAGATCCAAACATCTGTTTACAATAATATCGTATAACGTGACAAACACCAAGCGGTTCAGCATTCAACTACAAAAGAATTTCGAGGGCAAATGAGCAGGAAGCATCTGGATACCAGGGGGGATGCCTTGAGAAGAGACATGAATAAAATAAAGATACAACTATAAATTATTATCAGAATAAGCATACAGTATTTATTCAGTATCTTCACATAGCTGTACTTTCCCCTTGCTTCCATTCTTCAAACTGACTCGTTCCTCACTTCATCCTCCACCAGGACGGTTCAGAGGCGAAGGCGGCACGGTGCAGCAGCGCTCAGCGCTCTCACCTCACAGTGGAAGGATCCGGGTTCAAATGCCAGCTGGTGCTCTTGAGTTTGCACGTTCTCCATGTGAGGGCATGAGTTTCCTCGCACAGGTCAAAAACATGTGGCGACAGCTGTTCAACCCCAATCCCTTGAGTTACCTTTGCATTGTGTGTGTGTGTGTGTGTGTGTGTGTGTGTGTGTGTGTGTGTGTGTGTGTGTGTGTGTGTGTGTGTGTGTGTGTGTGTGTGTGTGTGTGTGTGCGTGGAAATGTTGTTCTGCTGTTGAGTTTCTACAACTGGAAAGCTCTTAACCCATATTCCATAGATTGCGTAATCTTCCTAGATGTTTTCTCTGCTTGATGCATTCCAGAGATTTGACTCTTCTCCGTGGCTGTTTAAGAAAAGAGAAGTTACTCATTGCATCAGCTGAGGTTAAATAACTTGTTGCCAGCTGAAAGATAATCGCCCATGCAGTAATTCTCCAATATGAGGCGTGTATCTGTTTGCTTAGTTAAATCCAGGTGGTGACTGGTTTGTTTTTTTTTTTTTCCGGCAGTGGATTTCACCACAGTGTCAAACCGACATGTTATCATCTGCTGCCCTCTGCTGTGCAACTGTAACGACCTGCTCTCCTCCACACGCGCACACACACACACACACACACACACACACACACACACACACACACACACACACACACACACACACACACACACACACACACACCGTGTTGCATATACAGTAAAAAAGAAATCATATCTATCATGTAATGCGCTTTATTTATTTTGCTGCATTTTCATTGTTAGAATAGAATCAATTCAGTATTAAAACACAAAGAAAACTAATCATAAATCATAATATTAAATAACTTGTCTCTGTTAACGGTGCTGAACAAATTATATTCAATTAGAATTGTTGCCTTGAAAACCTGGAGCAAATGCCTACACATATTGGAGGTGTTTTGATTGTGTTTTGCATGTTTTTCATGTTACTTATCTGTATATTTGTATGTATTTTTAGACTCACAAGCATTAGTCTCTATGTAGTACATTGTACGTTTGTCTTTTTTTTTTTTAGGTATTCAAAAACGATCTTTATTTAACCAACTGATATAATGTCTGCTAGAATCTACATCCCCATATGTGTTACTATAGAGCCACAAAAGTGTGTCCTCCATCTTTAACTGCTTGTTGTCTCCTCTCGTGGAGCCCTGAAGAGGGCGCCATTGCAGCTCTGAACACACGCAGCTCAGCACTGCTTCTCAAACGTCCACCAAAGTTGACCAACAAACACCTTTTCAAGCTTTTCTTGACTTTGTAGCAGAGAGATGTCACCAGCAGGACCTCGGTCATGTCGCTGCGCCTTTATTCGCCTCTATTTTATATTTAAGTTGGAGAAAATCATTCGGAATCATTATTCAGTTTTATTATATAGTGTTTCTGGAAGCAAATTATATAATAAATGCAATGTTGATATGTTAAGAATTGTGAGCAGTAAAATTATAATATCGACTGGCTTTATTTTCACCAAATCTTAAAACAAAGAACGGGCCTGTTTCAAAAAATGTAGGGACTGAATGTAAAAATCAAGATTTTCACATATTTATGCTTTAATTTAATGTAATAATTTTTGTGATTTTATCCAGGCAACACAATTGTGTGAAGACACTTTTTAATAGACATATTCTATAAGTAAGGCCTATATTTACAAGAAAAATCCTTAATTTTAATTAAGCTAAACATCAGCATCAGAATTAAAAACGTCCCGTGTTCATGTTTGATGCATTTAACTGAGCTGTTTATACATCAACCCTTTACTATGCATGTGACCAAATCTGATAACGTCCACATTTCTTCTTGTTTCTTTGCCACTAACACTGATGCTACTTGCAGATTATATAAAAGAGAAAATGTGTGTCATGTATTGTGAGATGTATTTTTTTGGCGGTTTGTTTCTCCTGAAATGTGTAAAATTATGTCAATGCACAACACAAAATGTGCGGGTCATATTTTGTTGTTGCTATATTTTGCTTTAAGTTTGTGCACCTCATTGAACTACATTAAAACATTTTCTTTTTTCAATAAATGCAAGCGACAACAGGTGATTAATGCATGTTTTTTTGTCATTATTTTTACATAAATAACATTATATTTGGTAGATATTTGCAGAAAATGTATCCGATTACAGATTTTTTAGGAAGTAAAAATACCCAAACATTTGATTTTCATCAATTATGCTCTCTTAAACGGGTATTATTGCACAAAATTGAAAGTTTGTGTGCTTGTTTAATATCAAGAACTAATTCTGTCCTGAAGCAACCTTCAACAACTCAGAACTAAACAATAGATCACACCAGTGAAGTAATGCATTATCTTTGGGGCTTGGCTGTAAAAAAAAAAAAAGAAAAAGAAAAGAAAAGAAACTCCAACATTCTCGACAAAAAGCTCAAATTTATTTCTATTACCGGGTCTATTTCACAACTTGACTTTCTCATAAGGCCAATTAAAAGCTTCGATCACACCCTCTCTAACTGTCTTGCTGATAAGCCCCCTGTGATCACACACTCGCTTCGCTGCCTGCTTTTGTTTACTCGCCAGTGTGTGTTTCTTTGCACTTTAGTGTACACAGTAACCCCGGCGCTGCCGCGCTCGCCCACAAGCCACACCTGATTGTCACGCCTACATTGGCGGCGGCTCACCGCTGTCTGTCTGTGCTTCCAAATGCCAGGTCACCACAGTCTGTGATCCCCCCCCCCCCCTAAAATCACCCCCAATTTACCCAGGAGCACTCAGGCTAATGAGCTGCCTGTGAACCTGGAGGTTGCTGTAACCAGCGCAACTCCAGGATGAAGGCCTCAAATCAGCTGTTACAGTGTTAAACATCCATGTCAGCAGCTACACAGACTGAACCACCATTTTTATTACTTGATATGTCACTTTTCAGGGTTTTACTTCCATGAAAACGGGGGAAAAAACCCCAAAAGAACAACATGGGCTACAGGAGGTGGGGATAGTAACACCATACCTGCCAATAATGGAATAACTCGACAATCTGTAGCGTTGAAATAAGAATCAGAAGAAAAAAAAATTGCAAATCAAAAGTTGTAATCCTTATAAGCCTATAAAATGAAATCCTGATCCAGAGTACGGATCCGGATCCGGGATCACCTCCAGCATTGAATGGAATCTTCCAGGGCCTAATATCTGTCTGTGGTGAAAATGTAGATAAAATCCATGTACGGTAGACGTTTTGATGTAATCTGCTAACAGACACACAGACAGAAATATAGGACGAAGAAATAAGAATTTAAGATAAATAAATAAATAAATAAATTGTACATATCTGTACCAATATTAAGCGCAGCATAGAAGATATTCGATATTTGTTTCTAACAACAAATAACTCTTAATGGGGTGAATCATCTTATATGGTTACTTCTATATTAAAATGATAAAAAAATCTTTATTGGGAGGAAAACGGCACCATGTGCTGATCAACATGACACTTTCAGGATGATGAAAGCTTCATATAGACATCTTATGATATTTTTTTAATAGAATTTGTTTTACCTTTTGAGACATTTCTTTTCAATATAAGTTGTGAAATACTTCATTTTGTTGAGTTTTACACTAACCCTGAAATCAAATTCAGTGATTGTCCTGGAAAGATTGCAGTTAATTTTACCGCATCTCCAATCACATAGCATGCCCTGCCTTCCTCCTATAATGCTCTGCACCTCGACAACAACAACAACAACGACAACGACAACGACGAGCTTGGTGAGGGCTGACCCACTTGGCCTGTGCGGGCCGTTCCGTCCGGTCCAGAGCGGCCAGCTGCTGTTGCCGCGGGTGACAATGAAGATGTTGGCACGGGCGTCGACTCAGGTGTCGTCTCCGAGGGGGAGCGATCGCATCGTCTCCATGGTGACCACACCTGACTGCACACACCCACTCACCCCCCCCCCCCCCCCCCCCCCCCCAAAAAAAAAATCCTCTCAACCCCCCGATGCACGTGACCTGAAGTGACACGTAGGGAAACGGCAGTGTGAACATATAACAGGGGTTTGGGGTTTTTTTTGTTTGTTTATTTTTAATCTCCTGGATGGAATAAATGATAAATAATCTGTAGTTTGTAAAAGATGAAACTGGGAATGAGTGATGTTTTGTGTCACAAAGTTTTTCCAGGTCAGAATACGAGCTGTTTGGCTCTTGGGTAGCTCAATCAAGTTAATTAGACTGCAATCAAGGCTTTATCATTATTTAACATTTTGCCTCTTTGATGTTGATGTTTTGGGTTCATTGCTCTGAGCGCAACACACACACACACACATGCACACACAGATGCACACACATACCCACACACACACTTTCGAAGCTTCTCGGTGATGTTACCTCACAGGATCCACGACTCATTTAAACAAACTTTTCTTCATGAGTCGGCCTATTTTTCCAACAGATTATAGATTTTGGATCATGAACCAACATGATTGTTGCGCGGGAGCCTGGCAAACGTGAAACGGATCCTCGTTTCAAAAATGTCAAAAGTTCAAGCGTGTGTCGGCCTCACCCCGAGCACCTCGTTTGTTAAACGTGCCCCTGACGATTTTGTCATTGGCTGCCGTCTTAACTGATTTTTAATTGGACGAGGGTGTTCACGGGGGCCGGCCTCATTGGTCCCGGGGCCAGATCTCCAATATGACCGCCTCGCGTCCCCGTCGTCCCCCGCAGGACTCCAGTCGGCACGCTGCGCCGAGCGAGGAAGGAGAACGAAAGGGGGAAAAAAATCAAAATAAACCCGATTCAAAGCTCCCTCCGTACAAACCGCGATGCTATATTTATAAGCCAGTATTTATAAACACATTTGCATATATCAAGATGAAAAAGTTGTTTGAATTGGGGGCAATTTGCATTTGGTGAAACATATGGCGGAGCCGCGGAAGCCATGGGCCATGCCTTCATTACCCGATCTTCGTTTCATCAGCTCCTCGCCTCCCCACTGAGCCCCCCCGCGGCCCAGCCGTCTGTCCCCGAGGTTCCAGTGACAGGGGACAATATGTCCCCAAGGTGAGGAGCAGGGGGAAAGCCGCACGCACACCGATCCTCCAATGATTATTTAATCACACTCTTCACTCCGGATCGCAGAGAGGAGAGAGGTACAAAGTGGCGCTTATTACCCATTTGTTCAGAGAGCAGAGGAGAGGAGAGGAGAGGAAGAGGACGAGAGGAGGAGTGAAGGCTCGAAATCAGAGAAATACGAGTCGGGAAAAGGGAAGATGAGGCTCCTAAAGAGACAACAAATCAAAAAAAAAAACTGATGATATGAGGAAGAGAAAAAAAAAACAAATGAGGAGGAAAGTGTAAAGAGGAAAATAATGAACTGAGGCCGTCGCATTTACGTTCACTTTTATCAGTGAAAGAAGAGAAACAGCTTCAAAAAGGAGAAAACAGTTTTCAACACTGTAACGAGTCGCACATTGTGACGTTAAACTACGTAAAGGCCAAGTTTTCAGAGACTTGTTGCTTTGTTTACGCCCAAATCTATTGATCTACGGCAGTTTTGCGCCGTGAAAATGGGTCCTAAGTCACCATTAAGGCTCCAAGTGATGAAACTCATGCGCGCAGAGGGAGAACATGAAAACTCAACCCAGAAAGAGCCGTGGAGCCCAGACGGACCAAGATATTCTCTGTTTCATGCTGGGTTTTCTAATCTGTTACGGGTATGCAGCGAGGCATTAATCCCATCTGAAGGAAGTTTCAAACATTCATAGGCCACTTATTCAAATACTAAGAGTTCACGTTTGGGTGAATAATTGGATTTATTGCACTGTTGCGATTTAAATGTACTATTTTATGCCCCCCAAAAAAATCAGCTTTGAAGTGTCAAACTGACATAAAACACTTTTATTTCAGACTTTACAGCTAAGAGCTTCCAAATACTCACAATTTAATGTCTTAATTGCATAACATAAAATAACCATATTGGGACTCACTCAGTGGAAACGGCGCTCATGTGCATCATGATCATACTAAATTCTTCTGCACATGCTCAGTAGATGGACAAAAAGAAGAATGTTTCCTCCGTCGTGTAATGGCTCCTGGGACTTGGTAATTTAATAGTTGACAGGCGCCTTAATAATCTTACTTGGTCATCTGGACATACGAATATCCGCATACGCGCCATTGTTAATGTTCATGGCCTAACATACTAAAGAGCCCAGATCTTTAGTGTTTCTGCCGTATTAACGTGAACGTTTTCTGAAAAGAACAGCTTTCCCCCCGGTGTGAAGGAGGCCCGAGTCTTTTTTTGAAGTCACTTTTTGGAATCTTTTTTTTTTTTTCCGCCGCTGGTGTCGGTTTACAAACGACGAGGCAACAAAAGAGCGGAAAGCAGAACAAAAGTGGGACAAAGTGTTCGTGTGTTGAGGTTGTGGTCGGGTGGAGGTCCTGCAGGTGAGGGTTCGTCGTGTCTCTCTCCCCTCTTTTGCCCTCACGGCTGCAGTTTGACCAGCCACTCACACAAAACGCCACATTTGCATGTGCAAAAAAGCCCTGAGTTGATCCCCCCCCACCCCCACCCCACACACACGCACACACACACACACACGCACGCACGCACACACACACACTGTGTGGTCGACCTGTTTGCGATTTGTTTAAGTGCTCATGAAAGCTTCTCGCCCTCGGCTATCGTCTCTCAGACCTGATATTCATATTGGGGGGGGGGGGGGGGGGGGGGGGAGTTGACAGGTCACAGTTGTCTGTCGTGGTTTTTGCCCTCAATGTTTGTCTTCCTATTTCCATACACCGACTCCATTTGGGTGGGGCCATATCTAGAGCCAGGTGGTTGTATTTTTAAAGGGGGGGCGGGGGGTGGGGTGGGGTGGGAGGGGGGGGTATTTCAGGACTATCTGCCCACAAATATTCACCCGAGAGGCTAAATTTAGGCTGCTTTCTTTTACAGGTGGAACATTGACAAGTAATTCACTTTGTGGAGTTTCTTTTTTTTATGTATTTCTTCCCAGGAGATGTTTACATGTAATTCATTTAAGGATACTTTATATGAAGCTGTATTTCCATCCCCGTCATAGTTAAATAAGGACAAAATAAATGTATTTTTCCACGCCAGCATGTTTTCCATATAGCAATTTTTAGCCGAGAACATATTTTCCACCTGTGCTTCTTGCATTTTCAGCTCGGTGTGAGCCTATATCATATAGAAGGTTGTCTTCTTAATGTCTTCTCATGCGTGCATTGTTTAGTACCTTTACACAAACTACAAGCCATTTCTAACTCAGTATGAGTCTTCAAATTGATCCTCATGTCCTTTCATATATATATATATATATATATATATATATATATACATATATATAAAAAATTCAAGATATTTTACAAGAACTTGACGTCAAATGGAAATATTACACCAGTGGTGTTGAAACGCTAACGTGTACAAATTAGCTCGAAGCTTATAATAGAAAAGTGTTACTGCTGCTAATCAAAAATGGCAGAATTAAAGAAATACAAGGTATTTTCACAAATTATACTAAGTGTGTGGCTCTTAGTATATTTTTCAGTATGTGACCCTCCTGCATTAGATTAACATTAAAATCCTGTTTGAATCACTGAAGTGAAAGAATAAATAGTCACGAACATGAATTTTAAACAAAGTTAGAGCAGCAGGGAAACACACTTAAACATACCTTTCATTTAGAATATTTCACCAGTTCATCCAATCCTGTTCAGTAAATATTCAGACATTTCACTATTAAAACCTATCAATTCACATTTTGTGTATTTCTCTTATTGCTTTTGGCTGATTAAACTCCCTTTTGGTCCCCTATGTTCTATTAATCCCACATTATGAAGTATTAATTTAATAACAGGAGGGGTGAATCTGTCATACATGGTGATTAAAGTTACTTCAGCTGCACAACAATAAAAAAATTATTAAATAAAGGAGTTTTAAGAGAGAAGAAGTAGTCGCTTCTTGCACATCAAGAGTGAAACTCGCCAGATTAACCCTCATGTATTAAATGTATCACAAGAATTCTTACTAAAGCTTGATGTTGTGAAGCTGTGTGCTTCATTAATGGTTATATTTAAACCTGGAGTGTCAAACATAAGGGCAGTGGGCCAAAACCAGCCCTCAAGAGGTTAAACCACTAACCAGATTGTAAACATTTCAAAGAAAACAGTGATTTTTTAACATATTTCTTAAGAGTAGTGGGCACAACACAACACCGAGACCCCGGCTGAGATCATGTATATTCTGTGCCAAAAATACAAATTTAAAGGTTCTGACAAAAAGGCTCACGAATATTGGGCCGTGAGTATGTGGACCCTGAATTCAATCATCTATGTGGACTCTGTTCATCCCTCTCTTCTATAAAATATCCACACCTCTGCTTTTGTCACAAATCTCAGCCAAGCTGTTGATTATTTCTCCTCGTTCTGAACATTTTCTTTTAATTACAACAACATAAAAACAGTCAAAACACTGCTACACCTCAAAGATCTGACCGCACTGTACAGGTATATTCCCTGGTTGGTCCACCACAGCGGGACATTTCCCAGAAGAACACACTGCGATTAATCTCAGCCGAGCCCTCCCGACTAAAAAACACTCCTTTGGCTAAGTAAACAGTCAATTGAAAATACTGGTTTAATTAATTTCCCTTTATGATAATGATTTCATCTCGGGCCAATAAACAGCAATTTTTGCGTTGCTTCTCGTCTCCACGGTGTAACCCCAATATTATTTTTTTGCCATTTAGCTGCAGCGAAAACGGGGGCAAACAGGAAGAGCGCGTCATTAACGCCACGCATCGACACGCGGCGACGGGGGGAAAAGCATCCAGGCGGTTAATAAGTAATGACTGCCCGAGATCACAGGAACCTTACGCTACAACAAAACAAGTTAAGCACAAGCTTTGATAATGACTGTTAATAATTCAATATGTGTAATTATCACGTTACAGGAAAAGCACAATGGCGGCGGCGGCTCGCTGCGGGGATGGTGGGAGCAATTAAAAGACGAGAGATCGAGGTCAGCGGATCGTGGGGAGACGCCGTCGTAGGGGTTCCTGTGGAGTCGGCGAGCGCCGCTGCTGCTGACCTCACGGGGCCTCGACATGAAGGGAAGCGAGCCCAAAAAAAAAAGAAGAAAAAAGAAACCCCCCCCCCAAAAAAACCAAAAAAAAAAAGCAACGGAGCGCGATTTCCTGTTTGATTTTTAACAAAAAACTCAAATGTCTTGATCAGTGGGAAAGCCCTCTTGGCCTTTCGCTTTCCTTTTACAACATCACTCTGTGTGTGTGTGTGTGTGTGTGTGTGTGTGTGTGTGTGTGTGTGTGTGTGTGTGTGTGTGTGTGTGTGTGTGTGTGTGTACACGCGACCCACCACTTCCTCAAATTTGCTTCCCCCCATTGTCTCCGGGACCTTGATTCGGCTCTAGCCAAATGTCGAGGTTGCACATTTGCAACTCAAAACTCGCCAGATCAATGGCAAACGTAATCACTCTATTTGTCATTCCCAGATTTGAATTTCACAATGAGTGTGTGGGAGAGGAGAAGGGAAGAGAGAGAGAGAGAGAGAGAGAGAGAGAGAGAGAGAGTGGGGGTGGAAATAACCTGGAAAGATGTCTGACTTCTCTCTGAATCAATGTCTTTCAACAGCCCTCCGATCCTCTTTGACGCGAAAGGGCATTCACGCACATTTGGCGGCCATTGTTGGCTGCAAAATGACTAATCATAACATCATTGATGTGTTTAAAAAAAAAAAAAAAAAAAAAGGCGAGTACAGACGACAGTACCATTGACAACCTTTGCTCCCCATCCAGAGAGAAAGAGTTAATTTGATGGTGATGACACCAGCCTCTTTCAAGCCCCCCTATTCAGGCCAGCAGCAGCAGCTGGGGCTGGAAGAGCAAGAGATGGGATGAATCATGTGCAGAGTGAAGGGAGGGGTGAAAAAAAAAAAAATAACAAGAAGAGTCGTTATTACATCTTCATTTTGGGACTGAGAGGAGGTTTCTGAATTGCCACTGGATTGCGATCCCGCGCTCGTTCATTCCTATATAGGCCTCGGAGCGGCGAATGGGCCTTGGGCCAGTGCGGAGCGCCGCTGCTTGGAACAAGAATAAGATCACAATTGCATTTAAAGCCCAGAGAGGCGAAGAAGAGGAGGAGAGGCAGAAAGAGGGAGCCTATGAGCCCTAATTGCCAGATGGCGAATATTTTCGCTCCCTTTCAACGGCGCATTAATTGCAGGGCTGCCCGGGGGTTGAGACGTACTGATCAGCGTGGCAGAGGATCCTGACCCTGATTATCCCCCCCCCCCCCCCCCCCCCCCCCCCCCCCCCCCCCCCACCTCCCCTCCTCCAAAGACTCCCCCCACTGGAGAGACAGTGAGAAGAAGAGAGGGTGGGGTGGGGTGGGGGGGTGAAGGGGGTCTGAGAGGGTAGAGGAGAGGAGGTGAGGGGTTTATTTTTTTTTTTGCGACAGTTACCCACCCGATCATCAACCACCTGGGCCTCGAACACTTTGGGGTCTCAAGTTGGAGGGCGGTTGACGGTGAGGCGCAGAGGGTGGAGGGGCCCCGAGAAGACGAAGCTGGGAGGGACGCGATGAGTATAGGTACGGTGGTGAGGGGAGAGCCCCCCCCCACCACCACCTCCTCGTCTCTCCCACCCTCCCCCTGAGGCCCCCCACCACCACCACCTCCACCACCTCTCAGCCCCTCTCAGTCCCTCGTTTCCATATCTCCAAAAGATGTAATTGAATTAAATAAAGCTTTCCTTGGGGGCAGCTGCCACAGCTGCTGTTTGTGGCATGTCAAAAGGCCCGCCACTTTAAGAGCACTTACATATGCTCCAAATTAGCAGGTCAGATAAGGCGGACGCACGATGACAGGGCCGAGGCTGCCAGCGCGACAAGGGGCCCGCAGCTGTGAGCAATTCACTGGCAGAGTGGGGGGGGGTTTTTTGGGGGGGGGGGGGGGGGGCTCTTTCAGACCCCTGATTATGAAGGGCAGCGATGCACGTGCTCATACACACACACACACAAACACTCGAACAGGCGTGTCAGAGCATCCAGGCAGACGCGAACACGGACGTCTTCGTCACGGATGCAGACGCACGGGGGTCAATGTGGCAATTAGGAAGAGGCACCGCTTCTATTAGAGGATGAGACGTGTGCGCTGACCTTCAGCAGGACGGATTTAAAAAGAAAACAAAACATCATCATCATTATTTAGAGAATCACTGCCCGATAATGGATAAATTGGTATAGTTAACATCAAACCTTCATGATGGGCCCGAGCCACTGAAGCCGGTGTGAAAGTTGATCTGGCAGGTTTACGTTCATGAATATCAAATATCACAGGTATGTTCCAGATTGCATGAAATACGAGAAGGTGTTTATGCAAACAAATTAATGTAAATACGGTTTGAAAACAGCTGCTTTTATTGTGGTGAGTGGTGTTTCCCCGCCTGCTTTAATGCTTCCAAAGCCTTAATGTATTTCTTTTATTAATTTATTTCTTTGTGAAGCACTGTGAATTGTTCTAATGGTGTTCTATAAATAAATTTGCCTTACCTTGCCTTGCCCTCCCGCGACATTTATTTAAGGACTTTATTGTGAGATATTTACGACATTGTACCCTTTTTAAAGAACTTTGATTATTTCTGTATTCCTCCTGCTGTTCTTCTTTCATCTTTCACTTCCTGACAGATCGTCCCCGACGCTGCCTTTCCTTTTTTCACGCACCGCTTTGGATTGCCGACAACTTCCTCCACCAAAATGGCCGACTTCATGATATCACACTTCACTGCGTTCCTTCAAGAGCTCGGTGCTCTTAACAATTTGAATTTCAACATTTGAACCAATTTGGACTGATTATTTTGCATACAGGAAACATATTTGGGACATGATTCAGAGAGTTTTTGTGCAACCTGACCCGTGTTGTGCAGTGTTGACGCAGCGAGGCCTCTTCGGTATTGGCTCAGCTCACTTTTAGATGCGCAGAGAGTAGAATTGAGTTGAATGAAAGCCCCTGAAGTCCATAAATCAAAAGTTTCAAGTGCAAAGAGAGTGGTACCGTGTCGTCCAGATCAGTTGCTTTTAGTTTATGGTTTCTGATGAACCATAGCCTCAAACATCCCTCCAAAACAGTTTTTTTTTTTTTCACTTCTCTGTTGGAAACTGCAAACAAGAAAGGCCATGAAAATAATCCCCCCCCTTCAAAAAAACAGCCGAAATTTGTGGTGCATGACGACGTTGCTACTTATTGAGGGTTTGGATGTGACGAGCAGAGGAATCTTAAAGTGATCAACACTTTACTTCAGTTATGTATCCAGTGAGACACGCCTGTCATATCGTAATCAGCCGTTTGTGAACAATCATCTAATGACGTGTCACTCAAGGTCTGCTGGGCAATTATGCTGCATTTGCATGGGCAGTGAATGATGTTTATGACAAATAATCCCTGTCTTAATTGCTTGTCTGTTTTCTTTAGGACGTGTAGCGCTGATAGGATGTGATTAGCCGGGGACTGAGGAGTAAAGCAAAGTTGACACCGATCGTCCAGGTTATGTTGAGCGGCAGACGCTGCTCTTTTTATAGCAGCCCTAATGCATGGGGAGCTGCGCTTTACTGCACTGTCCTTGCATTGCATTCAGCGGCATTTCCAAAATATTCAAACTCATGTTTATGATTCTCGATTTGAATTCGATGACTTCTTGTCTTTATTAATGTCAGTTAGCTTCCAAAGCTTTTGTTACCTCCCTCCAACTCCTAAGGCCAATGCTAATGCGCTCACTCAAAGCAGACTTATTTGCTATTTATTTGTTATTATTGCATTTCTGCATAATCATGCGTTTTATGACCTGTTTTTGCCTTCTCGCCAAGCTGCTCGCTCATCATCCTGTCGCCCATCTCAGCCTTGTGCAGGTCTACAGTTTTGTCCCTGGTGTCGTTTTACAAGCTCTTTGGTCTTGTGTATGGTGGAGAGGCTGGAGTCTGATGGGCTGAGTGTGTGGGGCTGGTGTCTTCTAGTCCCCGTTTACACAACATTTCAAGTGAGAACTTGTTTTGTTTACATGGCAATGTTTTGAAAATGATGTCCGTTTACACAGAAACAGCAGAAACACCAAAAAAAACCCGATGTAAGTTTCATGTGAGGCCACTCGTGAGAGTTGTTTGTTTTTGTGATGAAACCGCACATCAGCACGCTCACAGAGAGCAACACTGACGTTCCTGGGACTTCACTATAAAACTATTAAGTCTTGGGAGGATATGGACTGGAAGTCATGACACTCTGGAGGTAAATATTGTTGTTCTTGTTCATCTACTCGTGCACGTGCAGAAGAACGATTCACTCTGGCCAAAAACACAAAGTTTTGCATTTTCACTTGAAAATATTGTGTAAATGGAGCCTTATACGGGGAACCAGTTCATACAGTTCATACAAGTAATGACAGGAAAATAAGAGGAAACAAATGTGTCTGTGGGAACCAGAATTTGTGCTGGTTGGTTGGTTATCAAATCCTTATTTCATGCAAAGTAATTTTTGAAAATTACACAATGTAATGTTCTGTGCAATGTGATTTAGAGCTCCGAAAAGCGTAAACCAGATGAAGGAGCTTCCATGTTGTTGCTTTTTTTTTTATTTTTTAAAGCAATTCATCTCCATCTTTAAAGCTGTCAAAGTCCAACTGTAACTCGTACAAATAAATAAACCTTGACTGAAGCTCCCGAATGACTCAATATCAGAAATACTTGAAAGAGGAAGAATAATTGATGTGTCGAGTGCCCAGGAGAGTCGCGCGGAAGATCCGGCAGGAAGTGTGTGAAATTATCAAACTAAAAGAGAAACTTTGCTCACATTAGTGAGTTGACAAATTTGAGCTTCAGTCATGACAGAAAAAAAATCCTATCTGACAACTTGTTTTGCATTTTTTCCCCTTTTTCAGATGGACACGCTTCCGATGCTGACTAAATAAATAACACAATTTCAGTGATCGATTCACAACAACAACAAAACAACGAACCCTTCCATTATGTGAGATATGATTTAAATTTGTTTCTCTTTTTTCTTTTTTGTATTTTTTTCCGATCTTTTAACGTTTATCAATAAGTGCATTTACATTTGAGTGTTCTCAATCCAGTTGTATTCCACTTGAGGCTGTAGATGTCTTGGAGCCGATCCCGGCTCACTACGTTTACAAAACAGAGTACAATCTGGAAATCATGCCATGAAAATGATCAATTAATCCAACTCAGATGATCGACAGAAGAAGTCAGACAACATGCAATCGAACGAGGAATACGAGAAAAGGAACTGGGGGGTCTCGTCACTGTGCACATTATAGATAAACCAAACCGACTGACTGACCTGCAATAAACGATGCTTCTGTTTGTGATCTGCAAATTCAAAATCAAAGAATTTGAACCGTGAAAGAAAAGCGTGACAGAAAGCAAATAAGTCACAAAAATCCTACCATCATCCAATTTTGATTTCAATGGTTTGATAATTATTTCCTAAATGTTGGCCACAGGGCCAATGGAAAGCACTTTGGGGCTGCTCACACACTGCTACATAACTGAAGTCTATTTACCATTCATTTACAAACGGATCATATTGTTGTCACGATACTTACGTTTTGCGTTTACCAGACGCAGTGCTGCATGAGTACACCCCCTCCATCCGTCTTCTACATCCCTTCATCCCAGCCAGGCTTGTGGGACAATGAAGCCAAAGTCAGCTGACAAAGACAGGATGCACCTTGGACGGATCACCTGTCCGTCACAGGACAAACGCACCGAGACACAATCACACACTTATTGCCTGAGAAGCTTCTGGGGGAAAGCAACATGCACAAGAAGGATATTTAAAGTACATAGAAGGTCCTGAATTGAACTGTGGTCTTCTCACCGAGACGACCCCACCGTGCATCCTGGGACTTTCACATGTAAAACGGGGACGCGTTCGCTTTCAAAGTGTTAAAGTGTTAAAACGTAATGCGTTTTACCTTAAAGACGACTAAACCACAGGTTTCTGAGTGATCAAAGTCTGCTTGTTTATCGAACCTGAAAGGCTTCTTTTTTTTTTTTCTCCCCCTCACTCATGTAATGGAGGCAGACTGAAAGAGTTCAGAAAAGCCTCGCTGAAACCGCTTGCCTCTGAAGAGCAGCAAGTAAACAGGATCCCGAAGTAATCCAGGGTCCCTCTTCTGTGTCCTGTTTAATTATAACACATCGTTCGGCTTCATCTGCAGACTCCGGTAGCAACAAAGGTTGTCAAAGACAATTTGGAATGAATAAATCATATCTGACTGCATCTCAGCCGACACCTTCTCCAGTGGGCACTCTGGATTTTGAATTCCAGGGTGCGGTATTTTTTTTTGTTTTTATGTATGTGTATGTGTGTGTGTGTGTGTGTGTGTGTGTGTGTGTGTGTCTTCAGTTGTCCTGTGGCGGGCAGAAAGGCTGTGACTCAGCTGTTTGCATGCAACATTTGAGAATAATGGATGTGAAGGCACACCAAACACGGACCTTTAAAAATGCATGAGCGCCCCCCAAAAACCTCCCTCTCCCTGCGCAGAATAGAGCTATCACTGGTGCCTGTTATCTCCCCGAACCCCCAGGTAGAAAATGGTAATGATACCACTTAACATCGCTGCACATATGGAGGGAAAATGGAAATGCCAACAGCACCTCAACTATAAAGCAAATCAAATTGAAATATTAATCCGCTGATTAATATAACATTATGAGAGCCCATTCCCTTTGTTGTTAAACAACAAAGGGTTGCAAAATAAGCAACTGCCTAAGAGGTAAGGGGTTTAAAAGAGTCCCACAGAGGTGCTAAAGCCCCTTTCAAACATCATTACTCTGCATAATGTATTCCCTTCCACAGTGCTGAGATTTGATATTGATGTTTACTCATTTATTTTTTAATTAACGTTCGTTGTTAATGAATTCTTTGATGAGAGGCATTTTGTAAATCATTATCCTTGGAAGAGGAAAAAAGGGATTCATCGCTCTTGCCCTCTTATACTCGTGACAGAAGAAAAAAAAATTGTTCGGTGTAAGGGGGAAAAAAAAAGTTGCCGATGAGAAGTAAGGTCATTGTTCAAAGTTTGTTTTTTGATGCGTTGATTTAAAAAAAAAAAAAAAAAATCCTATTTATTTATTTATCTATTTAAATTTCTGATGGCATCGCATCTTCGGGGACGGGCGCACCGGAGTCGGCGTGGATACTTGGCTAATTACAGGAATATAACTCAAGGCTTCTCACAGAGCGGCTCCAGTGGGGAGGACGGGCGCAGTTTCATCCACGGAGCCCTTGGTGGAACTCTGTCCTTCCCCTCTTTAATATTGATCGCAAGGGGGCTCTTCGCAGAGGACACGGAGTATCGGCTCAGAGGCTGCGGAAACTTTGTCCAACCGAGACTTTTTACTGTTTCTCGCGAGCGTCACGAGCACAAATACTCAACATCCACATTATCTTCAACAGATAATCTTCCGCGCACAACAAAATAACGGTTGACGTTAAATGTTTCTTTCCTTCATGCTGTCCAGCGGCAGTTAAAACTAATGTCTCATTCACGAGACAGCGTTCAAAGTGGGAACGCATCATTTTAGAAAAGTTTTGCGTTTACATGGCGACGTTTTGAAAACAATGCGTCTTCACATGGAAACAGCAGAAACACTGAAAAAGACATACTTGGCAGACGAGGCCGCGACAATCTGGACTGGGAGTCGTGACACTTTTGGAGCCAAACATTGTTGTTGTTGTCCATCTACCAATAACAAATAGAGAATCGCTCTCCAGTAGGACCCAATGATCGCGGGGTTGAGGGACAAAAAAATTACAGTAAATTGCCAGTCTTTTCCTTTAAGGGATCACTTACTGACACAGTTACGTTGACATAAAATCCCCCTGCGTGCCATTTAAACGGGACCCTGTGGAGTTTTGGACCCGCTGGCGTTGCTGCAGAGCGGAGGCTTTTTGTGGACGGATCCTAGTTTTTGTTTGAACTCGATGCAGACTCGCGTTGACGGACTGACAGCTGGTGGCATTTACACAGAAGGAAACAGCAGCGTGTCAGTGAAAGGCGGGAGAGAAGACAAGTGCACACGGACGCATAGACACACAACATTCCGACTGATAACTGGTGCAGCGACTCGAGGAACTGAGGAGACATGCTGTGGGTAAACTGCATCACCTTTAAAGCCGCGTGCACCTCCGGTCATAACATTATGGTGAATGAAAGCTGCCGAAGACGGACAGTGGGAGTTCATTTGGTAGTCTTTCCTCCTCAAAGTTGAAGTATTAGAAGGAGAAATGTTGAGATTTGAGGGCAACGAGCAAAAGTTATAAACTTTGTCAGAGCATCTTCAAACCGTCGATGAATCAAAAGTAGGGAAAGGACAGAAAAGCAGTGGTCCAGTGACAGGGTGATGGACACCCAGGCTTATTGGCGCACATATCAGATGGAGGCTGCAAACATAATGTTTGCAGCCTGTTTTTTTCTCTACTATGTGCAACTTTTATCAGTGTGTGGGTCACAAAAAGCTTAGATTCAAAAGCAGAGGGCTAATTTCAGAGAAAATCTACTAAAAGAAACATAAAATCATCTTTTTCTAATCATCTGTCCAGTACCCAAGGTCTGAGGCAGGTCATTATTTCATCTAACACAAACAAGTGAAACGCCATGAGGCGGGACAACAGCAACCTACACAAAACACAAAATCGACACAGAACGCTCCGTCAAGTCCAGCCTGGAACCACCACACTGCTGTTAATGAATCAACATACATGAGTTTTGATTTCTGAAAATTTATTTCGCAATGAAGTGAAAACAATTTGAATTAGGTCAGTTTCTCCAGTAAAACCAATAAATCTTAATTTGCAGAGTTTAATGACTCCTGAACAAGTTTAATGTCATATTTCATCAAGAGTTCAGCTGTTACAACACTTGATACAGAAATTATGACTATTTTTTTAAACTATGATTTTATATCCATGTAAAAAATCCAGCCAATTTCAGATCACCCCAGAACATGTTTTCCTTTTTGCACTTTGTTTAATGTGCTTCCCACAAGAAAATTTCAAACCTGGGTTCCTCATGCCTGTAAAAAAAAAAACTCCAATTCATTCATCATTTATTTTCCTGCTTACAAGTGGTTGATGTTTAGAACATTTTCTCAGAAATAGCTAAAAAAAAGAAAAAGAAAAAAAAAGTACGAAACTCAACCCCTCCTTCACGTCGTTGTTCAATAAGTTTTCATTTTAAGTGATCATAACTGCTATAATTGAACAAACCTGCACGTTAGACTCAGTGGATACGCGGCGCAGGCTTTGGTGGGTGAAAATAAACGCTTGTTTACAAGAAAAACTCCACGGGGCGTCTTTAAAGCAACGAGAGGAGAGAGAGAGAGAGAGAGAGAGAGAGGTCAGCTGGGAAATGCATCATTTAATGATTTTCCAATATTGACTAGAAGAAGCAGGAATGCGTTCCAGAGCGTTTGTTTGGGGACCGCGGGCCTGTGATACTGGAGGCTAGTCCCAGTGTGAGGTTTGGACCAGTTGGCCACAGATGAGTCTCAAGCCCCCAACCCATCTGGAGCCATCTTGGAGATGAAGTAAAAAAAACCAAAAAAAAACTGGAGCTTGTCCATCTCTTGGCAGGGCCGATCTCGTCTCTACACGTATACGAGGCTGATCGTCTCTAATCCCACCGAAGAATTAATTGCTTAATTGGATCAATTAGACGTCCCAATAGGTGACATGTGGTCGGTGCATCAAATAATCATGAAGCAAAAAGTAAAAAAAAAAAAAAAGGCCAGTGCAGTTGTAGTTGCCAGGTTTGCAGAGAGTTATGCACTTCTCCTGACAAGTTCCAAATCTTACTTAATATCTGTTTGCTCACGCCGCGATCTCATTTCAATCACGCGAGCGCTCCCCTTCGAGTCTGCGTCACCCGACGACATTATGCGGTGCTTGTTTTTGAGACAGAAGAACTATTTTCATGACTTATGGCGTTTGCAGTATCTCAAAGATCGCACTGCTGTTTTTCTTCCTCCAAGCCAGTTTTAAATGGAGCCAAACTGCACGGCTTTAAAGGCACATTCATCAAAAAAAGCGAGTGCACTGCAGATGCTGCCACTTTTTCTTAAAAAAAAATGAAAAAATAAAAAAAGAGAGAGAGAGAAGAAGAAGAAAAAAGAAAAAAAAAGATTGCAAGTAGAATTATGGCTTTTCATCAGCCGATAAATTTCACTTGTGATTAATTGCAACACTCACTTTTGGGATCACTTCTGCACAAAAGAGCATTTCTGCTTTGTAAAATTCATATAAAAGAAATGCAAATCAATGGTGTTCTTGGCACCAAACATATGCTGCCACAATGCCAACAAGCCTGCCCCTGACAACCCCAGCTGGGGGCTTGTAAGACTTGCTCTTGGCAAAAGACGTTTTTTTCCACCCGCTTTGCAAATGATCACCAATTAATACGAACAGCATCCAATTCTAATTTTGCACCTGGTAAGATTGTGAGTATCTTGTAAAGCTCTTCTGAGCTATGGATACAAATTACTGGAGGCTTTTTCTTACCCCCCCTTCTCCCTTTTGGGATCACGAAGAGATAGCGAGAGAGAGAGGGGTGGGGGGGGGGGGGGGGGGGGGGGGGGGGAGAAATGGCAAAAGTCCAGAATTCATCCAATGGAAAGCATGAAAATGACCATTTAGTTGTAAAGGTTGTGTTACGGATGAAGAGAATGTAGCTGGAGGGGCACCAGGGCCGAGCAATGCAATAAATAAAAGTTATTTATGCGTCAACCTTTAACACAGCCTCATTTAACTTAGAGAAACAGGAACAGGGAGTTGATCCCAGCCGATTGAGGGTGAGAGCAGCGTCAGGCCACAGGATGGTGGGACACCAAAGAAAATGCTTGCCTGTGCATGGGAAACCACACGGGGCCCGTCCACACCCGGTGAACCTGTGTTCCTGGTGATCAGATCACCTGCGGCGAGCCTTAGAGACAAAGCTTGACCAGGACGCATCTGAACACGCAGGTGTTGTGGTGTGAACTGCACGCGTCGCAAATGTGTCCCGGGACAGTGGTTTCTGAAGTCTTTAACAACTTTACAAAGAACGTAGACGCCCGTGCCTGGAGGTCTGGAGCAGCCTGGACATAGTGTATATGACTAAATCCACATCAGGTAGATAAAGAAAAGGTTATTGAGTGTTTTGTTGGATCGCAAATCTTCCAATGGGAAACCAACTTCAAAAAATACCAGGCTCTATAGGTCAGATGGAAACAAATGTATTATTCAGTTTTTTTAATTTATTTAAGCAAAAGTTGCAGCCACGCTCCTTTTCAGGATTCCAAACTTGTCATAAACACTTTATTTTCTCACAATGTAAAACATCCAAGTACTTCCACTGTGTCAAGCAAGTGTCATGTTTTTTTTATATATATTTTTTGTATTAATATAACCATGATATTGACATGCAGGGCCTCTTATCTGCCCATTCCATCAAAACTGATCGCCTGAATTTAAAACTTTTATCCTTCGAGCTCCGGAATAAAATCCCACTCTGTCTTCAGTCTGACACGCCGAGGTGTGGGGGAGAAACCGAGGCCGTGTTTATCACTTGGTAACACAGCGGCATCCATCCATGTGATAGATTCCACATATTTCGCAAAAAGAAATGAGACCAACAATTCACAAGGCGTTTCACGTCACTAATTGCTCATCAGAGTTATTCGCCTCTCTCTCTCCCTCTATCTCTCTCACTCTCTCTTACTCTCTCTCCTTCTCTCCATCTCTCACTCTGAAATTGATACTCGCCATACGACTTATGATGGATAGGAAGCTTTAATGAGCTCTTACAAGCAATTAAGTAATCAGGGAACCCTGCTGCTCGGCGCTGGAGCTCGCGAGAGCAGCGACAAACGGAGGCCCATCAGCACTGTAATCAGCACAGGACACAGTCACCGCTGCTCACCACTCCCCGAGCAAGGGCAGCGACGGGCCGAGCAGCAGGCGCCCATCTCCTCTTGTTGTTTTGTCTGCAGAACGTCTCTGAACTTTGTGACTTGGAGACGCGCTCTGGTCGGGAGCGTCCACAACCAAATGGGCCTCGTTTGACTCCTCCCGCAAGCAGCGGTGGAGGTTTTGAGCTCATTGGAAAAAGGGTGGACGTCATGTTGAAAAGCACATTGTTCTGCGATGAATAGATGGACAGAGACTCTGGTGGCACAACGCAGGAGATCCTCGTTAGTCTAATTAGAAAAGGTGGCACAGCCACATTTGGGGGCGTTTTAAAACGGAACGTGAGACGCCGACGCAAACGTACGGTGGCCCAGCAGGGTCAACGGCACAACGCAACAACAAAAAGGCCACAACAGCAAAATTCCACAATAGGAGCGTACAGTGGGCAGACTATTGTCATCACGGAGAGTTTAATGAGTAAAATGCTGCAGCAGGATGATTGTGATGAATGCGTTTTCAGAAATCACCGGTGTCGGTCGCCACGTTGTCATAACGTTCTGTTTGTGCTCTGCCGTCCATCGCTTTGTTCCACTTTGGTTCCGTCAGAAAATATTGATTAAATATTGATTATATTCATATTCCCCCCCGGAAACAAAAGCCTGTTCTCCAACTTGAGTTGTGGCTTTTGCAGTTGTGCTGTGCTGCTGGCCCTCGTGTGCCACCGTACAAATGTTAACAAGGAGAAAATTACAAACTAAAGACAATTTCTTAAAAAAAAAAAAAAAAAAGGCAAATAAATAAATAAATAATTTCAGTGGCCTGGCTGCCTGACCAGGTTGCCTCCTGCTCTTCATTCACAGCTGGGCTTGACTCCGGCACCCTGTGCAACCTGCACAGGAGAGAGCGGGACAGGAGATGGAGGAATGGAACGATAGATAAGTGATCTGGAGGTTGGAAGCGCAAATCCCCAAACCGACAGGTCACCGCTATAGTTTCCCAAGCAAGACCCTGAAGCCCTGTTTACACGACGACAACAACTTCTTCTTTTCTTTTTTTTTTGCATTTTGGAAACACACATGTATCACATCATGTATATATGACCTCTTAAAACACAACTTTTTGAAAGCGACTTCCAACAAAGAACTTATTTAAAAACAGAGATTAAGCGGTAGAGAAAATGGATGGAAACTCTTCACTTCAACCTTTTACTAACCGAAATGTGTTTTCATGCACGTACATGAAATAAAATTCATCTTTGTTGTGAAGTAGTTCCAGTAGTTCAGTTCCAAAGTGACACTTCAGTACAATACATGTCACATATATATTTGCTCAATAAGATTTGAATGGTGGTATGACGTGAGGGATAGAAAGGTGATGCCACATTGACTTGAGCAGGACTTTAAAACAGAACTAGTTTTAAAATAATGTTTTTAAAGTAAACTCTTTTTTCTTAAGACTTGTCATTGCTTTTAAAGGACACTATAAAAAATAACAGAATATCTGAAATGTTGATGTCAGAGTGATAGATTTTGTTCCTTCCATGCTGCACATAATAAGAAAAAGAGTAAAATGACAGTTTTCCGTCCTTCCACTCTCCTCATCAGTCGTCATCCCGGGTGTTTTGTGACTCTCGCTGTAAAGTCTGCACTTAATTTGTTTGCGGCACTTCAGTTTTGTTTTCTTTCGATACAAATTTCCCTCCTGCAATGAAAACAGTGAACCGCTAGCCGAGTAAAATCCGCGAAGGAAGCTGGTGAGTGGATGGAAGAAGAGGGTGGGGGTTATTCAAATGAATGCAGTTTAGAGGGAAAACTCCACCTTCCACTGTTGAGGGGCATCACAAACAGATGTGTTTCTAAAAATGGGACGCCTGCAGTATCTTTGTCTCAGTAGTCTGACTCCCGTCTCTGCGACATGTTTTCAGGCGTTTTCCAGCAACGAGCACCATGAAAGATTAAATTAATTAACATACAGTCAAAGGTAGCTCACAATTTATACTGTAGCTTTCTTAAATAATTCATCTGAATAAAAACCATCATGCATAAACGGATAATTCTATCCGAGCGCATACACCAAACGACTTATTAGGATGATGCGGCGGCGCTAAAATGTGCTTTATCCACAAATTATAAGCCTTAATTCAAACATGTATCTTCACCTTATTGTTAAATAAACACACATTATAATCTCAAACTAACACAGCTTTATGGCTATGTGATACAAAATAGGCAGAAGCATTAAATACACCGAACAACAAATAAACTATAATAAACAAAAGTTGATAATCCAAGCAAGGTTTTCTAATATATAAATAGATCTACTTCGGTTAAACAAGTGAAAATCAAATGTTTTAACTTGACATTTCAGCGACCTGGTTACATGAGAATCGACCTGAATTAATCTTTAAACTAAAGCTCAACTAGTTTTACTCCAATAAAGCCAGAGACTTTAAAATTCACTTTGAGCGTCCATACAGGTCTTTATCATACTGATTCTAGGGTTGTATTTCTATCTTAGGCACCAGTCAACAAACTGAATGATGTCCAGTAGAACTTCAGATACATTTTGAAAATGCAGGAGATATTAATACATATAATGATGATTACCTCAAATACATATATGAACGAGCTGACACCTTATCAAAATACAGAATCAGAGCAACTTTCTGTCCTTTAGACTGAAACAGATTCATAAGAAGAGAACAACACGTTTGTGTGTCTTCTGATATTCAACCGTCACAAACTGGTCGTTCTTTTCTAATGACAGCAGAACAGAAAGCAAAATTAAAGTGGCTGGTCTATTCCAGCAGAAACAAGAGATTTAAAAAAAGATTTTAACAGGTGTGAAAACTCAAGCGTGTGTAGAAAACTGAAGTTTTATGATACAGTAGGTCTTGATTCTGAAGCATAATTAACTGAACAGATAAAGGAGTGTACATGCTTTGATGGACTCCTGAAGGTGAAAAGCAAATCATGAAGCAAATGGAAATAACTTCACATTATGAATGTAGTAAAACAGTTTTGATTTGATGGTGGTTGCTATATATCTTTCAGTCTATATAGAGTGTATGTACAATGTCAACTAAACTGTCACCTTGTAGATAAAATAGTGACAATTCTGCAAATGCAGAGTTTCTATTAACAAACGATGGACTCTCAGTACGTATAAGCTGAAGTTAAACTTACTAACGTACAATGATTTTGTTAATACTGAGCAGATTAAGTTTAATTTAAACAACCTTCCCGCAGAGGGTTTGATGTAGTCCATGTGATGACGTATCAATGTGTAAAAATCTAAATTTAACTTCAACGTTGGACCTCTGTTGCATTTTCAAAGACGTATTGTGGCATTTTGATGCAGTTTGCACCAGGAAATGTTGAAAATGTACAATTGTATTGTGAGGTTCTGATGTGTGGTGTCAGTCATCTTATCAGTCATCAGGAGTACTTACATAGAAGGATGGGGACGGATATTGTCTATAATAGTCTTTTACTGGTTGATGGACAGTTCAGTTTTTGTAACAATGTTCTTTTTTGCTGCTTAGAATGAATGCAATGAAATCTATCTATCTATCTATCTATCTATCTATCTATCTATCTATCTATCACTTTCGTCAAGTCACTTCACAACCACTCTTCTATTTTTCTATTCATCAATATCATGACTCAACTGACCAATGATCAGTCAGAAAACTTTGACCTCAGGTAAACGTATCTGAAACGTAAGGTGGCAGATTCAACCAACTAGTTACACAAACATGTAAATAATTGTACAAATACTGCAAATGGATTTGAACAACTTACTGAAAAGAAATACCTTAAATTATTCGTAAACTATATGATTTACATGAGCCCGGATTTCTTTATGGATATCTGAAGCTTCATGTTGCTTCTTGATATCAACTTTGATTTAGATCATTTTCACACACTTGCTGTTCACATCATTGTTCAACAACAACAACAAAAGGTTGAAAATATGTTGTTTCGGTGCTGTTTGGAGTTTCCACGTGATAAACAATTCATGTTGTGACGGGGAAAATTAAATCGAAGTGTAAGATGAGGCGCACGCGGCTCCCCGCTCGCCCCGGGGGGTCGGAGCTCGGCGTTGGCGGCTCGGCGTTCTCACCCACCCGGAGCATGTTGGACGCCCCAGGGCGGCGTGACACCTCTCCCACACTCTCCTCCGACGCCCCTGAATAATTCTGCCCCCCGACCACACGTCTCGTGGTGTTTTCGGGGGCTACTGGGGATAATATCCACCCAAAAATCAAATATGTTGCTTATTAATAGGACGTGTTTGGCGAACGCTACCTGGAGAAATGCCGAAGGGGGGGAAGCGGGGGGAGGAGGAGGCCTACAGTCTCTCTCTCTCTCTCTCTCTCTGTCTCTCTCTCTCTCTCTCTCTCTCTCTCTCTCTCTCTGGTGCAAAGGGTGAAACAGCTGAGGGTGCACATTTTTCATTGCTAAACTGGCACAGTCAATGTAGGTGCGCACACACACACACACACACACACACACACGCACACGCACACACACACACACACACACACACACACACACACACACACACACACACACACACACACACACACACACACACACACAGTATGGAAATCAGAGAGCCAGGGTGTGGTAGTTGGCCATGCATGAAAAGCTCATAGATTCATGTAAGCTGCTTTTTTTTCTTTAAGAGAGTTCTTTGGAGATAACAACAACAACAACAACAACAACAAAAAGAAACCATGCTTCCTGTTTGTACCATTTCTGAATTTGAGGCACCGTCAACAACATGCGAGCCGCACGTCAGTCAAACAAAGCCTGATGTTTGGGTGGCAACGCCACCAATAAAAAGCTGTGCCAGCTATTTTCCTTTAGCAACCATCTGGCCCATTATATATCCCCCGGATTCAAACACGGACTCCTGCGCTGTACAGTTTGTTTGTTGCATGAAACTGCCTGCAAAAGGCTGTTTTAAAACACAACAATGTCACTCGTGTGTGTGTGTGTACATACGTGTGTGTGTCTCCAGCTGAACGGAGAGAGAAAGCGAGCCGCGCAGCACCGCGCCGCTAACTTGGCGTCATTTCCTCGGATTCCGTACAGATTGCACCAGCTAATTATGATCTAATAACTGGCAGACTGTCTGTTTCAATATTATTACAGGAAGAGTAGGTTAAATGAATAGCTCATCATCAGGCCCCTGTATCAGTCATGTTGTTTTAATGATCATAATTCCGCCATTAAATCTTAATAATACGTCAAGATCATAAGGGAGACATGTCAATTTGGGGCTTCAATGAGAATTAAGCCAAGGATCGCTGAAGTTGAGCCTGTTTTTCTTTCCTGGGAATGGCTTGATTTCGTTAGCCGTGTTCCTCAAACACACACACGCGCACACACACACATGCAGCAGAACAGATGCAGAGCTGTTTCTAAGTCCATCTGATGTTGAAGAAATTAATTTGGAATCCCTGATTGATGTGTTGATGCCGAACAGGAAAGAAGCAGGGTAAATGTTTTCTAGCACCGGCATTCTCAGAGTAACTGCTCTGATTATGAGATTATTCACATCAACTTTTTAAGGTTTGTTTTGTTTGTTTGTATTTTTTTAAGTATTGTTTGTGGCCGACTTCAGACACATGTGACAAACTAGTCTGGCCTAAATGTCTGATCACATTAAACATTAGCTTCCACATTTTAAAACAGAAATAGCTCAAACACATCGAAGTAGTTAAACATTGACTTTAACAAAACTAATGACACCAATAAAATGATCTCTGGACCCAAAGAAGCCAAAGAGACATTTATGTTTTTTTTTTACAGGATCTAGTGAGAAGAATGAGAAAAATGACAAAAAGACTTCAAACTAGCATTGGAAGAGTTTTTTTTTTCCACACTCATAAGTTTAAGGTAGATTTTAACAGGCACATTTTTAGAGTTTAAAACATTGAGTCAGCCTTTACCTTGAAAACAAATTCAGGTTCAGTTATTATACAATCTCCAACTCCCAGTAAATGTGACTCCACAGATTTTGAGAGATCATAATAATGTCTATAAATGTCACATCGGTGTCAAACGGGGCCCAAAGGCTCAAACCCATTTGCAAGGGATTGAGGCGAAGAGTTCAGCCTCTTTTTCATGAGTCTTCATGAGTAGATCACAAGAAAAAAGAAGGATAATTTGTAAATCAAAATCATTGAAATGATTAGAAACACACAGAAATTACATTAACAGCGCATATATTCAACAGAAATATTAGGATTTGATTTCCTACAGGAGTTGGTGACCTTCCTCTCCATGACCTCACGTTTTCGCATTCTGCCCTGCAAAAGCCGAATGTGTTAATGAAAGCCTCAGAGATTTTCTTTTCCCTGGTAATACGGATTAACTCGACTTTTCAGTGATGGCGCTCGGGAATTCATCAATCTCTCGTTTATTTATTTTATCTTTTTACTGAAACACTGACACCCGAGGCACACACAGTAAAAGCTCTGCGATATTAAACGTTGTTACGCTTCACAATACTGCCAAATATTACGTGGGATTCCCGTTCACTCACTTCTAAAATGCAGATTTTCTTCAGTTAGGCAGCCACCCTGAGCGTGGAAATAGTAAGGTCAAAGGTTAATGCAAGCGCTGGACCCATTGACTGAATTAGACCACACCGAGTGGGTTTTTTGGGCGGGACGTGAATAAATAAATAGTTTTACTGATGTATTTATTAATTACCCAGACAACAAATTACAATATTCCCATATTAAAACAATCTCAAATAAACCCTTCAAAAAAAAAATACAAATCTCAGGTGCAGCTCCAGCGCCAGCAAGCCCCCCCTCGCTGGCGCCACCTATGGAAAACAGAGGTGAAACCTCAAGTTCCAAACTGCATTCTTGATGTTTGCTGAGCTGAAAAGGCTGTTTAGGAAGAATTTAGAATATGCCACAATTAACGTGCATCGTTAGATGAACCTGCGATTAGTGTAAAAACTTTGTTATTAAACCTTTACCTATAGAATACAGAGCGTCCTGAAATGAACACTTTGTTTTTACTTCAGAAGAGTCAAATTGGCCGATGTGGCGGAAGAAACTTAACTGAGATGTCATTTGAAATGGAGACCGGCTTTCATAGCTTTCAACAGTAATCAAATGTGGTAATTTAAAAGACTCTTGATGCACACACTGGAGTCTTTTCAATAAAGATCATGATCAACTAGAAATCTGTCTTTTAGGAGCGCGGCTCATTTCTGAGATGGATTCAAATGAGACATCTTAAAAGTTCTGAGTGAGATCTGAGGGAAATGTCTTGAGTGAAGACTCCGGTGGCAGCCTGTTTGATGCTGGAGGATCATTTTCTTGGAAGACTCTTTGGATCCTCAGTTGGAGTCTCAATTACAGCACATTAAACTTTGAAAGGCCTCCAAGGACTCGGAGCACAGGCACTTTTTTTGGGGGGGGGGAGGGGGAGGGAGGGGGGGGTGGACTTCTAGAGCCTCTAAAGAAATCATAGCTTTGAGGTAGAAAAACCTGTATTCTAATCACTCTTCCCTCAAGGCTTTTTGTTTGTGAGGTAGAGGCAGGCATACAGCTCCCGGCTAAGAATAGCTGCAGGAGGAAAGGGAGGAAAGTGAGGCAACACGAAAGGCAGGGAGAGAGAGAGAGAGAGAGAGAGAGAGAGAGAATGAAGGGGAGGGGAAAAAAGAGGAGGAAGTGGGCGACAGTGGAGGAAAAAAAATAAAACTCACTAGGGGAGTGCGAACAAGACAATGGCTCTGTCAAGGAGTCAAACGAAGTAAACATTATCAGAGCAGTCCGGGGGCGACTCGGTCTGGCTTGGCACTGAACGCCACACACGAGGTGGTGAATCTAAATCAATCAAGTGTGTGTGTGTGTGTGTGTGTGTGTGTGTGTTGAGTGTGTGTCGCAGCAGTGGCGGGGCGTACCCTGCACCCGAGGTCACTGCGGTGGTCAAATGTGTACGTATGGATGTAAAACTGCATGTGTGAGGCTGCGTGAATGAGACTATTGAAGAGCAGCATTGTACTGAGTTAATAAAAGAGCACTGTGTGTGTGGATGCGCGTGCGTGTGTGTGTGAAAACAGTCAATGAATCTATTGATGACTACAATTAACAGAAACACAAATCAACGGAGGCGACGAGAGGATGTCCAGGGCGGAAGTTCACACCTACGTAGTAAGAAATGATCCCCAGTGTTTCTACATCCAGGACAGACGGAGAAAGAAGACGCGTGTTTACGTGATTGTTCTCCGCGAGAGTTTCACATAAAAACTTCAACATTTTCACACAATGAAAGGTTGTAGTTTATATACCAGGCTACGAGTTGGTGCAGGGCTTTTCTGTTGTTGTTTTTTTGCAGAAAAACTAGTTTCTCGTCTGCATCTTGCAGTGCACATGTGCAGTACTGCATGGTTGAGAAAAGTTGTGTTTTCAGTGTCAAATCCTTCTCATAAAGTGAAGTTTTCAGGGTTTGCTCAGAGGACTCAGGACACTGTTGGATCTTATTGCATCAGAGACCCCCCAAAAAAAGCCTAAAAATCGCAGGAGACGGTTGCTGAGACGCTGGAAAGTCAAACACAGACAAACCAGCCACCAGAACCCACAGGAGACGCCCAATAAATACCGCTGCCACCAGGTGAAGACAATAACGCACTCAGCCGCAGGTGAAACACATCAGCCTGAAATAAGCCAAAACAAAAGCCAAAATACAAAGATTTTTTTTAAACTTGTAAATTGGGTGTTAAACTTCTCGTTTTACGTCTATTTTCATCCTCAGATCACCTTTTCAGCGCTTTCTATTCTTTAACTTGTAAATTCAACTCTTCTTCAGTTGTACCATTGATTCACATTGTATTTATATTATTGTTGTTTTTTAAATCTCTATTTCAGATGAGATATAATGAAAGAAACTACGCACACCATGAGATGACTGTGTCACAATTAGCACTTATGTGAATGAAAAAATGGCTGCAAATGTAAATCTTACAGGGTTTTTTTTACCATCAAGTGTGAATATAGTAAAAGAAAGAATGAATAAAAAGAATTTTGTGATATTTGAGGATTGATTAAAAAAAACAGCTTTATGAGTGATGAAAGACAACGTTTAGATATCAAAATGTGACAAATGGGGATTTGACTTGCACCTTTTCTTTTTTTTTTAAGACTTTTATCACTTTTGCTTTCAGGTATTGCCCCAAGAACTTCCCCAAGTTTGGAAAATATCAAACACACTGTGGAGGTTTTGCAGAATCCTTCAATATTTGCTCTCTTGTCTGCTGATGGGGCTCCAGCGTCATTATAACCAACTCTACATATTAAGTGTTTAAAAGGAAGCGTCTCATTAAGACTTGTTGTGACTTCCCTTCCCCTCATTAAACATACTTTGAAAACTGTGGCTTTCAGATTGGAGTTTGTCTGATTGTTTAAAACCCCATACTGACATTACTACTTTTATTTACCGACAGCCAAAACTTGGCATTACTTTCTTAGTGCAATCAGTCACATGCTCAACCTGTTAAGAGCTGATGTTTTCCAGAATTTTCTGATCATAGTCGGATTAAAATGGGAATCCTAAATGGTATTCCATGGAGGTAGATCCATTGTTAAATCTGAAAACCATCCATCCATTTACCTAAATATTCCGGCTGTTTCCTTCACTTATGTGTGTTTAAATAGTATGTTGGTAAATGAAAGTGTAACTGCATAGTTGCACATTTTTATTATTGCTGAAAAAACAAACACTAAACATACCTGGCAGTAAACATAATTCAGATTATAATCCATTTTATATTTCATTGCTGTGTGGCTTGTATATAGGGATAATTTATATATGTATAATTTGATATGGTCAAACAACTTTAGTATCCTATATTACATATTATTTTTTGTTTTTTAAGTTATTTATAAACACCTTTTCATCAATTTGTCTTATTGTCTAATATTGTCAAACATGATTAAATTAATTTTATATTAAATAAGTGGAAGCTAAAGAAAATGATATATTATTTATAGAGAAAGGGTGGGATTTAATAAGTCATACTTCTTCCCCCTCCTTTTCAGCCATGCTACAGTATCTGAGTATATTGTTCTGCTATAACTATTCACTGTTTGTGTGGTGACATATCTTAGGTCATCTGTTGTGCACTGTGGACTTAATATTGATTTTGAGCAAGTCCGAAATAAAAAAAATAAATAAAATGCTTTAGCCAGTTCAGGTTCTGAAGTCGATACCAGCCGAGACTGGATTTGCCAGACAGCCACAAACACGCAGTCATATCTAGAGGCCATATAGGGCCACTGATTAACTTCACATATTTGTTTTCGAAAAGCAAAGTACCTGGAATATCCACGGAGAACATGCAAACTCACCACAGATAAGCTTCCAAAACGTGGATATTTTGCATACATGGTGTATGAATGCATTTTCTAATTATCTCTAAGCACGAGAGATCTTTTATTTGGTCTTTTGAATACTTCCTTCAAGATCGGTTGCCTCCATCTCAACCACTTTCCCTTTTTTTCTCCAGACTATCCTGGTAAATCCCAATAAATGATCTCAGAACGTCTGACTAACTTTCTACGTGTCGAATTTATCCGTCTGTCCGTCTGAATCGTCTTGTTTGTGTCGGCAACCCGCAACCAACCAAACAGTCCTCCCGTTGAAGACGACTCCTAAAATAGAGAGACAAAAAATAACAATGTCGTTTCACATGCTTCACATGCTCTAATGCCAGTTGATCAATAGTAATTACCTACCTGTGGACCGGCTCGCGGAGCTCCTTAGGCCCCTGGGTGTTTCACTGCAGACGGCTCACAATCCAGTCCCAGGTAGCTCCATAGGACAGGCCTTTTAATTGCTTTGTTCACCGTGAGTAATTGAGGGTTGGAGTGTGTTTGCCACGAGGAGTGTGACTTCACTTGGCCTCCGTCTAATTAATCCCGTCACACAAGCCTTCTGCCTTTAATTTTCACTTTGCGCGCGGCATCTTGAGGTGCGAATACAACTGGAAATATAGGCTGGTAACTGTATACGGCATGCTGAGCCAGATGCACTGCAAGCGCAACCATATGGATCGACCGAGACGTGTTTCTGTGTGTTTTTGTTCCTCGGCGAGGAGGGAAACATATTGTCAGACACTCGATGTATCATTTTTTTTTTTTTTTTTTTGCGCTGCTGTCCCACTGCTCTGACTTGATCTCGCTCCACACTCAACCACAAATCAGATACATGGAACTCTATCAATATGGTTTCATTAGCATACTGATTAATCAACTGGTTAATTAGACACATTTCCTATAGGCTGATTACGCCTCCTGGACCTCTTGGTGTGAAGACATATAGAGTGCATGACTAATTTAATTATTCTGACTGCCATACGAGGGAGGGAAATGTTTTTTTTCCTTTCTGTAGGATACTGTTAGGTATGAGACAAAACTGAAAGTAATAATCTGAAACTTGGTTTTCAACACTTTGACGGCACCTATGGCACAAGCTGTTAACTGCAGCCGTGTGTTGGTGATGTGGTTCCTAGTCTGTGGTCATGAGGGGTTCCTTGGCTCTACCTGCTCTGAGATTGTCAAAAATTAGATTTGGGCATGTCGAAGAAAAAAAAAAACAGAATATGAAGATAGAGCAAGAGTCCATGCATGGTCCTGGAGGGTCGGCGTCCATTATGTTTTCGGTCCCTCCCGGGTTGCAACACACTTGATTGCAATTATGAATTTATTGAGCGTGATGAATACACCATTGCCAGATTGAGGCATGCTGGAGCAGGGACGCCACCGGTGCAACAGAAACTTTTAACTCTTTTCCCAACAAAGAAAAAACAAAAATCCAAACGACCAAAGAGGGGCACAAGAGGTGCTTACTGAAGCGAGACACAGGAACACAGACTGAAGACTTCCAGCATATACCACAGTCACCAGCTGAAGACAATCGCACACTCACACACAGGTGAAACACATCAGGGCGGGGAGCAGCAATCAGACACAGGGAGGGGAAGTCAAGGAAACCAGAGACGGACTCAGAATCTCAAAGTAACACAAGAAACTAAGCATGAACCATGCCAACAGGTTAAAATATAATAGAATTCTTCTGAAAATGATCTACAATTAATTATCTGCCACATCTACTGCCATATTGAAGATGGAAGCAATTCACATTTATAAGGTAAAAGCTCTCTTTTTGCATAAAGCCCATTAAATAAGAAAATCGTATTGAACACTGAAACCACGAGGAGGGCCAAGACCCTCAGTTGGGAACCAATGTTCCACTTGACTGAAACATCTATTCCCGTGAGTAGAGTCTTTGTGTCTCCACCACAAGTGGTTGAAAAATGAGATTTAAGGTAAGGAAGATCTAAAAACAACTTCTGAGAGACTCTACGTGTACATTTGATGAAAAGCCATTAAATATGGGAATCAGTAACCTAAAAAATTTTTTGGTGAGCATTTAATGGGGTTTTTTATTGGGGGTTTTTTCAGATTCTAAACAATCCCTCTTGTTATTCTCTCACACGACCCCTAAAGTAAGTTTGGCGTCAGACATAGACTGAACTCTTCCCCGGCCTCTGTTTGTCCTGTAACCCAGACTGTGGGTGCCGCCGCGAGGTGTGGTGGGTGCCGGCGCTGGCACCGCCGGGCCCGGGCGGCCGTGCAACAGTATCTGCAGGCTGCCATCCTTCTGTTCGCAGAGCATCTGAAGAAAGCAAACTGCACTGTTGCTCACACTCCCCGATCCCGTTGTTGTCATTGGCCGGCCGCCACCAATCGTGAGCCAACTGAGTTAACAGACACTTCCGCTCAGCACATAAGGAACCATCTGTTTTAAAAGCCAGAAAGAAATAAATAAAGTACCCTCTCTCTCTCTCTCTCTCTCTCTCTCCCTTCGCTCCCCCACTTCCTTCCCCTAGCCTATATGCAGAGATGTGCTATTACGCTGCACCTCACTTTTCACCATTTACAGTAAGCTTACAAAATTACTGCTGCGACTCTGAATCCTGAATGAATGAATGTGTGAGCCGCTTTTTGTTTTTCTTGTGTGAAAAACTATTTTATTCCGCCGCTTTTTTCCCGGCAAATAGTGAAATTGACTTTTTCCCCCCCGACTCCTTTTATTTTTCTTGTTCTATTGACTACCAGCTCATAACACGTCCTCAGAAATAGCACAGGCAGTGAGAATCACACACACCTAAACCCATTTTCAGGACTGGAAGTGAGGAGTTACAATACCTCATACAAATTCAATTAAAGTATTTTCTGTACCTTTTTTAAAAAAACAATTTTTTTAATAGTTTTTTGCACGTAAGAGAAGAAGCTGCTGAAGGTTACTCACATACCCAGGATCCGAACTCCTGTTCTACCTTAATCAGGTTTTTGGGAGCAGGTGAGGATTTGCTAAATGGTAAATGGGTGGATTTTACTGACATACTCTGCCACTTTTTCTACTGATTTAACAGCCTCTAAATTACTTTACACTGTTAATCACAATCAGCGCTGGGAGCAGTTTGGGTCTCAGAGCCTTGCTCAAGGACACCTCAACACAGGGACAGTGGAAAGTGGGGGACAAAACCTTCAACCGTCCAATTGAGAGACGACCACTGTACCACCTCAGCCATGTTTAAAAAACACAACAACTTTTTTCTCTGTATTTTATAAAGTGCAAAATGCCAGTAGATGGCAATTATGTAAATGGGGCTGGACAAGAATATGTAAGTTGAATTCGTGTATGTGTATGTATTCCTCCTTCTTTCCATCTCCTCAATCATTTTTATGGATAAAATCCTCCCCTACATGGCGATGAAAGCTACTTGGAGCACATTGGACTAAACATTTTTGTTGAAATCTGGATTTGGAGTTGGCTTTTTAGAACATAGCGACCTGTCAGAAGATGAAGAAAAGAGAAAATAGTTCTTAACGCGGTAAAAGCATAATGAAGTTATTGAACTATCTGGAAGGTGTGACAGAAGCCGTCGTGAAAGATTATCTTCTATTTAATGCTCTTATCTCATTTCCTCTCACTGTCAAAATACATCCCACTTCTGATTCGAACGTCCCCTCCTCATTTCCTTCTCTCCACCTGTGGTCATTTGTGACCAAAGGTCTTCTGGAGGCCTGATGTTGGTAACCTCTTGAAAGATCACAGTTGTGATCCCCGTCTTGGCGGCGCCGGGCTCCTCAGACTTGCCAGCTTGTAGCTAAATAAATTTTGGCCGAGGGGCGTTTGAAAAAACATATTGTCCTGGCTCGGCGCCCCCCCCCCCCCCACCCCCGCCCCCACCCCACCCCCCCTGCCCTCTGTTGCCAAAACAAGACAGTGGGGGTCCAGAGCACAATCTCTTCTCACATGAGCGGCTTGGTAATGGTCACCTCGCTGCCCGCGGCCTGCCCCTGCACGCCTTTGTGTCTGCGCTCGCTCGCCCGCTCCGGTGTAACGTATTTAGCCGGGCGCTTCGCGGCGCGGCGTGCGGAGGGGGATCCTGGACGCCAGCCATTTGTTCTATCACACTACGCCTTTGTTTCTCTAGTGGCTCACGAGAAGAAGGGCGCGCTTGTGTTTGTGTTTCGCAAGGTTGTTTTTTTTCGCGATAGCCAGAGATATCTTTGTCTACCCTATTTATGACACATGGTTTTTTTTTGTTTTGTTTGGTTTTTTTTTAGATTGGAGCCCTAAATACGACTGTTTACCACAGCCGTGTTGATTTTTTCCGGGCAATTTTTAGTGTCTGTGAAGTGTTTCTGTATGTTGACAATTGTTTGACTATTTCAGCCTGGATGTATTTGCTGCACGTGGGATTTCATTTACAAGCTGGAACGTGAAACCTGTGCAGTTCGGAGCACAGAAACGTGACTTGTGCCGTATTTACGTGTGTGCTTGGCACTTTCGGTTGCCCTCTACAACGCCGCTCTCGTCTTTTACAGGTACAGTTTAGAATCTCGTAGACCCACAGACTTCCTCACATTCGTCTCCACGGTTCAGCTGGGGCTTGCACGACACGGAAAAACTTAAAAATATCACTGTCTGCATTCAATTTAGTCTCTAATTCGTCTCTCGCCGACAAATTAAGGTGTATCGTAACAAGTGCATTATTTAGTGGATTTGACCAGGCTGCCACGTACTCAGAGACAGAATTAATGCGCCCGTGGAAAAGAAAGCTAGAAGGAGAAATCTACCGAAAATAATTAATTATCAGACTATTTCTAGTTCTCCTCTTAAGCCTATTTAAAGGGCATTAGGTATTATGAATGTGAGGTGGTCTAAATATACCCCCTGTGGTATCTATCTTCATCCGACTACATTAGTATACTTTTCCAGGCTTGCTATTTAAAACTCCTTGAACGACTCTAAAATCCAGACTCATCCTTTTTTTTTTCTCTCTCTGCGAATGTGTTTCACACTTATTTTTATCCCCCCCCCCCCCGACTAAGATTAATCTCTGCATCAGATTTACACACCTGAAACTGTCGCGCAGACAACAAGAAAAAGAGGAGAATAATAAGATAAAGCCGACACGAGTATTTGCTAAACGGGCGAAAGGTGCCCGTAAGTGACTTGCAGAAATGAATTATGTATACCGCTAAAGAGAACTCATTTGGGAATTAAGGAGGATAAGTAGCAGTCCATTTTGTGCCTGTTAGGGCCCCTCTCGGAGCTACACTGGCTGCATTAGGGAGAGCTAATGGGCCCTGGGAGGGGGGGGGGGGGGGGATGCGGGGCGGGTGGGTGGTAGGAGGAGGGGTGGGTTGGGCCCTTTGCCGCCCAAGGTCTCCGGGCCCCTGTGACAGATGGTTGGCCGCCTCGCTGGGTGGCTGTGGCTACGGGGTCTGTCGTGGAGCTCATCCACTGCATCGACGGCGTCGCAGAGATCAAACGACATTGTGGAAGGTGAAGAGACGGCCGGCGTGCCAGGAGCCGAGCCGGGGCTCCAGTCGGGGGGTCATGTTGGAGGGAGAGGCAGTCAAGGTGTTTTAGATGTATATTAGGAGCGTAGGTACAGATGGTACAGGTGGTGATGGTACAGGAATAAGAACAGAGTGATGGTAGAAGAAGGAGTTAAAAATAATGTGCAATCCCAAATCGATACGTGCATCACATATGATGAAACGAATAAATGTCCTCATATGTAAACGTATGGATGCATGAGTCTGTGTGTGTGTGTGTGTGTGTTGTGTACTGCAGTGTGATGCCATCAAGCTGTATGAATTGTGCCATAACAAAATCAACTTTAGTGATATATTAGTACACGCCTCGACACACACACACACACACACACACACACACACACACACACACACACACACACACACACACACACACACACACACACACACACGCACACACACACACACGCACACACACATATATAGTATACCCTTTCTTTGTTTTGTTTTCACTACAGGTATTATAAAGAATGGAGAGTTTTACAATTAAAACCCCCTGAATCTTGTGAATTTCCAACAGGATTATAAATAGAGAGAAGTTTGGATTTAATACCTGAACTCTTGCTACCCAGTGTGAATCTGCCTCATTCTGAACCATTTTGCATGTGTCCTCTAGTTTCATCAAAAAATATATTTTTAAAATTTTGTTTTGCTTTCCCTCATGCAAAAAAAGCCTTTAACTCACAAAAAGTCCCTCTAATGTGCCAAAATATGTACTTGTATGTATCATTAAAAAGCTGCAGTTGCACTAATAACGTGTGTCAACATCTTTTATGTTTTATTTGACTTCGCAAGGTTATTTCCCCACCTATAAATGTGAAAATGAAAATTATTTTTTTTCTTTACAAATACTGGCCCTGTGGTTATTTCGATGTACCTGGCCAGAAAAATAGAAATCATCATTACATTGAACTGCGAGTGTCCAATATTGAATTTATTATTAAAGCCAAGTAGCCGCACACTGTGTTCTCATGTTTATTAAGACGGCCGACATTACAGCAAACAGCTTTCATTAGGTTTCATCACACGATGATGAAAGCTGTTTGCACCAGCGCCGTTGTCTTTGCAGAGAGTCGCAGAAATGGGAACACGGAAGCGAGTGCGGCTACCTCACTTTTCCACCTTTCAGTGGGCGGATGAAGAAGGACGCTTCACAAGAAAGGTCGGTACCAAGTGCAATAAGTCACATCTTCATATCTTTTTCTTATCATTCAAAAGAAAACACTAAATTTAAACAATTACCAAAATAATAAAAAAAAATAAAAAAAAGGAATGAGGGTGATGGAGCACAATCATAGGAATATATGGGGAAGCATGAGGGAGTACACACACACACACACACACACACACACACACACACACACACACACACACACACACACACACACACACACACACACACACACACACACACACACAGACACACAGACACACACTACATATACTATGATTATATACAAAAATATACATTGTTTTGTTGTACATACTTCTATATAATTTTGAATTTGTACATTAAGAATGCAACACATTTATATTTTGCAAATAATTGCAAAAGCAACGTGTGTGTGTGTGTGTGTGTGTGTGTGTGTGTGTGTGTGTGTGTGTGTGTGTGTGTGTGTGTGTGTGTGTGTGTGTGTGTGTGAATTATGTGCAAATATTGGGTGCCAGGGTTATTTGATCATTTTCTGTTTATCTGATCTCTTAAATAGGCTTTGTTTACAAGGTTTACATGTTTCTGAGGGGATTACGAGGAATTCCGTTTCTCTCTGTTAAAAGCACCGAGAAACGACTGCGTTGTATGTGGCGCTGTATAAATAAAGTTTGAATTGAATTACTTTATCCCTATTGGATTGTTTTGTTCTTCCACTGCGTACGTCTTACAGTAAAACTTACACATACAAATCTTCCTCCGGCTCATCAATGTTTTCACAAACAAAGGAGTTTTTACTTTGTCCATTCAGAAAGAGCACAGCATCAATCCCCCCACCCCCATCACCCCCCGGGGCCAACGATGATGCCCTCTGGGGCGGGAGAGAGCCGGGCCTGATAGGCGATTAGCCCCGTCTTACATTCCCGGTGATCGGATTAGACGATTCCCACAGTCTAGTCTGAAACTACTCCCGACCCGCAGCTCCAGAGAGCATCTCAATATCCAATTTCACAGCTTTCTAAACCTGGATCACAGAGGCTATTTATTACTGTCACAGTCTTTGTGTTGGGGTGTGTTCAGGGGAGGAGGAGGAGGAGGAGGAGGAGTTGGGGGGGGGGTGGGGGGTTGTTTGGCAGCTTTTGTGTTTCATCAGCTCTGAAGCAGGAAGAAGATCAACAAAGGAGTGAAAACTGTAACGTGTGAGGAACCTGTAGCATTGCCTGAATTAAAAAAGAAAAAAGAAAGAAGTAAAGCCTCCTTGTTAAATTGGACCACAAGCAGGCTGGTTTCAGCAGTCAGCAGCTTCTCCGGGACCTTTGATGCCTCAGTGACGGAGACCTGCAGCTCGTTTTGATCCTCAATGGACCAAAGAGGAAACATCTCCACTTGTTTGTGAATTTAGGGGATCATAACTTTAGAAGAAAGAAAGTTTTTTTTAAATATTTTGAAGCAGTGAAAGAGGTGATTTGTAGACGCACACACACACACACGTGCGCCGGTTCCAAAATAGAGCCTCCGAGGTAATAAAACCATTTACACAGCAGTCTTAAACTCGACCAGCAGCTGTAATAAGGGGAGGCCTCCATTATCCAGGCTTTATAATTCCCCTGCTTTTTCCTGTTGGAGCTCCGTGTTGTTCCTCTGAATTACCTCTGAATGATTTATGCTCACTGGTCCGGCCACTGATAGACCCTGGCAACACAGATAGAAACACACTTAGGGCTTTTCGGTGTGTAAACACACTGTATTAAAAGCCAACTTGTTTCAAACAGGCTTTGACTGGGTTTTTTTTTTTTTTTTTTTTTCAAGGTGTGTGTGTGTGTGTGTGTGTGTGTGTGTGTGTGTGTGTTGGGGGGGTGTCATTTCACTTGTCAAACACTTGCAGCGTGGCAGCCAATCAGGGGGAGGACGCCGTCGGGGGCAACAGCAGCCATTTAACCTGAGCAAACACGGCGTGTCACGAAGCCCGAGGATGACTTAAGAGCCCGAGCAAACACTGGCGAGGGCCATCAGGCACGAATCGAGGCGGCCTGGCCGAGGACAAGTCACTCCCGTAATGGGTTTGTGATGACTCAAGATCGAGCGGCCATCTGCTTGTTACAGTGGGGGAGGACCACAATTCACAGTTCAGATACACAGAATATTAGCCGGCGGTGCAGCGGAGGAGGAGGAGGAGGAGGAGGAGGAAGAGGAGGAGGAGGAAGAGGAGGAGGGTGGGGGGGGTAGGAGGACTTGGCCGGTGGCACAGGATGTAAAGCATATGTCCATAAATGGTGAATATGTCGATAGCTGAGGCCCCGGCTTGCTAATCTGGGGCCAGATAAGAGGATTTTTCATGGTGATTTTCAGCCTTGTGTTAAAAAAAAAAGAAAAAGAAAAAAAAAAAGGTGTAAGACAAATGATCCCCATCGTGACCTTCAGACTCCTCAGAAGATCTTCACTCAAGTTTTACTGTTTTATTGCCACTATTTACTTTTTCCACTGCATTTGATGGCTCTGCCGACGGCACGCCTCCGTCAAAATATCTTCCACAAACACTGAGGGACGCAACACAAACACGATGATTAGTCAAATTCGTTTTAGCTCAGGGGGCCGCATACATCACAGCGAAACAGTGCCATAACAACCGTTAAACTCAGACTTTAGGTTACCCTTGCTGCGGCGTAGATAACATTACACGTAAATGAAAATGTCAATATTTTCCCAAAAACCAAGCAATTTGCAAGCGAAGTGAAATACAATCGGAACATAAAGCCAATTTCAATGGAACCTTCTGGTGCAAAAATATACGACAAAATGTCAACAAATAAAAGGGTGTTTTTACAAACTCACCCTGTCAGCATGGCTCTCAGTGTTGTGCTTTATGTTAAAACATTCTTTTTTACAATTTTCTTGATTGTTTGACCGCAAGTTTCTTGCAGGACATAGAATAGGATAGAAACAAATTCAGGAATAACATGGCCATTTTCTCTTCTAAACAATAAACTTCAAACTAATGTAGAACGTAATGTGATTCCCCCCCCTCCTCTAATTCAGAGTTGGACAAAAATAAATAAATAACTAAAAACAGCCCCCGCATTGCTTTACAGTCATCAGCAGCAGCTCACCACTGGCATGGAAAACTCACCACACATTGAAAGCACCCGGGTCATTTGAATGGGATTTCAATGACCCGACTTTGAATAAACCACACAGCCATTTGTGTCTTGTCTGTAACCGTGAAGTTCATTTGAACTGCAAAAAGTCAAACCACACACAGAAACGGGTTCTCCCTGCTCAGCCCAGGAAGGTCAAGCCAGCGAGTGTTGTACTCGTTTACCAGCAGAGTCACTAGTTATCCTCTTGTTTTGTGAAAGAGTAGAATACTGCACGTAAAAACACTTCATTTCCACTGCGATTCTGCCATAACGGAGTCGCTCTACGAGCACATTTAAGCACAATGAATGTGCTTAAATGTATAAATTGAGTTTTTACATTCAATCTGCAGTTTAATGCACAAAATAAAGAGCAAAGTCAAATAAGTGTGAGTGTCAAAGGCAACTGAACTGAGTGGAAGTGCTTTACTTTAAACGTCTACAGACTTAGTTCTATCTACTTTTATTGTGAACGCCAACTTCAGCCTCCCTCTGTTACACAAACACAACAATTTAATTGTCATATGCAGCATTAATTTATTCTTAAATATTTTGACACAGCTTAACTTCTAATCTACTGACCCTGCAGTTAAGTGTTAGTCTTTGTAGTGTAACAAACTTTAAAATACCCACTAAATATGCTCAAATTTCGCACAAATTAATACAATAGTAGAATTAGTTGAGAGTAATGTTAAAAAGCTACTTTTCAGCCTGTAAAAACAGGGATGTGGCAACAAAAAAACATAATAAAGGCAAATCAAGAGATAAAACTGTCCAATAACTGAATCATTTTAGTAATTTAAGATGTCGCAAAGCCAGTAACTTCTCAAGTTCTTGAAAATAAATCATTTGAAAAGGTAATAATGTATATAGAGTATGGCATTTCTTGAAAACAAAAGATTTTTTGCAGGTTTTGTACAGTTTGTTTATCAAAAAAATAGTGACACTTGTCATATTTATTAAGCTATTTGTGATATTATGTATAAGACAGTCAAAATAATCATGTTACTGGTCATTATATATTATTAGAATAGTTAAGAATAAACAAAATTGCTTTTAAATTACATTACGGAGCTGAAATTGAAATAAAACCAGCGGTTGTATTTAACTTTTGGGAAAACATTTTAACTTTACTACCACTAAAAATCAGTTTTGTCTAAACATGTAGTGTTTACAGTATTTCTGTAACACTTCAGGAGTATTGTGTGTTTGTTTCTCTATATCATTGCTATTTTAAAAGCTAAATAGGAAGTGCCATTCATCTTATTAAAAGCTGCACTGCAGTTGTTTTGGGGTCTTTTTTTTTGTACATGTCAAATTAGATGTTGTTAAATATCCTCTGGGAAGCAATCAGGTGTTTAAAGTTAAGGGCAATTCCCTGCTTCTACAGGCAATCAATAAAGAAAATCTAAGAGAGGGGGACTGTAATAGGGTCGGCTCGTAACCCGCGCTGACAAATTAAGGCAAGAAGTGGAGTTTTTTTTTTTTTCATTACTTACACATCCGTTTTCATTTTTCCCATCAGTGGAACCAATTAAACAATGCTTCCTTAAATTAGTCATTGATTTTTAGCAATAGTGACACTTTACAGAAGGGAAATAATAACTTAAAGGCAGTGCGACTGCGCTTCTTCTTTTTTTTTTTTGTTGCTTTTTCTCATTACTGCCAGTCTTGTGAGAGCAGGAGAAACAAAAAAAAAAGGACAATTCACCTACATGGAAAAAGCGGTGTCTTAAATTAGCCATTGATTTTTTCCTCAGGTGTCACTTTGGTTAAATGTGGTTGAGAGTCTTCTCTCCAACTTGGAAATTGACAAGAGTCCATAATCTATTAGTCTTTACACACTGACACACACCGTTCACTCCCAGTATGTAAATACGTAAACTACCGGTCAAAAAGACGTGATAAATGACATGATTGAGAGTGCAGATAACTCAAGGAAAAATGCATTTTTAATCATATTCAGAGGTGGAAAAAGTACGGATAGTGGTGTGTAAAAAAAAAAAAAAAAAAGTAATTCAAGTGCAGATTCAGAAATGTACTCAAGTATATTGCCTTTATGAATACAAAATGCCTTCTTTGGGGCATTTGGAACATTTTGAGGCAGAAATCATACAAACATTATTACTATTATTAATTTACTATGTATTCCCAGTTTAAGTATTTTCACTGAAACAGATCACGATTCAACTTTTCGAATCAGAAACTGAATTATTCCGTCAATAATAAGAAACTTATGGCTGCACGGTATCATGCACACCAGCAAGACACGAGTATTGTGGTAACTTATTACTTATTAATAAGTATTCATGACAAATACAAACAATTAAGTACATGATGTTAACATCTTTGAGATTCCTCACAAATAACAGTGTTGTTTCTCTCAGCCATAATTAGCACCAGCTGTTTGTCTGCAGCTCCCAACAGCAGCCTTGTGTTGAATTAAGTTTATTTTATTTTTAAAAGTTTTTTCCAGATTTTTGTGCTTCGAGCCTGAATGAATACAAGAATTCACAGAGCATGGACATAATGAATAATAATTCAGTTCAATTCAGTCTTTCGCAATACTGCACGCCAACATTGCCTGAGTTTTATTTAAAACACTACGAATTGTATTCAAAACAGGAATATTATTGTGACGAGATCACTCCCCAAATCAAAATGTGAGATATTTGAAGTACAGATACCTGAAAAGCTACTCAAATAAAGTAAGAATCACTTTAATTCGCTCCTCTGCTCATAGTTCTTAAGCAAAAATCCTTTAATGTGATGAGAATTTGCAACATAAAAAAAAAAAAAAAGTCATTTTCTTGGTTTAATACCTATTTTAATTACATAATTTATTTCCTACTGTCAATCCCATCCCGCACATGTGAACTTCAAGAAACAAAGCTCAGACAGATTCCTTTTTTTTAATGCTCAAAATGAACACAAATGGGGGAAAAAACCCAACTGAAATATTAAATAAAATAGCAGGCCATAGCTGCCACACTTATTTTTTTCTTTGAAACCTTGAGACTAAAAAATACACTTACAGTTTGAAGCAGCAACAAAATGTGCATTTATCTGATTATACAATAACATGAAGTTTTATTCATCACCTTATAAAACTCTAAATAGTTCTTATACTTTTATGGACCAACGTAATAATGGCAAAGCAACAGGTTTGTTTGTTGTTGTTGTTTTTTTTTTTAAGCAAAATATACACTTATAATGTTCACCTGGAACAAAACAAATATAAGGGGGAAAGAAAAGTCTGATTTTATTATTTATTTTAAGCTTTTTATTTTGTTTTGCCAATCAAATCAGCTGAATTCATTTTTCCTTTCTTTCGTCTTTTAATTCATTATTATTGGTCGGATGGAAACGCAATCCTGAATGCTACACAGACAGAAACGGCTGGATCCACTTTGACTTTACATACACTTCACTTATTTAAAAGAACAAAAAAACAAAAAAAGCAAAAAAAAAAAAAAAAAAACCTGAACACCCAAATGACATAAATGATCGACTGCAGCTCATCTCAGAATAGAAAGGAGGAGGGAGGGGGGAGATGGCTGTTTACAGGAAATGAGTTATCTTACAGCGGCCTGCGGCTTCGTTGATTATCTTAAACACCGGCCGTTCACATGTGACGCAGGAAAAAGAAAAAAGAAAAAAAAAAGAAAAGAAAAAAGTATTTTCATCCATACGATTCCAACGCGTCCGTTGCTTCGTCGACGAGCCACACGGCTTATTTGAGCTGTTTGGAGCGTCTGGTCCAGTGGAGTTTACAGCAAAGGTGACGCTTACATGATGAGAGCTACAGTTCATGAGCGAGAGAGTAAGAGAGAGAGAGAGAGAGAGAGAGAGAGAGAGAGAGAGAGAGAGAGAGAGAGAGAGAGGAGGGAGAGAGAGATCTGCTGGAGGCAGATCCCCCTGATGGCTAACCAAGTCTCTTTTATAATCACTTTACGTCCCCAAGTCTCTAGTTTCACTGTGAAAAGTGTCGATACTGGACGTTTCCACAACGGGACGGTTCGTGCTTCGAGGGCCATTGAGTCCGTTTCTCAAAGGTCGGCACATGCTCGAAATGATGATGATAATAATAATAATAATAATAATAATAATGAAATTAAAGAAAGGAGGGGAAGGAAAGAAAAGAAAAGAAAAGAATGATTTCCACCTTAAATGTACAAAACGTAAAGAATGGTAAAAAGAACACCGCGCCGTTCCTGTCCATAAAGTGCACTCTCCATCCTGCTGTGCGGCTTGGACGTCAGAAAGACTGTGTGTGTGTGTGTGTGTGTGTGTGTGTGTGTGTGTGTGTGTGTGTGTGTGTGTGTGTGTGTGTGTGTGTGTGTGTGTGTGTGTGTGTGTGTGTGTTGAATCTCAATCCCGGAGCGGCTGTGAATTATAGGACATGACAGTCTCAGGTGTACGAGGGGAGACGAGGATGTGTATGTGTGCGTGTGTGTGTGTGTGTGTGTGTGTGTGTGTGTGTGTGTGTGTGTGTGTGTGTGTGTGTGTGTGTGTGTGTGTGCGTGCGTGTCGGGGCTGACGTTAATAGACGTAGCCCTCGCTGTAGGGGTGCGGCTGGCAGTAGGGCGCCTCCTGCACGTAGGCCATGTTCTCGTCAAAGTGCGACAGCGGCACGGTGTCCTCCTCGTTGATCTGCCGCTCCATGTCCGTCTTCAGCACCGGCCGCTGGTTGTCGGGGAACGCCATGGAGAACAAGGCCTCGGGGTCGCACACGAACTTGTACACGTATCTCTCGCCGGCCACCTGGAAGGTCGACACGCAGCCACATGAGACCTTCGCGAATGGAAGTCAAGCGCTTCACCCACTCTGCTGGGGAAGAAGTGACTTCTGGACATTTTAGCCTCAGTTTTCAGGGTTTATACGTTCTAAAAAGCAAACATTTGATCCTGTTGCTTAGATTAACTTCAATTCTTCATGTGTCGCTTGTAACTGTCGTACCTGTTAACACTTGTTTTATTTATTTATTCTCCTGATTTTCATGTAATTCTACTATTTCCTTGTAAAGCAGTGGGAATTGACCCCACATTGTTCCACTTGCTTCCTGAGCTTGCTCCACACTCTTTACTTAAATTAGCTCTTCTGTTCTAAAGCAGCGTCGCTCATCAAATGAAGCATTTTGTGCAAATACATTTAGAGATAAAAGGATCGAAACTTTGGCTTTGGAAACATACACAAATAAACTTAAAATTGCATCCATCCAGCCTTTTCCTATAGAGTCAATCCAGCGTAAAATCACTGGGCAGGTCATCATTCTGTTATTATGATGATGTTAATCATCCTTATTATGGTTTTTCAAAAGGCATTTAAGTGGCTTTTATCTTTATATTTATATCCTGTTGCTGGTAAAATGATTTGGTTTGCCTACTTCTCATAACCGAGACTCTAACAAAGACCACAATCTACCAGAAAGCAGACAAATAGAGATTTGTGTCACTGCAGTGACAATCCAGCAGCTTATTCAAAAACAAAGAGTGAAAAAAAAAAAAGAAAGAAAAAAGTGACAAATATTAATTTATTGCACCGCTTGTGACATTTCTACACAAATATAATCCAAATGAATGCAGGGGGTATAATTCCATCACATTATTACTGTTAAAGAAATTTCTCCTTGAAATCAATTCAAATGAATCATAATCATGACATGAATTCGTTCACTCTCTTTTGCATTTGTTCAGATCAGAATCTGTTTTTAAAAAATTGGGCTTTAAAAGGAAGAATAGAGCAATATTCACTTCGGGGCTAAAGGATCGATGCACGAATGGATCGAAAGCTGAAGATCCACAAATTAAGAGGCAAGTTGTCATTTTACTGGTCGAACGATCAACATGGTGGAGTTTTCTCACTGGGATTCCAGAAGGATAATTTCCTGAAACTGACTTCTTAATTTAAGTTTTACGTGTTGATTTTTAGCTTTAAATGCGTGACCCTTTACCTTTTCGGCAAATCTTCACAGTAAAGGATTGGAAAACACGACATTTAGGGATCGATCAAGGAATAATACAACTTGACGTTACTATGATTGTACTGGAGACTGAACCAGTCCACCAACAAGCTCCAAAAACACAAAATTTTAATTAAAATTTTCGTGTGTTTGTGTGTGTGAGATCAGTCATCTTCCTCATGCAGGCTTCATGAGGAAGGAGCGTTAACGCGTCACTCCCCTTTAACACTTTAACACAGGTGATGCCAATCAGCCCATTGACTGTGTGTTGAAAGCTTAAAGCTTCTTTTCACATTAAGATGATGCCTTGTTTTCTAAATATTAGACGGGATCCCTCAGGAGGAGGGAAAAAAAAAAAAAAGAAGCTCATTTAGATTTCCGAGTTGCACGTTTAAATTAATTTTTTTTTACCTTTTGCATGATTCCTTTCTCGTAGTAGTAGCGCAACGATCTGCTGAGTTTGTCGTAATTCATCGCCGGCCGATTCTTCTGTATCCCCCACCGACGTGCCACCTTTGTCACACACACACACACACACACACACACACACACACACACACACACACACACACACACACACACACACACACACACACACACACACACACACACACACACACACACACACACACGGTATAAACAAAGGGAGTCAGCGAACAAAGACACGCTCGACCTGATTTCCTGACGTGAACGCGGCGGCTGAAACGTTAAAAACCAAACTTGTGAGTCCACATTGTTGTTAATGTAGCGGTAATTAGAAGGCGTCCAGCCTGAGCGGACCTGACCAGGGATGTGTTCATTAGGCGCTTGTCACGCGCCCAGCGGAGGAGGCAGCAGATGTTCCAGCACCTGTCGACCAGACCACCCACCACCCGGCCCCGCAGCCCAAACCCGCCGCCTCCTGAACGCTCTTTGCTCCAGCTCCGCTCGCTCTCTCTCTCCCTCTCTCTCTCCCCCGTTATTCTCCCCCCCCCCTTCTCCTCGTTGCCATCCTCTGGGCCGTTGACGGCGCTACACCTGCCCGCGCCGAGGAGCAGAAGTCGGCGGCGAACGTTTGTCCGCGGCGTCCCGATGCGACTGCGTTTGGTCACCTGATGGCATGAATGGGCCCCCCTGTTAGCTGCAGCTGGCCGTTACCTCCCGACACCATCGGGCCACGTGGACCTCTGCCAGGTACCCCCCCCACCCCCAACCCCAACCCCACCCCCCAACGCCTGCACCCTCCTTCCATCCTCCAGCGACAGTGACTGAGCTCCACTGTGTGTGATGTGGCCACACACACACACACACACGCACGCACGCACACACTCAGCCTCTGTTTTCATTTCAAAAGGCCCAACTGCCAACATGGGTTATATTTTTAGGAATATGTCCCGTGAAATATTTAGCAGGGCCGTGAAGGGTCAGCCTGCGGAGTGCAGAATAAACCCAGCAGACACTGGAGGGAGGCATTGTTTGATTTGCCTCAATTCATCATGCAGCCTGTTTATCCGCTGCTAACGAGCCGATTCAGCTGAAAATGTATGTTTTTGGACTCTGTCTCAAAACAAATAAGTTCCTCATTGAATCTTTCTGGCTTGTTTTTAATAGCTTTATTTATCTGGTTGGCTCAGTGGCTAACTGTGTTTGTTTTCGTCTCAACACGCCTTATTTATAGTAATTTATGACAGATAACCATGATAAATAAAGAATCATTTATGATTTAAAAGAAATATGCATTTGTTTCAAAATAGTTTTCAGCTAAATACCATGGAAATCTGATTAAAATCATTAAATAAGCTCCAGTGCAAACTGACAGGCATTATGGTTGCAGGCCTGTATGTAAGGACTCAACAACCTCACTACCACTCTTAAAGTAAAAGCTACAATCCAGAATGTTGTAAATATTACGACTGATGTTTGCTCTGCAAAGTCAAAACAACTACATTTCAAATGAATCCACAAAAATGTGGGATGAAATATTGATGTTATGTTATCATGAAGATCAAATCTCAAGGGCAAAAGACATTAGCATCACGTACGGAAACGTTTGTCATTATCCCGATCCACCCGGCCGTTGACGCAACATTCTCACGTATCACATGTTCACAGAATACCTCGCGGCTCCTTTTGATCTCGTTTCATGTCCGACTGACACCAAGTTTCACAATAACAAAAATTAGCCACTTAGCATAGCATCTCAAAACACATTTACTTGCTGTGTTTTGGCTGATCGTCCACATCCTCATTAGAAAAACACAATATAGATGCAAAGACGGATTCGAATAGACCTTCTTTCGCCAGCCAGAGTGGACTGAAAGACGAAAGAGGAGAAGGGACTGTGTCTCGGCGGAGGTGCTCCGCTCACCTCTTCTGGCTCGATGAGCTTGAACTCCATGCCGCGGCCGGTCCAGGCGATGAAGTGGGAGTTGGACGGGTCGTCCAGCAGGGCCACCAGGAACTGCCAGAGCTGCAGCGAGCCTCTGCGCTGGTACGACGGGCCCTCGCGGTACAGGCCCGACTCCTGCTTTATGTCACCTGATGAACGATTCATTTGTTTTTAGCGATTAATTTATTTCCTCCCCCTTTTCTTTTACGTGGATCTCAGCAAAGACTTACCTTCGACCTTTTCGGGCACCACGCAGGTATCGTCGTAGAAGTGACGGGCCACTTTGTCAAACATACAACCTGGAAGACAGGACAGACAAATAGGAGATTTGATGTAACATTCAGGTAAAAATTTAAATCAAATCCCAGGATCCCATTCCCCGGCACCCCGCCCCTAAAAACATCCACACGTGTCATCGGAGGTACCTTCAGTCCTGTTAGTGTGAGCCAGATAGCCGTCTTGCCGTAAGTAGACAGAGTGGCAGCTAGGCACTTCTGCTGAAAGCCAGGCAAGAACGAGAGTGGGTGTTAAAGGGCCCGAAGGCAGCATTAAGAACACGATCTCCGTTATCTGAGAGCAGTCAAAGCCGGTTCCCTCAATGCACCACTGGCTCTGATTAAAGGGAAAAGGCCCTCCGGGGTCGGCGCCGCGGCGGCTCGCAGCCAGGGGGGCGCTCTCTCTCTCTCTCTCCCTCTCTGTCTCTCTCTCTCTCTCCCTGTCTCTCGCTCTCTCTCTCCACACCACCGATGCACGCCGCGAGCGTCTCCACTCGGAGGAAGATTCGCTGCCGAGTGAAACATGGTGTAAGTTTTGCGAGACGACGCCTCCACCGCACGTCTCCACGTCGGAGCTAAACGGACCTGCAGGTGTTAGTTTCTTTCACGTCTTCACTGAATTGCTCTGCAGCTGCGGCAACGTTTCGCCAAGACACCCGAGGACTGATCTTCTCAACCTCTTGGTGAAACAAGCTTTCTTTCTTTTGGTTACGCTCACCGGTGTGACTCCTCTACCCTTTCTTGGTGTTGCTGAATTATTCAACACCCTTAATTTCTCACTTTTGTGGACATGAAAAGTCACAAAAGAAACCCTATAATAAGACATTTACTCAGTTTTAAAGAGTCAAAATGATCTAAAACGGACTCATTTCCCAATTTTGTTCTTAAATAATCTGTTAATTGGCAGTTTTATATAGATATGGCCACATATTGAACACCAGGGGTTCCAAACCTGGAGTCCAGGTTTAAAAAAAAAAAGCTTTTCTGGTGCTGCTTTTGTATGTTTGCACCTGAGTGTTTCCGCCTGGTTTGGCTTCATTGTGATTTTATGTCAAATGAAAGGAGAAAAAGGGGGTTGCAGCTATTTCTGATGAGGCGATAAGTTGGAAACCACACAACAACACACACCTGATTCCTACTGTGTAAGAATTAATGAACAAAAGGACTTTAATTGTGACTTGTTTCCCCACTACCTTGGGTCAAAGGCAGAAATCAGTCGTCTGTCTTCATCATCGGCCTTTTCCGTCTTGCTAAGTGACTGTCTCTTCCCCACTGTGCTCGTCGTGTCATGTGAAATCTTGCTCAGTGTCTCACTGCACCAGTTCCTCCTTCATATCAAATCGAATTATACAGTTCTTATTGCCCTTCTTTTTAAAAAAAAAAAAAGGGTAGCGTCATCACTATACGGCAGCGTAGCGGTTTGACTCTGGGCTTTAGAACCTTCCCGTTCACGCGCTTGAGGTTGAAAGGCGACTCTCAATTGCCCACAAGTGTTCATGTCCGTGTGTTTGCCCTGTGATGGAGAGGCCACCTCCTCCAGGCCTCGTCCTTCCAGCTTGGACCGACTCCAGCCCCGTAATGACCCAGTGGGCACGGCAGCGAAGAAGACTGATGCCTTTCATCCATCCTCGGTTTGGGAACAACAGGAAATGGATGAGTAAATGACCAAATGTGGTCAATATGTTGTTAAGGCAGGAAGTGGGCGGGGCTTAGGTCAAAGAAAGCGAAGTCAACTAAGCCGAGCTCCACTGTTGGGAGCACGTACACAAAACGTGCGTCATATTTTGAATTATTGCACTATGGTGTGCGTTACCAATCAGCACAAATTGGCCGGTGAAACTGGAGGGGAGTTTGTTGACGATGGGAGCACGTCCATAAAAAAAACACAGTAATATGTAAGGAAAATTCAGGAATAGTGTTATGACTTTTGTTAACCAGACAAACCACTTGTAAAACATTGGCCAGTTAAATCCGATGGGATTTAGGTGAAAAACACAAAATAGTGGGGATACTAGTTGCCAGTGAACAACAGGCACACACATAATTTAATCTGGAATTGTTTGGTTTCCAAATCCAAACGTATCTGGACACGACATCTTCACGACTCGTGACCGACTGGCTGCATCGCAATTTGTGGAAATTCGCATCAGAAAAATCAAGAATAATAATCCATAATCTCAAGATGTTATAAAGTATCATAAAATGAAATGTTTTCATTTTATTTTCATGAGAAGCAGTAGATGTTATTCATGATTTGAGTGTGAAAAACACTTTTTTTTTTTTTTTTACTGATATTCCATCTTTTGAGATGCAGGTAATTAAACTTCTTTGTGTAATTTATTTAGATAAATAACTTCATGAGTTGTTTTTTTTATCATAAATAATCAACATTTTACCATTGTATTAAAACCTTTAATTGTCTGTTTGCCCGTCTTTGCTTTACAGTGAAGACTGTGTTCATCTGAACCTTCCACACCGACAGGAGAGACGCTGCGATCAAAAGCGACCCGGACAGATTACCGAGCGAATGTCCGATAAACAGACTGAGGCCCCTTCATTTAGGGCCCATAAACATTTCTCTGAGCTTCATCAAAGTAATGGGCTTGTGGAGGAAATTGCTGCTAATGGAATTACCAGCTCCCCTCCCATCCTTTCCAACAGGCCTGCTCCAGTCAACATGCTCCGCTGTGACGGCTAATAAATCCACTGCCATGATCCATCTTGGATATACGGCGCAGGACGCAACATGGCAGCACCAATCGGCGCTTCGACTAATCATCAAACATGTCAAATGAGACATTTCCGATAACAACTCCACTTAATATTTCAGCTATTTGTCAAGCAAATCTATGGGAGATTACCTCCATCATTGAAAAGTTTGAAAACAGTTTTAAAAGTTCCACAATGTAAGATTTAAGTAATGCCACATTTGTACTGCTGGGGGCAGTAATGAGTCACAGTTCGTCTGAATTTCAGCAGTTTGCTATTCGTTGTTTCCCAGTTAAATCTCAGCTGTTGCTTCTTCTATTGGAGTTTTCTTGAACTGAATAAAGGAGTTTGAGTTGGGGTGACTCACTGCACCACCTTGTGGGTAAAACTGGCATTACATGTCGGAACACTGCTGCCACCTGCTTGGCGCACTAACGTTGGTAGATATATTTGGAACTTTCTCATACTTGCTGCACCCTTTGATACGAGTCCCTGTACCATGATGTTGTTATTCATGTCACATTGTTTATATTGTTGTAAATCAGAACTCGTCACAATGTGATTATCTTGTGAATAAAAATTAACATTTGGACAAATAATAAAAATAATTTTTATATCAATCAAATTTGCAGACTTGTTAATTGAGTTTTGGAAATGCGAAAAAAAATACACGTAAGTTTGCTGAAGGTGTGACATTGAACTGAATTGTTTGCGATTGTGCCATAGTATGTCCAACTTTGTTCAAAGAGATAATTTAAGACATTAAGTATCAATTACAAGAGCTTAAGTCATGAAGCAGAAAACAGTAGCACTCGTAAACCACATCCTGGTAACAACTCAGTGTCCAGCGGGAAATAAGAAAGATTTTGAACTGAATGTCAAGGTTCGTCTTCTATTGCTGTAAATTAGCATTGAGAATATGTTGAAAACAGATCAATCCTGCTTGTAAAAAAAACTAAACCAGCGACTTGCAGTAAAAGAGACGTGAAAAAGGCGACCAGTGTTTTCCTTGAACTGGGTGCTTTTCCCCCCGACTGGTCACACAGACTCTCCTGGGTCATCTCTGTCTCTCTGTCGCCTTGTGAATGAACCCGGCGAATGTTCATTCATGTCCTGATGTAGCCTCAGGCTCCACAGAGGCGCCGTGATTAGGTCCCTTCACTCTCTAACCGAAGGGAGCGGACATGCGTGGGAGGGCGGATTCTGGACGGTGACCAGGCACTGCCCCCCGCCCCCACCCCACCCCCACCCCCCCAACCCTCCCCTTTTCTATTAGAGCGCCACAGGAAATGGCAAACAGCACAGACACCCGGTCCAACCAGATCCCCGGCCCTAATAATGGGCAAACTCAATAAACACCAACCCCCTCCTTCCAGCCCGAAAACGACAACGCTTAGAAAGCTAAAAAAAAAAAAGAAGAAGAACTAAACAGTTTTTTATCTTCTACCTACCAGAGCAGAGTAACAGAAGTGAAGGGAACTCACCTGAGTCGTAGGTGAAGTCCCTCGGCTCCTGCTTGATCATCATGCCGCCCGGGTACGTGTGGGGCAGCGGCGCTCCCATCATGGTCGGGTGTTCGAAGAGCGGGTCGGGGTACTCCTGCTTGAAGCCTTGTGGGGGGAAGGGGATGTTGGGCTCCGACATCTGCCTGTGGTAGATGGGCCGGCCGTCCCGAGCCATGGTCGGAGGGGAGGGGAACGAGTGGCACGGCTCCGAGAGCTGACGGCGAAACCTGAGAGGGGCGGGCATGTCGGATGAAGGGGGGGGGGGGGGGGGGGGGGGAGTACAGGTGGGATGATGACGAACGAAAGTCAAGGAGACAGACTCGACTATCGATGTGTCAACAGAGTGTCTACCCCTGAAGGCTTTCTTCACTGCTGGAGCACGTTTATTGTGTTTATTGTCGCCGCCATATTGGATGAGGACCAGTTTTGTCTCCACGTTTTTGAGCGTAAAGAAAAATCGGAACTTTTCAACACATTTGGTGAAACACGAGGTTAAAGTGTTGATAAACACCGTGGTAAAGAAATGCGCCATTAACAGCTGACAGAACCAGCACCATATATCGATCTTAATCAAGTGGTTCAGTATGAAAAGCCGCATTTTGAATGTCACAAAACACCATGAATCCTAATGACATTTGCTTCCTGCGTGACAAACCAAACTGTGTGAAAGTCTGTTGAATATTCTGAACGTTAGGATCATTTGATTTGCGTAACAATCTCCTTCAATAGAAGTGAATGCAATGGAGATGAAGATGGTCCTCATCCAATATGGCGGCGACAGTGAAGACACTCCGGGGTCTACTTACATTATGCCTTTGTAGTTTGAAACGTCCAGCATGACCATTATTTTTCTCAGTTTTTCCCAAATGTTTCATGGATTACTTATTAATTTCTTATCGATTGAAGAACTCATGGTAATAAGAAATAAATGGAGTACAAGACGATCAATTATTCTATTAAAACACAGATTTATGAAACATAATTTGCATGTAATCAACAAAAACTGAGGCGATAAAATCTTTTCGCCGACAGAGTGGCCTACCTGTGGTCCATGGAGTAGGCGCTGTCAGGGAGGGGCTGCGACGGCGGTATGTGGGCGTAGGTCCGGTCGGGTTTGGGCGTCGGTGCCGCCGTGGGGGAGCCATGGTGAAGGGGGGACACGGGGGTGCTACAGGGGGGCGTCACTGGGCTGGAGGGCTTCATTCCTGCTGGCTGCTTCTGCTCATAGGCACTGTGGTAACCACAAGAATAGAGGACGGCAAAAGGCGGATTTTAAATCACCGAAAACCAACAAAAACAAGCAAAATGGACCAATTTATGTTAGAAATAAGTCCAATGCTACTTCAACAGTTTAGCATTGTTTTATTTCTAAAAAAAAATGCTTTTTTTCTGACAAACATTTGCATAGGGTACTCGTGTCAATGCTGCAAGTATCAAATATGTCTTACTATTACTGTAACATGACTTTCCCTTCGTCAATATTAGAGGACCATGCATTTTAAATAGCAAAAATATCGTTTTTACCAGAATTGTATTATACGAATGACACATTTTGCACTTTTTCTTAAATAGAAGGGCTACATATAGATATAAATACATACAGGGGCTAAGATAGCAATACTTAGTTTTCCATCTGAATCTGCGCTGACGCCAGCAGGCGAGCAAATAAATCATAAACCATCTCCAGAAGGCTTTCTGCATGCAACATCATTACACCAGCCTACAAACAGAAATTACACTCTAAACAAGCAACACGCGAGTCCTGTTAATGTTAATTTAATGTGAAAAAGAAGAAATTCAACTGCAAATTTCTCTTTGGCACTAACAGACAAATGTCTCACTGTGATGATCAATTTGACATGTATTCAGGATAAATGCCAGTATTGATGTCCAGTGTTTTTTGATTAGAAAATAAAGCTGTGTATTGTGTCACACTACAATGTTTCTGCATTGTTAGAATATACAGACACATATTTTGATTAAATAGCTCTAAAGAACTCTAAAGAGTTTTTAATCTGCCCTATAGGAGTTTTTTTTGTTGAAGTAAGTTTCCCATTGTCTGGTGTTTCACACAGTGAACTCAAACTATACCTTGTGTACGAGTGTGAACCAAACTTTAACAAAATGATTTCAAATAAAAGAAAGACATGTATAATAACATACAACCAATAATAATTTGGCTAATTTTAAACATATGACAGCCTATAATGCAAGAACTTTCTGATATCGTAACATTTTGCCAATTATTGAACTAATTATTACTTAATCGAAGTCATAATAAAAAACAATGAAGCTATATAAAAAAAAAAACTACAGCCAATTACATAACAGCATTTTTTTTGAGCAGTCTGCTTTTCAAAAATAGGTATAATGAATGGAGTCTTTATGAGAATACATATGTGTCAGATACGTCTTTAAATTAGGATTATTTTAGGTTCTATTACATTTAAAATGTTTAAAATTATCCTATGACAGGTCATTATTAAATTACTGGTTGCTCCAAGTACATCTATTCATATGCCCTTTATTGCCATGAAATTTTATTTTATGGAACAAACTGATATTTAAATTTTTCTTTTTTCTTTTCGTGTTTTGATTCTGGAAGTTTTGGACTATTTCGTCTGCGTGTTTGTAAAAGACGTGCGTGTTTGGAGCGGGCGCTGTCGGCCGAGGCCCACCTGATGCTGTACGGGCACTTCTCTCCATACTGGAGCTTGAAGGGCCGCTCCTGACTGCAGTTGGAGCTCAGCTCTGAACACGGGCTGTGGAGCTCCCGCTTGATCTTCAGCTGCAGTCCGTGGAAAGCCACTAGGAGAGAGAGAGAGAGGTAGAGAGAGAGAGAGAGAGAGAGAGAGAGAGCGAGAGCGAGAGAGAGACGGAGTGAGACACCGCCTCCATACATCAACTAGCTTTAAACCAGACTGAGAGCAGAAACAGACGAGGTTTTGTTTTCAGAACTCAGCGGGTTTTTTTTTTGTCGAGCACGTGGTTATTTTTAGCGATTGAAAAAAAAAAATGTTCACGCTCACGCTCAACCCAGAAACTGATCAAATTAATCAATAAGAGTTTTCTTTCAAACAAATATCCTGTGAGAAAAATGTTAATGTAAAAAAAAATGTGTCACCCCATCCAACTACAAATAACATTTGACCCTATAAATTGAATTACAGTCAAACTTATTCAGATTTTATTCCAGGAAAACGTGCAACATGTGCAAGACAATGCCACTTTTCCCAGGACAACTTTAATTTTCACTAATTATGAACCAACTCGGCTGTTTTACAGGGTTTATGTTCTGTTTTTAAAGGAAACGCCTCGAAACGGTTCAGTGAGTCAACTTGCTTGTGCACTGATGTCGTGTGATCATTGATTTTTTTTTTGCTGATTAGCACACATTTTTCCAATATTTTCCATAGATTTGCAACACCACTGCCATTTGATCAATACCTCCTCTTTTCCAGGCATGCTTTCACTGACCGAGCCACTGGATGTGGACGAGAATATTTAACTGACCCTCTTATAGCTTGAATCTATTCAGAGGTCATGACTGTAACTGTCATAAAAATATGATCAAAGATTTATTCCACTTTCAACGCATTATATCAGAGGATGTGTTTGATAGTTAAGGTTTGTTTTGCCGGTGGTGCTTCAGAAGGCCACCGTGAATGACTCAGCTTTGTGTTTTATAAAATGCTATTAATAGAATACAAGAAAGAAAATAGCACAGTGATTCAGTCTGCTTGTAAATTGGTGCTGATTTAGGATTTTTTTTTTTTTTAACAATTATTTTCCATAAAATTGTAAGAAACATATGAAAGGAGCTAATCAATACATAATCCTCTCAGATTTATTTTGATTTCATGACTGTAAAACTTGCAAAAAAAGCAAATTTATACCACTTTTCCCAAGAGGATCTTCCAATTAATTACAGTTCTTCAACATTAGTTTGACGGTACTGAGAAACCGTTCCCGGTGAATCATGTCACTGCAGAAATCCTTCATACCACCATGATGACGAGTGTGTGAGTGGAAAGTAAACACATTTTAATCCAGGAGCAACATATAATCCAATTTAGGAACAAAAGCTAGATTTATGGGAAATGATCCATGCGATGTCATCTTATTAAACTTCACACCTTGTAAAGTGATCTTCTCAGTTTGAGCCCAGATTGCAAAGATACATACTAGAAATAGATTTTTTTGACTTTATTCAGCCTTGTAGAAGAAGAGTGGAGATCAATGACCATTAAAATACACTCGTGAGCTTTTCACTGGGAAACTGCACTGTAATGCAGGGGATCAGTATCAGTGCATCAATGGGCAACAAATGAAGATAAACTAAAAAGGCTCTTTTTCGGAGGATTCGTCTCCGACATCCTGCAAACGACTCACTTCAAGTCTCATTTGTTGGGAAAACATCTTTTTTTTTTTTTCCCCTGCTGCTGAAATATGACAACAGTCAAACGGAGAGAGCGGCGAGTTGCTTTCAGCTGGTTGTCAATACGCTCCAGACGACTAGAACTGGCCTCATTGATCCGAGGAGGAGGGAGGGGCTCCCTCTCTCTCTCTCTCTCTCTCTCTCTCTCCATCTGAGAGGCCGTTAAGTGCCTGATCAGTCCTGATTAACATCCCATCATCTCCAGTCATGATCAACGCTAATCCGATTGACCGCGCCTCGGACTCCACCCTCGGGCGGAGTTGGGTTCTGCTTCGCCGAAGCTGCACGGCGAAGCCGGCGCACCGCCAGGGCATCGACCAATGATTGGCTCCTAATTTATGAATGGAGAGCTGATGTCCGTCAACTCAGTCAACTTTCACACTAAATACAGACTAAAAGCATTTCTGCATATTTTCAAATAGTTTTTTTTTTTCCCCATAAGGTTATTTTGGGGGTGGGATTATTTGTTTTGCTGCTAATTCTGCTAAACAAACTTTCCGTATATATTTTTTTATTTAAATGGCTCCTGAAATAGACTATAATCTGTTGGATTATTTCTCTTTTATTCCCGTTTTTGTTAAATTGGCAAACTCACAAACAAAATAATGACCTGAACTATAAATTGTTCATCTATCATCTATCTCTGCATATTTTCAACGTGTTAATTAAAGGCTATTTAGGAAGTGCAATTACTTACATTTTCAAAATTCCATACTAAAAATAGTTATAAACTCCTTTTTCTTACATAAAGCATACAAGAATGGCTGCACTTTTTTCAAATGCATGTTTTAACATTTGTCTCTGTATATTTTCCAGTTTTCTCTTTCAATCCTCGCTGAAATCTGCTTCAATTTCTGGGAATGTTTCTCTCTTTCTAACGTTTGCGGGACACGTAGCTTCAAATTAGCAGCGTCACAAACTTGGACTTGTTCTGACTTTTTTTTCCAATGGTAAAAAGTCAAAGTAGTGAGAAGTTTGGAACAGATGAGGAAAGTCTGTCAACTTAAGTCTCAACAAACATTTTGACAATAAACGAGTACAGAGACAAAACTCTAGGATTATCTTTGATTTACTTCTTCTGAGAGACAAAAACGTATGTATATAAATTCAAAACAACAAGTGATGAAGTTCATCAACTCTCAATCTCGTCAAAGACCAGTTTAAATCTGGAGGAATATTACTTCTCTTTCACTCTATTTCAGAGACACATGCCTTCACATTTCCATATTTTCAAACAGAAGGACGAGAAGTTATTTATTTCTAAAATAAAATGATGCTGATGGTTTAGTTCACATTGTTTATAGTGCATTTTTTTTTTTAAATAAACATTTGTATTAATGTCCATTTTAGACTACTTTTCTTCAATTATTCCCATGATGAGCCTCAAATCTATGGGATTATTTCTCTTTTACTTTCTCACGATGGGCCTTGGAATTAACACATTTCCAGAGAGAACAGACTAAATCCTAAATAGACTAAAAGCTATTTTTTTAATTAATAGTATATGAAGCATTGATTGTTTATCTATTTTAATGCTGCTATTTGTTTTTTTAATGAGAACATTTAATTAAAGAGGTTTTTCTGCATTTAATAGTTTATGAATTAAAAGAAATACAACTTTAATAAACTTTGTCTTTCAATAACAACGTAAAGATGTATTTTTCTTAAATTGATGGTATTTAAATGGATGTTTTATCTCCTTTTATATATTTCTTGTAAAACAAACCACTTAAATGTTTTTCTTTTTTTAAGTACGGTTCACAGAGTTTAATATCGATGGAATCTTTCCTCTTTGAATTTGCAAACCTTTGAGTGAAGTTACACTCAAACTCTCCATGAATGGGTTTTTTTTTATACTTTATTTAAGAGGAAGTCTTGCGTATGTGGGCAGACAAAGAGGTCAGAGTCTATTAACTTCTGTGTGACTTAATATTCCGAGTGTGACTTAATATTCACACGTTCGATGGGCGAAGGGACTCAAATCTGGATTATTTACCTTTTCTAATCCAGCCACAGGCACTGGGGATATTTATATTTTTTTTTGGGGGGGGGGGTGTTTCTCACGGCTGACTGACAGCTGCCGTACGAGCAGGGGTCGATCTGTCAACACCCCACCCGACGTACATCCAACCCCCCCAGGGCCCCGGGCCACGTGGGCCCCCGGCATGACAGACCTCGGGGGTTGTTTCGCAGGCCCTCGAGGGGGCCCGACCTTTCCGGGTCATCGATCGGAGGTCAAACAGACACTTCCTGCGGGGAGACCTTTGACGACGTTTGCACGGCTCAGTCTTGTTAGGAGCCAAAACAAGGCCTCGGCTTGGCCTGTCCGCGTCAACGCCGCGGCCACTTTGACCACGAGTCACCGGCCATATCCCTCCCTCAGTTCACGGGTCCCTCATACGCGCCGCGATCGACTGCAGGAGACGCAGCAGCCATTAACAATAGCTGCACGAGTGCTGCAGCGCAGCGCCTTAATTTAGAAATGGAAATGTCACAATAGATTTCGTCAGCGGGGTGCCAAGGTACACAAATCAATAGCGAGGGCATCGCCTCTGACGAAAACAGAGACTTCCTTTTTAGTCCAGAATGTCATGCCCATCACCGCTTGATTGCTCTCATTATCTACATATTGATTAAGAGAGGCGGTAGGCTGTTTAAAAGAAGAAGCAGTTAGAACAATTACGGGCTCTATTTTCAATGCAAATCTGTTGTTTTTTTTGTCTTCCTTTTCCCTGCACTTGACTCAAACCCTTCTGCAATTTTCTTTGGTATTTGCTGCACAGAATATAAGAAAACAATAAGAATTTGAGATTTTTTTTCCTCCCCCCCCCCCACACTTTGGTCTAGTAATTCAATTTGTTTGCCAACACTTTGATTGTACAATTAAAAAAAAAAAAAAAGTCTTGGCCTCGATTGTTGTGCTGCTCTCAGGTACAAATCGTGCGTTTTGGCAGATCCGAAGCCGACGTTTGGCAGATATTTCTCCGGTCCATTCATGAAAAAAATACAGGTCTTTTGGCACCAGCGTAAAAACCCTCCATTCCATTTTCACCTACTGTAGGTGCCCGCCTTTGCTGTTAAATGATGGCGGCTCGGATCTGCTGGTAACGTGTGGCCTCATTTTACACCTCCTCTCCTCCTTCATTCCCTGCTAAGTTATGCTAATGGTAAGCATCTGTGTTGGAGTTGGAGACAAAGAAATTCTCTCCTTCTCCTCCTTCAGCCCCGAGGACACTTTCGCTCCGAGGCCGCTCACATGCTGCTTCGGCGCCGCGCCGATGGGAGAGTGCGAAGTTGACATTGAGGGCAAAAAGTGCCACCGCTTCTCGGGAGCCGTGCATGAATCTAAATCCATCGTGACGCAACGTGAAAAACTCAACAACAAGAGCCGACAGGTCACCGTCAACATTCAAGTGCTTCGTTGGTTCTGCTTTGCGGTTTCACTAAACAGCTAAGCATGTTATTCTTCCCCAATAAGCCTGAAACCAACATATTTCTTCTGTCTTATTTGGTTCCGTTTTCTAAAAAAAACAAAAAAAAAAAACACTTTCAGCTGATTAATTATATTCACTTAACAGAGTAACAACAGAATTCTCGGAGTCTTGAAACGTGATGTTTCACGGTAACAGTTAGCAACATGCTAACAATCTTACATCTTACCTTGACTATTTATTGACTAAAACAAGACAACGATGAATGTTATGTAAACTAAAAATCTTAATCTCCGTGCTAAAAACGCATCCTGAATACAGAAGCTTCCTTATTCTTTCAGTCGTAGCCTGAAATGTATTCATTTTTTAAACAATCACCAGCTATGGTGATTGTTTAACATTAATGTTTAATGTCTAATGTTACCACCGAGCCACCAAATGTTACATTACATTTGATATTAACTAAAATTAATTTCAGCTAATGTGAAAAAAACCCTTAAGAATGATCAAGTGGTATGTTTTTGGATTAAAATGGCCACGTTTCATCAAAATAATATGACTAATCTCCAGGCTAGCCTACCACATGAGCTGGCAAACTCATAGCTTAGCAACTCCAGGGATGCATGACATGTTGGTAAAGTAAATTTTATTACATTTATTTGCAGATAAAATGTTTTAGCCTGAAATGAAACCATTACCATTGATTATCTCATTGCGCCACCTCTAGAATATATCAATGTTATTAGTTTTCTAATGAATGAAGCTTTTTCATGAACATCTATCGCCATCTTTTCATAAAAGCTCCTCAAAGAATGAAAGGTCACCCTTTGGGCACCAATGGGCAACTTTAATGACCCTTAATAGCGTTTCCTCTTTAACTTCAGCTTGCAGAAAAAGTACGCTCGTCTTTAGGATGTTGCCTACGAAGGCATTAGTACAAAATCTATTTGTCTTCGGTCGTTTCAAGAGAGGAAATGTGTAACCGTCCGTCGCGTGAAGCCTTATCCGCGCCACCTTCGCTCGACCTGGTCTCGTCGACAAGTCCTCGTGGCTCCGTGCACCTTCTTCCACCGTCCCCCTCTCTTCTCGGCTCAGTGAAACCCATATGGGAGGGCTGCCGGCTGGGACGCCTGCTCGAGCGCCCAACCACGGTGCCCTCAACCCCCCCCGCCATCTGTTAGTGCCCCTCCAGTCTGCCGCGGCTCTGCCAACAGGACATTTCAGATGGTCAGCAGTCTCCTGCCACCGCGGCCACCCACCCCGGCTACCTCTGAAGGACAACAGGACAGTCCTGGTGACCTCTGGTTCTCCCACACCAAACACGCCAAACACACCGATCCGGGGTTTGATGCTGATTTCCTTTGGACTCATCAACTCACACAGCTGCTTTTATTGTTTTTAAAAAAAAGGTTGGTTTCATACTTCTACTGAAAACTATACCTGCAAATGAAGAAAATAAAAGTATTCTGAGGATACAAGTTTAAATTTACACCTATATATTAATATAAATACTGAAAAGAAAATGACTAAAGAGTGATTCAGGTTGAAATAACCACTTTGCAACTGCAACTTTAATGGAAAATATTTACCTTTTTTGTAAGAAATATGATGCACAAGCAACACTGTGTATCAATTATTCACATTTAAGATAATTTCAAGACGGTGAATCCAACCACACCACACACTGGCTTTCAATCCAGACCACCAACAGAAACTTGTGTTAATATTTCAGAGTCACGCTGCATTAAAAGAAAATTCATGGTTTCACCTATACGAGGCAGCAGCCAGTAAATCCTTTTGATTCATTCTAAAATTAAGCTTTGCTATTAAAATAAAGACTGGTTTCTTATTGTGTTCACATCTCAGATTTCTAACATCTGCATGTAGAGATGTGATAGTGAGATGAAATTGGATAAATATCAAGAGGTATGAATTCAGATTTTCTGCACTAATAAGCAATTAGGATTTAGCATGAACGGTGTGACTCAAGCAGGGTGATCATTAGGTGTGAAATGTCCAAAATGTCCATTTTATTACATTTTTTTTTATCTGTACCAAAATGAATTATTATTTAAGAGCACCTTCTACATCGAGATGCAATAAAATATATTGTTTTAAAAGTATTTTAAATACAAGAAACCCTTAAAATTCTTATTAAAACACAATAATCAACAAAAATGCAATTCAACTTGGAAAAAAATAGGCAGATAGTCATACTAACTTCTACATTAATGGTAAAAATGTGTGTTTTTTTTTTCACTTTTTCTAACACCTTATATAAAGTTCACTTCTCTGAGATCCACTAGAAATGTTTTATATATAAAAATATATATTTTTCCCTCCACTATTGCCAAAACTACTACTATGTGAAAATGTTATATTATTGTCCTTTGTTTTTAACTTGAACTGGATTGAACTAATTTAATACAATATATTTCCGACTGAAGACGCGGATGTGACGGGAAAAATACCAAAAACAGCCAAGGGGCTTCTGTAAAATACTGTGTATTAGAAGAACAATCCCAAAGCATAACGATGTTATCGCATATGACATGTCAACCCAATATCAGGCAGTCAGAGATTAAAACTTCCCCACACGCAGACCAGACAAAACACATCTAATAAAAATCTAAATAAAATCCAACTGTCCTCTCGCAAGCATGAAGACCAACTCTAAACTCAAAAACTAACTGTAAAATCAGACGATTGCCTCTAAACTCATGCAATTAACTCTAAAATTGCATGATTGTTGCTGAACTCATACAGTAAATTCTAAACTTGTACAATTAACTCGAAACTCACAATTAACACGACTGACTACAGGCTCGCATGATTAACTCTAAGCCCGTACAATTAACTGTAAACTCACACAATTAAACTTAAGAATCACATGATTAGGTCTAAACTCACATGACTAACTGTAAACCCAACATTTAACTACTAAACTAACTCATGCCACTCGATTAATTCTAAAATGGCACGAATTTTGAACAGTAAAATAAACAGATTTTAAGTGGAATTGTTATTTTCTTCAGAAATTGTTCAGAAAGCAAGTCATTTTTTAAATTCTGGATGATAAAACGGTATCGGTTGGATTATTTCAGGGTCACATATGGTTTAAAAAAACCTCCACTTAATTCACCGTCTGTCACGGAATCTTTCAATTTCAAGAACATACATGACATTTTCTTTTGTTTCAGAGTATTTTTTTTTCATTATAAATAACAACTTCCTGCCTCTTCTTCAGCTTTGCCTCCAGGTTAAAGGGCGTTGAGGACACCGAGGACCTGCAGATTATTTTCTCTCTCCCTCTTTTTATTTTTTTTTCATTTTCAGTGCATTTTGGCTCCTCTGAAAGACATGTGCTTGCTCCGAGTCCCACTGAGCTCCACTCACTCAATTTCTGTCCCCACCTTGGCACTACTTCCTCCAGGAACCGACCAAGTGCCAAGTCACCAGTCACAACGTGTGCAAAAAACAAAAAAAACACCACCACCAGGCACAAGCAGGTGAAGAAGCACCTTCTCTGCACTCGTGGCTCATATTCGAGGATGTTTTCAAACTTTCAGGAAGTATTTTAGAAACCGAATCTCTTAATTTTATCCATAAAAAAAAAAAAAAAAAAAAAAAAGAGGACACAAAAACAACCTGTGTTTTCTTTCATGCTGTAAAATCCCCAGTGAGGATTAGGCCAAACATCCAAATGTAGTAGTAACTAATATTACGCCGCCAGATTTAGAAAAATGTAACCACACTTGGATGGTTGGGCACAAAAAGCACTTCTGAGGAAAGGTCGGGGAGGAACACTTTTTTCTTTTTCTGTTTTTTTTTAAAGATTTGCTTAAAAAAAAAAACAAATTGGGAAAAACAGTCGTCAATTGACAAGCCGGGGAGTTAAAAATATCACTTCAAGAGAAAAAAAAATAAAAAAATCAGCCACAATATTTTGATGTCTCCTTATGCAAATAAGTCACAGTGCTATAATATCTCAGAGGTTCATGAGGGGGAGACAGATTGAGAGGGAGAGACCCCCCCCCCCTCTTCCTGCTCTTCCTCCTCCTCCTCTTCCTCACCCACCATGCACCTGTCTGCAGACCTGCAAGACTGCTGCAGCCCTCCAGAGAGCACAATGCAAGCAAGAGGTGAGGCTACCGAGAGACGTGGAAAAACACACGCACACGCACACGCACACGCACACGCACACGCACACGCACACACACACACACACACACACACACACACACACACACACACGCAAGTACAAACACACCGAGCAAAGAGAAAAGAAACACCACAGATGTTCACACACAAAAGAAATAAAGGGTCTCTTACTCACAGTTTTCAGTCTGGAAGTCTGGAACAAACTGCTCGTCATTGTCGGGAACTTGAGCTAAAGACAGGAAAGAAGAAGAAGAAGAAGAAGAAGAAGAGGAGAAAGAAGAAGAAAGGAGGTGATTGTTTTTGATGTTGATGGACAACACAGCGCCCGACGCCCCCCCTCCCCTCCACCATCCTGTAGCAAACCGTCTCCGGGGACGTTAGTTCGCCCCATCGCAGCGTAGTTCGCCTCTGCTGTCAGTCCAAGAACACGAAAAATGTGTTTTACAAGAAAAAGAAAAAGAGCCAAAAAGAACTGGTTAGGTTTTTACTCTTTTCCCCCCCTATTTGTTTGTAATGATTCATTTTGAATAACTGAAATGTTATAAAAGGACGCTGGTTTCTGTTGGTTTATATGACTTTACGTCTTAATTTTAAAGTTATTATTATACAATCCTTATTATACATGATATGGATTAACTAACCCATTTTGGATTATTAAAAAAAACCTGATAAATCAATTGTAATGAGAACACACATTTGCATATATTTATCTATTCTTTGCCATCCTGTATATCCAGATATCCAGAAATCTCAGGATCGTATATTTAAATATCATGCAGTTTTCAGTATTTTAAGATGCTTTTTTTTAAAAAAGAGAAAAAAAATAGATTTTATGAAAATATTTTAGTTTTTCATGGATTCTTAACTGAAGAAAAGAACTAAAAATGCAGTAACTATATCAAATTATATGTATTTAAAGTGTAATTTGTGTCAAACTATTAAATTATGGGGAAAAAATATATTAAAGTGTCTAAAATTACATGAAAAGCACTATGTAAATTCAACAGAATTATTTTTGATCGCTTATCTGATACACAAATAAATTCCATTGTTTTCTTCTTTTAAATTCTCTCCACTTCACTTCCTGCTCTGACATGAATCTCACTCATAAAAACCAGGAAAACCTTGACGGTAAAACCTGTTCTGGCCCAAATGAACACCAACATTTGAAAAAAAAAAAAAAGGAAACATGAATTTAATATCATTATTTCCTTTACTGGTGGTTAAATCTGCTTTATGTGACATCAAATGGTAAAAAAAAGTGTTTTTAACAACTAGAAAAAAATGTTTTTGTAAATAAAGATAGCAAAAGCAGTGAAGTTTTCTAACAAAGTCCAGTACGACAGAGAGACCCTTCCCTCCTTCAGGTGACCGTCCACTTCCTGAGGTCGCCTCGTCCACCGCCCGCCCGGCAGAACTCGCCTGTCGCTCTTTGCCAGCAGCCAAACACCCATTGTTTAGCCACATCTAATTGGCTTCCTCCCCACTGCTGGATCCACCTGTACCTGCCGAGTCAGGGCTGTTCCGGCCCCCTTTTCTCCCAAAGCCTCACCTGCACTTGCCGCTAATGCTCAAATAATGAAGCCTCCGGCCCCAATTACTTTATATCGCCTTATATTTACGGCTCGCCGCGATTCCCCATCAGGTTACACTCTCGCCAGCAAATGGCACAAAAAAAAAAAAAAGGGAAAAAAGAGATTTAAATGTGTCATTAGCACGTCTATTTATACACACAATGAGGTGGATCCTCATTATCACGAGATCAGTAGCGTGCCTTGACATGTCTGGAGATCATCACAAAAAATAAAAAAATAAATAAAATAATAGAGGCTGATTTTTCCATTGTTGGTCGCTCCTGATGTGGTCGGGGTCGTTTTATTCTTCCTTCGCCAGAGGTGTGAATTGAGGGGAGTAAACAATTAACAGACAGGGAGGAGAAATCTCGGCGTGTTTACAGAAAGATGTCAAGCGGGTGAAGAGAGCAAACAAAGACGTGGAGGGGAGTCGAGTGCAGCCAAAGCTGCCGGGGATGCGGCTTGGTGGGGATCAAATAAGAAGTAAATAACGTAAAACGTCAAGCTGATCTTTATCGTCATGAGGAGCTACGTTCTCCATGGCGCCAGAGCCGCGTGCTCCTTAAAGGCTCATACCGTCACATTCTGAATAATTTGTTAGAAATACATGGGCTCAAAGACAAGTTTAACTCTTAAAGGTCCTCAGCAATAACTCGTGCTTTTATTGTGAAATAATAATAATTTAAAAAAACACACAGACCATGAAAAACGTAGGTTTCGCACAAACCTCAACACAGAGACGACAAATGGGAATAAATCAGATTTTAACAAAGGACAAGTTCATTATTTTGATATTTTACGGGCATGTTTGGTACTTTGTGTATAAATCGTGTACAAACTAGGCTTCATTAGTAATAAGCTTCTTTTTTTTTTAAGACAGATTTTAATTTAGCTCCATCTTTACAATAATTTTTTAGAAATCTTGGATCGACAAGGTTTTTTAACCCTTCATTGGGCCAAGGACTATATTGCCTTACAAATACAGTTATGATTTGATGGAAATTATGGGACGCATGCTTCAATGCTCATGATAAACATTAAGTTATGATATTGTGTCATTTTTAATCACAGTGTACATGAAATACTTCTTAAAAGTCAGATTTATCGTGCTTCTTTTGTAAATAGTACAGTGAGAAAGTGCTCTATTGTGTGTTTCCAATCTTTTCTAGTGATCTAGAAGGAAATCTGTCTAATTAAGATGATCTTGAATGCTGGAAATTGTTGAAAATGTGTGTTGTTATTCCGTCAGTTTGTGATTTAAATGTGCATTTTTCAGACGAGGTTGTCAATTTCTGATGCTCCTATAGAGTCTGACAAAGGTTAAAAAGGTCATAAGAGAACATAATTAAGGATAGGCTATGAATACGTGGCTTTGCAGACAAGTCCTTACATGATAAGACAAGTTGAAACCTTGGAAAGTCCAAATCCTAAACCTGCCAAAGTAACACAACAATGAAAAACGCAGGTCACAAGCTGGGTTTCTTTTGTTGTTTTTTTTGCACAAACTTGGAAAGCGACACCGAGATGAGAAATGGGGAGTACAAAAAAGGAAAGAAAGAAAGAAAGCAGCAGTGTTTCTTGCGTCTAAAAGGAAGTGGAGGATGGATGAGTCACCGGCCCCAGACTGTGAATGAGCCAGCTGATCTCTGCAACAAACTCCTGTGGAGAACGGCAGAGCTGGAAATCTGCCGCCATTCACAAAAAGAATATTAAAAAAAACAAAAAAAAACAAAACCTGGCAGGACACTGAGAGGATAAAAAAAGAAAGGTTGTAGAAGGGTGTAAAAAAAAAAAAAAAAAAAACGACCTGCGAGGTCAGAAACTATCAGAGGAACTCGTGACTTCATTTTAAGCAAATTTCCTCTTTTGCCTGCACTGATTTACAAGACAAATGATGTTATCTGCACCAGAATTTAACAGATAAATCAGCCAGCTAACAAAGTTAAAGCAAAAGAAAGAAAAAAGAAACTTAATTAAATCCTGAGAAATGTAAAGGCTTTTTTCTTTCTTTCTTTCTTTTTTTTTTTTTAAATCCTGGATTGAGCCTCAGAGGAGAAGGAGGGCCGTCGTGGTTTCGGGGGGTCAGATATTCACCCGTCATTGACAAACCTTCAGACCTCTCAAGTCTCGCCAGTCGGAAATTCAGTCCGTCGCTCATAATTCGTCCCCTCATTCCAATTACCTGAACTAATAAATCTCCGAAAGGAGGAGGCATTTCTTTTTTGCCCCTAATGGACAGGAAGTCATTCATTAAATCTACAATCCTGAAGCGCACATCAGCACATCGATCCACGACGGGCAGAAATGTAATCTTTAACGGTAATACCTTATCAGCTGCCGTCTCTTTTCTCACTTTGAGATGCTGAAATATTAAAATCATGTCTTATTCTTTTTACACACCCTGCGGTGCGCGTGTGTGTGTGTGCGCGCGTGTGTGTGCGTGTATGTGTGTGTGCGGCGACGCCTGCTCACACCTCGCTGCTGCTCAGGAGTGGGTTCAACTCCTCCAATCTCAGTTTCAAAGAATACTTCTCATTTTTTAAGAGCGTTGGATTGCACTGCGAGCGCTTTCAAATGTGTTAAAGAATAGATGGGGGCCCATAAATGATTGAGACCTTTTTTTTTTTTTTCTCCCCCGGCTGTGTGAAGTGAAAATTTCCCTCCACACTTTCCCAGTGGATGTATTAGAACTCAATCTTATGTTGGAGAAAAAAAAAAGTATTAAAGTTGATTCAGTTAAGATTGCACACTTCAGAGTTCCGCTTTAAGACTGAAGTTATGGCTTTACGGCGCCGCTTTAAAAAAAATGACACGTTGAGCGTTTTACTGCACAAAGAAAACCAACAAAGAATTAAAAAAAAACAAAAAAACTCCACAATCACAGCCTGCCACATGTTGGACGTCAATAAACCTGTAATAAAAGCTAAATAAATAAGCCTCGGTGGCGTGACTGCGCTTGATTTAACCATATTTCAACTCAACACACACGGCAAAGACTTGATCTTTAAACAAATCTGAATTTCTAGTTTTATTCTTCAAATTTAAGCAATTCTAACGCTTTTTCAGAGTAAAACACACAAATCAAATAGGTTGAAGTGCAGCGAAGATGCTGCCTTTCCTCGTCACAAAGTCATCGACAAATTCTATCGATTAAAAACACTGAATTTGTTGTAGTTTTCTCATGCAATCAAACTTAAACCTCATTTTTTTTCACCGCTTCTACATCCCAACTTTCAACCGACAAGAGCAGTTTGAAACTAGACTAAACTGTTTCACTTTATACACGAAACTCCCATCTTTTGAACAACTTTCTGGCGGCTTACGTCTCAGTTGGGATTTGAATAGAAGAAGTGTGACATGCGGGCGTGCTCATCCAAACACGGCGGGGGGGGGAAATAAAAAACAAACAAACACGACGGACAAAACAAATCACCACTGACCAAAACTTCGGTGCTGCAGACACGATGGGAAAAGGACGCTGGCGCTTAAATCCTGAAGCATCACGTCTCAGTTAGACCACAATGAGCAAGTCTTGCCATCAGAGAGAAGAAAAATAAAAAATAAAAAATGGATGGATGTTTAAAAAAAAAAAAAAAAAAAAAAAAAAATGTAGAGTTTGGAAGTTTGTGAGGAAAAAAAAAATTCATAGATCCATTTCTCTCTCTCTTTTTTTTTGCAGCCAGGGAATGAAATGGAAGAAGAGAAGGTAGATGGTGCAGCTGGAGGAGATAGAGAGGTGTGCTGAGAGGTAGCAGAGAGAGAGAGAGAGAGAGAGAGAGGGAGGGAGGGGAGGAGAGAGAGAGAGCTGGTAGGCTACAGCAGAGCGCTGGTGGAGGTAGTGGTGGTGGAGGTGGTGGTGGTGGTGGCGGCTGGCGTGCAGCGCGTTAGCTCCTGCCAAAAGCGGAGGAGACAGTGAGCGTCGGAGAGCCTTCTCCTGGTAATCTGTGATGACACTCTCTGGGTAGAGCCTCCTCGCTCTCCCTCAAGACCCCGCGCTCTCCCTCTCTAATGTATGCATGACACACAAGGTGCCTCTTCCACACAGGCTTTTAATTGGACTGCGACGCGAGGCATGTAACTCCAGGCAGCTTTTATTCCCCCCCTCCTCCTCCTCCTCCTCCACCACCTCCCCTTCCTCCTATCCATTTTTTTTGAACCCATCTCTCCTCCTTTTTTCCTTTTTCAATTTTAAAACACTCACCTTCTGCCAGCCAAGTCTCTTGCAGCTGACTGAGGTCCTGGAAAAGCTCTGAAAGAAAGAGAAAACCAAAGCAAGAGGTTTGAAAAGCAGTTTTAAAAAAAAAAGATAAAAAAACAAAAAAAACAACAACAAAAAAAAAAAAACGGTCAAAGCCCAGGAGAAGCATCAGAAACAACCGACTTCATTATGGCTGCCATTGGAGCTCAGTGGGCATGAGTGCAGCTAATAACAAGTCAATTTGTGTCTCTGACCGCTGACGAGAGGCTTGTGAGGATCATGGCAGGCCGCTGTGCTGTAATTGAGATTCTGTAGTTAAGCAGCACAGGTGGCCCGCAAACCAATTGAATTTTTGCTAAATGTTTAGGAGCCGTGAAATTAACTTCTCCCTCCGTCCCGCCGCCGCCCACCTTCAGTGTCCAGCGCCAGGTCGGGCTTAATGAATTTTCTCTTTCTGTCATTTGCTGGCCTCTCGCAGCTCGTTGTCTTTTCTAGCAGCTTCTGCAAAAAAAAAAAAAGAAGAAAGAAAAGAAAAACCCCACAAATCAATGTTTTTAACTCAGTGGAGCAGTAATTCTGTTCTTGACTGCTGCACACGTGAAACAGCAAATGAATGAGCAGCTCATTGATGCTTCACACACTTCTAAAGCCTGACCCATGCAACGGCAACAAAAAAAAAAGAAAAGCAACGGGGGTGGTGGCGGTGGTGGTGCTTTCACAAATCAGACATAATTAACAAGTGGTAACATGGTGCATAAGCAATAAGACGGTGTAAAGTGGGGAGCACCTTGTTTGGCTGTTTATCTTTGATGATTAGATAAAAAAAACAAAAAACTTAAATGGTCCCTGAGGGAGAGATGAGTGTTGGCAACAGTAGAGACAAAGACAAGAGATTAGAACAAACAGGAGGAATTAAAAGAGGAGAAGAGATCTGCACAATACGAGAAGACATTAGAGATGATGGGGGAGACAGACAAACAGATATAAAGCAGCAGCATCATCAGAGTTGGGAAGTGGGAGACAGCACACTGATTTAGTCTGAACTTTTTTGTTTTTTTTCACCCACTTTGGAGGAACAGTGAGGCACTTGCTGGTCGTGAAATCCATTCATCCTGTGAGCTGAAGAGGAGCCAGCGAAGTGTCCGGGTCACTCTGAAATGGGGAAAAAAAACAACAACAAATGCGCACAAAGTTCAGAGATTTGGCTTACAAGTTTAGGATTGCAGATTCCATAATAAATGCACAGTGTCGAGCGCACAATATTGTTGTTTTTAAGCCTGAAACGATCGATGAAACGCACATGAACGCCGTAAAAGTTGAGTTCACAATCTGCGCGTTTCGTGCGTAAAAGCGCAGCGCGCGGGACCATAACGCGCTTCAAAAGAATCTCTGTTTTAGAATCCGCTGATATAATTGATCTTAAAGTACGGGTATTTACCTCGCGAGCTCACGCTGCTTCCTCTTCCTTCGGCGTGCAGTGCGCCAGCGAGCGGCTGCGGGAGCTCCACTCACAGTCCCCGGCTGCTGCCTGCGCGTCTCCCCGCTCACTGAGGCGCTGGAGCGGCTTGGCGTCGCCTCCCGGCGGGGCCTCCCATGGAAACAAGCCGCGCTCCGCTTCCTATTGGTCGTCAATGCCTTTCACTGGATCAGATTGCTGGCAGTCAATCACGCGCGGCTGCAGGCTGCAAAAAAAAAAAAAAAAAAACCCGTCCGGAGTCAATGACAACATTGTCATCACGCGCTTTTATCGTCTGAGTTTGGACTTTTGCGCATTTTTTTTCTCCAAAAAGTCTGCACCAAACTTCAAGTTTTAATCCTGCTTGTGTAATTACACTTAAACACACATTGCAAACTGCACCTGCACACCCGCCCTCCTCCTCCTCCTCCTCCTCCTCCTCCTCCTCCTCCTCCTCCTCCTCCTCCTCCTCCTCACACACACAGTCCAGTCTTCACTCCTCCTCCTGTTTTTTCCCTTGCATACAGTGCGCACACACACACGCGCGCACACACACACACACACACACACACACACACACACGCACACGCACACACACACACACACACACAGAGCGTTCACTCACGCCTTCCCCGGTCAAGTTTGTGTCCATGGTGACGGTGTTTTGAAGAGCCTCCAGAGGGACTGGCAGGAGCGCGAGCTCTTCCCTCTCCTGTAAGGGATACGTTGTTGAGAGCGCCGCAGACCTGCGCGAGGCACCGACCTGGAAGTGAAGTGCAGGTCAGGTCACCGCTCAACACCAAGGACAACCTCCCCCCCCTGCCCCCCCCACAAATAAAAAAATAAAAAATCTGCCTTCCCAAAATGTTGCAGTTTAAAGCTCTGAAATTTATATGCAGAACAATTTTTCATCCTTGTACTGATAAATAAATAAATAAATAAATAAATAAATAAATAAATAAATAAATAAATAAATAAATAAATAAATAAATAAATAAATAAATAAATAAATAAATAAATAAATAAATAAATAAATAAATAAATTCCAGGCAAAACTAGTTTAAATACAAAAATTGCTATTAAAAAAAAAAAACTACAAACTGCTCAATATGATCAAAACCTGGGGGAAAAGGTGTTTGTAGGAGAATTAGCTGAAAAAAGAAAGGAGCCAAAATGCAAAAAACCCCACAAAAAACCCCCACAAAAAACCCCAAAAAACATGATGACAAAAAATGGTTAAAACTCAAAATGGATCAAACAACTAAATAGTTCAATCAGATGAAGTTGGCTAAAACGGTTCAAATGTCTAAGATGAAACAGTATGCATTATAAATGATTAGTCGTGAAAGGTTTAGCTCAGCTACACAATCGACTTTGTGATTTGAGGCTCCTGAATAATTCTAAGTGGTGGAAAGTGACAAAAACGGCTCTTTCGATGGGGAAGATTACAGACCTCTGGTATAAAGCAAGAATTCACCAACAATACCTTGGATAATATGACATGATGATCACGGTCAAGTGTTCAGGATTTCCTCCTATCAGCAGCGTTTCTATCTAAAATATCTGTAATTGATAGAAACAAATCCAACAGCTGAATTAGTTCTGCTTCCTTCGTATTTAACCCTTTATTCTTGTGGAAGAAAGTTCCAATACTTTAAAAGTTCATGTGCAATTTAAAAGTTATATTTAAAGTTAAAATGAAGGATTATAGTGAAGAAAGTCGTACTTTTTTCCAAAATAATAACTCTAATAATCTTAATAACAACTTTGATAATAAGTTCAATCATCAGAAATGTGACTGGCTACAGATACCGGCACGGTTTTCATAGGTTTTCACGCCATCAGGTGAACTGACTGAAGAGAGAAAAGGACAAAACATACAAGCAGCAGCAAGTATTTTAGTAATATTTGCTGAAAGTTCGTCAGTTTTTATGTACGTTTTTGAAGAGTGTTTGAATTTAACAAATCCAGCCGTGATTAAGCAGCCATGTACCTTCACCTTTAACTTCTGGACTTTATTAAAACTCTGTTTCCACTATTTTGCATAATAATACAAACGTGAAACTTAATGCTCATGTCTATAGTTTGCATGTTTTCCCCGAGCTGCACTCTCAGTACTCCCATTTCCACTCCACACACACACAAAAAAAGACTCCAGCGACCCTAAATTGGACGAAGTGCTTTTAAATATGAATGGACTGTTTTTTCTGCCCAAACTAAAAAGAATGGAGGGAGAATAGAAGAGGAATCAGTGGACATTAAGCACACGTTACCTTACTTCCAACTAAAAAAAGACATTTGCCAAAAACATCATTAAACTATATATTATGCATCGATTTTCTTTAATTTTTCATGATACCTTCTCGGTCTTTAAACATTCATTATTCCCACGTGTAATTTTCAATTATAAGATTTTAGCTATCGTGAACCCAGAAAGATGATTTGAGAAGCAAAAAGTCCACGTACAGTCAGCTCTTCCTTCAAGATGTGAGCTGGCAGCAGAGTTTTGGAGGAAAATTCAGGGGTAAGAAGAGCGTCTGGTGTTTTTGCTGCTAATTTGTAAGTTGTTTAAAACAGGCATTCCTTTTACATGGGTGCAGGACAGACGGGACCTTTCAGCACCGCGCTCCAAACATGAGCTCCAGCAGTCAGGATCCGTCACGCCGCTGCCGTGGAGGATCCGGGCAGGCTGGTGCTCCCGGGCAGGTGAAGTGGATGTGAAGTGAAGCTCCGTGTCACTCCTGCTGAACGCCAGCGAGGAAAGAAGGAGCGCGGGTCAAGTGCAGGCCTGCACCTCTCTGACAGCCAGTGACCTAAGTCAAAGGTCACTCTGAAGGGGTGGGGTGGGGGTGGAGAGTCGTCACCATGCGTCCAAGAAAGCCCACTGAGGCCCGTTTACACAACATTTAAGTGAACGCGTCGTATTTGCAGTTTCGTTTCAGAAAACTTTGGTGTTTACGTGGTAATGTTTTGAAAAGGATGTCCGTTTAACACGTCACCAGCGGAAACACTGTAGTTTTCAGGTCGGGCCACTAGTGGGTGCTGTTTATTTTTGGTGATGAGTAACTGGTAATGGGAGTCGTGACTCTCTGGAGGCCGCCATTGCTGTTGAAGAACAATTTACGATGGCCGTGTTGCGCATGCACGGTAGCAGCGTCTTCAAAAAGTTGCGGTTTACCTCCGTTTCTATGGAGACTGGGACAGTGTTTTCAAAAAGTTGCAGACCCCCCCATTTCAATAGAGATCGAGTTGTGGCATTTTCAAAAACTTTGCTTCCAGAGAAGGAGCTGGAGCATTTTTGAAGAGTAAATTTTTTTCCCTGTTACAATGGAGCCAGCACCCAAGTGTTTTCAAAAAGTTGTGTTTCCCCCCCCGTTTCCATGGAGACTGAGCCCATGTGTCTTCAAAAAGTTGTATCCTCCCCGTTCCCATGGAGATAGAGTCCTTCGTAAAGGTGCGCTTTACCCCGTTTCTATTGAGACACAGCTAGAGCATTTTCGAAAAGTCGCATTATTAGTGAATCCATGCGCCATTGTTGTAAAGGTCCATCTACTATTGAGTGGGCAGAAGAACTAGTTACCGTGTGCATGTGCAGTGGCAGCATTTCAGAAAAGTTCCATTTTTTTCCTGTTTCCACAGAGACGGAGTCGGTTCATTTTCAAGAAGTTCCACCTTGGGAATCATTTTCAAAAAGTCGTGTTTTCAGAGGCCAACAGAAACATTCTAATGCAACACCCCGAAAACAACGAGACTCTTCAAACTGTTGAAAATCGAACAAAATGTTTCCTCTAAATTGTTCTGATGAAGCTGATGAACACAGACCAGATTGGGACAACATGACAAACAACAAATCTTTATTTATTTATTTATTTATTTATTGTTTCCATCACTTTTCCCAGTCAACATTGGCAGGCATAATTTGTTTTTTAGGCAAAAACAACCAAAAAAATAAATAAATAATGTGGAGTGAGATCCAGAGTGAAGCGGTAAGCCGAAAAATAAATAATACTGTGTACAAAAATACAACCTCACTGTACAAACGCGGCACCGTACGAAGCAAAAAAGAGACGGGAGACTCAACAGACCTCAGTCTCCGCTTGGCTTATGGCACTTTTTTTTTTTTGTTTCTTTTTTAAAAAGACCCGAACAGTCACGCCTAAAATGAAGCTCAGAAAACATGCAGGAGTGCAGAAAGTCCGTCAGAGTGATCTGCAGGCTGAACGTAAGGAGTCACATCTCCATCAAACCGACAAAGTGTTTACACAACGATTTACTAATTCTACATAAACCTCTAATTATTCTACAAGGATATGTGTTTCATGTATGTATTTGCCATTTTCGACGTATTTTTAATTCCTGTGGGTGTGAGCGAGTGTCGCTGCACTTTCGTTTGAATCAGCTTGTAGCGTAGCCGCCGTGCTAACGAGAAACCGCCTCCTCAGCTCTACTTTCACGTGATTGGTTAAGGCCCCTGGTTAGGTTTGAAGTTGGATTGCAGGTGACTCAACTAGTAGCAGTGTTTTTAAAAAGTTGCGTTTAACTTCCCCCATTTCCATAGAGGTGGAACGTTTTTCTAAAACTTGCATTTGCAGTGAATTTGAGCACCGTCGTCATGGAAATGGAGCAAAAAAACCCCCAGAAAACCCACAACGCAACAAAAGCTTTGCATTTTCACTTGAAAAGATCATTTCTTTTAAACGGAGTGGAAGAATGAAGCAGAAATATGATTAAAAAATAATTTGGGGATTAAAAAAAGTCAAACATATTTCACTTCTAGTTTCTCCCTGCGTTTTAGTTTTGAGGATTTTTCAGTATTCTGGCATAATTGGACTGCACACATACGTTTTTGCTCAAATATTCAACGTCTTCATTCTGAATACATCACAATAGATCAGAGACAAGGAGGTGATTTAATTTTAAATAGGTTTTTATGTACTGAAAATCACTGAAAGGTCATTGATTTGTCAGTTATTTTAATTACGATAATTATGTTCTTAGTAAAATTTAAAAAAATACTTCAAATTTGATGGAATATTATAATATTATACCAAAACTGTATTTGGATTTTCCCTGACACTTAAGCCAAACTGAGGATCTCCAGTCGTGCATTTAATGATATATAGCGCCAATTTGAACTTCCTCACACTTATAGTCAAACTGAGGTTGGACTTGACGACGGATTTTCTACTCAAACTAAAATTGACGAAAATAGTTACGTTTTTTTTTTCACATTTTCATTTATTTAGTTTGTTATGTGATATATTTTTTCAAAAGCACCTTTTTCTTAACACAATTTTAAACCAATACATTTAGAAAACAGCATGTCTTGTATATTTGATTGTTTTTGTGATTTCATTCGAGCTGTAAATCCTTCCATACAGTTTAAAGTGTGAATATTATAAATTTCCAGCCATTTTTTTCTTTTAATTTGAGCCCAGAACTGATATGAAAAACTGAATATTTAAAATACATTTAATGAGCTCAGAAGTTTTTTTTCCGGTTTTTGTGAATCAAAAGCCACGATCATCACAAATCAAATTCAAAAATTCATAGAAATGGTTTGAGTTTATATGTCATACATACCAACATTTTTTGAGAGGCACCTGGCGGGGTTCAATAAAACGGATTTAAAGCGATAACTTTGCAGTTTTCTATTCATGAAACTGGTTTTAAATCATGTATTCTTTAAACATTTATACCTAACTTTACATAAATATCTGTACATTGAAAACATGGAATTTAATATAAATGCCAAAAGATATATACAGTACGTAAATGCTTTTTTATGTGACCTTGATCTATTTGATTGGAGATCTGACTCCTTCGTAACACATTTAGTTGGAAATAAATAAAGGCATCATTCATTTGTATAACAAGATAAATAAGACTTTTTCTTTTATAGAAGGTTCACTATGGGCATGTGGCCCGTGTCATGAAAAGTGAACCTATTTGATGGGATTGATTTTCAGTATTGATTCTTTAAATCACGCTTGTGCTATATATATGCCAATAGTCATTTTGTATTTAGACATTCACTGGTTAATGCACGCCTGTATGTGCAGCGGACTGTAAACACTCAGCGCTCGACATCAGAACAAATCGATGACCACAGGAGGTCAAAAAGCTTCTTGCGGCCGCCGCTATACAGCCGCCGCGCCGACGCACAGTTTGGCTGTAAACAGTAGTAAAGATTTCCACCAGGATCTCGTAAAAAAAAATGCAGACATCTTCATCGATAACCGGTGATATGCTTAAAAAAAACACACAAAAAAAACACCCAAAACAAAACGAGAAAAGCAGATTCCAAAGAAGAAGAAGAAAAAACAAAAAAAAAGAGACGGATCAATTTCCATAAGCGTCAAAACAGATCTCGGTCACTCATGCAACAGAAAGTGTGCACAGTCGGTTAGAAACTGCCTGGAAATCTTCTCGTGCGACATAAAAACAAAGAGTGTCATGCATCATTTATGGACGATCGATAATCGTTCCTACTCTTCTCCACTGGCGGAGCGCTTGGCCGGAACGCTTCTTTTTTCGGAGGAAGCCGACCCGGGCCTCGTCGTCTCGGCGCGGCCGCGAAGCGCACGACGAAATGCTGAGCAAAGACACGTCACTTCTCACTGGACACACTCTGCCGCAAACTCCAGATATGTCGCCGGCTCAGGCCTCTTTCGCTGCCCGTCATGCAAATACAAAAAAAAATAAAAATAAAAATAAAATATATAGATTTATATATATAGAGATTAGAAAACATCAATAGCAGCAAAATGTGAATAAATAAATAAATACGTCATATCACGAAAAAAACAAAAACACATTCAATTGTGGGTTTGTTCCACGTGGCACAGAGCACAAGAGCAAAAAAAAGAGAAAAAAAACAGACTTTTAGAAAGTAGAAGTAGAAGAAGAAGAAGAAGAAGAAGAAGAAGAAGAGGTGGACTTCCAGAAGCCGCTTCAGTATTTATGGAGCTAAACTAACACACGCCACACGCTGCCGATGAAAGTCCTAGAAATGAGTGGTGTTGGGGGACGGAGGGCTCCTCGGTGACGTCTCCATGCTGCAGGCGACACACACTGAACCTACAGTTTGCTACTTGATCGCTGGGCCCTCGAACACACATCAAACATCCTCCTCGTGTTTTAGCTGCACTGGCGGGCCGAGTCGTGATCAACCCGGGACCGCACGGATCCACGGCGGCGCTCCCTGAAAAGACCCGGCGGGTCTCGGGCGTCGGCGGAGGGATCAGTCTTTGCTCTCGGTGCGCGTTCGTCTGATGACGGAGGAGAAGAAGCTGCGGCCCTGCGGCGCGCCCATCAGCATGGGGGCCTGGTTCTTGTGGACGATCTCGATCTGGAAGGGCAAAGAAGGAAACGTCACAGTTCAAGCTAAAGCAGGACAAGGTGTTAAAACAGTCATGAGTGAATCAGTGTTTTTTTTTTAGCTTACATGTTCATATCTTCCACTCATTTTGCTGGATTTCCAATGTCATATATTTCCCAGCATGCACCGTTTCCTGGGATTAATGACTACTCAGCTGCTCCCTTTCAAAGGCACTGACACCAGTCAGTGCAACTTGTATTGGAAGTTCAAACCCAGACTGAAGGTCGACACTCAACCTCATGCGCCGCCACACGGAACGCGACTTATTGTTTGTAAATATGAAGCAGAAATCACTGTTAAATATCAAGATAAGGGAAGTACAGTAATGATTGTTCATCTATTAAAAGATACTTGTAATGCATTGAAGAGTAAGTGAAATTATAAAACAATACTTATCAGAATCAGAAGTACTTTATCAATCCCGGGGGTAAATTCTCTAAGTATAACGAATAAAAGTGTAACAGGTAAGCTAGTACTTTTACTGTGAAAGTCTCGAACAAGCATCAGTGTTACATTATATTGGCCGACGGCCATTAACAACAAAGCTGAAAAGACATCGTCACATATTTGTTTGAGAAAAGTTTCACGTCGACACGGCGACTATTTGAAAACAAAGTCTGTCGACACGGAAACAGCAGGAACGCAGAAGTTACCATGTTGGGCCACTAGTGGGTGCTGCTGTTTGTTTTAGTCATTAAACCACATGCAGAGAACAAAATGCTAAAAAAAAAACAACAACAAAAAAAACACTGACAATGGTAAGTAAGAGGTTGGATTATTGTTGTTACGGGTGACTCATTTATAAAACCACCATGGAGAAAATGGACAGGGAGTCACGACACCCAACCGCATCGTTGTTACTGTCCATCGACTCAACTGAGAACGTCGTGTAAATGAGTCAGGCTTAACTGTTGGACACTCCTGGTGTAAATGATGACAAACACCCATTCCCTCATTTCAATGCGAGTGTTTGTACGTGACAGAACTCATGGTGTCATTCTTAACCGATCACTCACAAAACACAAAATAAAGAAAAACAAGGATGAGCATGTAATTTAGCACGTTAAGCAAGGATCCTTTCAAATTAGCCTGACATATACTATATACCTTTGTTTTAACCATAAATAATAACAAATCATTAATCAGAAACATTAATCAGAAAGACATTGAATTGTTAAAATATAAAGAAAAGAAGAAAAATAGATAAACTAGAAGCAAAAAGGAAAAAAAAATAGCAAAAAAGATCTCCATCTCCAAGTTCTTCAGTTTATTGCACCTTGCATTTACCAATTCATCCCGCTGATGGTATTTCCAGCCACAGTTCGTCATACACAGGATTTAAAGCAGTAATGCGTCAACAACAGCAAAACCCTCCCATATGGGTCCTTTGTCCATATGGGCTCTTGTCAAGAGGGTCTGTTGGCTTATAAATGTGTATTTGAAAGTCTTTACCATAACAAACTTTGGGAATCCCTGTGGTTCATGACTCAGATAACAAATGGTAACATATATAATTGTGGATTACGCTCAAGTTTGGATTTGTTTTCTTTTTTTTCTTTTTTTTTTTTTTTCATCATCTGTCACTAACTCCTGTTTTAAAGTCACTTCTTCTCAAAGTTGTAGATGGATGCAAGACAAACAAATATCAACCATCAGCTGTCGGGTGAAATCACATCGTTACAGTGTGAACGCAGTAATGGGGAGAGGAAATACAGCCATCTGCATTCAAAAGACCGTCACGTTCATGTCAAAGAATTATCTGCCACTTCCTGCACTGAGGAGGCTTTTGTGAGCTTTTTTCTTCGCCACTGAAGGTGGTTGAACTTTTTGACATGGCAAAAGAAAAGCTTATCTCGCGGGATACTTTTCACAATAAGGACATTTAAAGGTGGACAGATTTTAAAATTTAAAAAAAGAAAAATTAATTGAATGATCAACTGGAGTGGATTTGGAATCACATTTTCTGAATTATTTTGAGTTTTTTTTTTTTTATACTATGAATCATGGGTAATATTATCAGGAATTGAATTGTAATAAATCTAAAACCTATGAAGTTATCATTTTTTTTTGCAATTCTTGGGGAAAAAAATAACCAATATAATCAATATTAAATAGAATATATGGGAAGAAATTAAGTCATTTATTTAAAAAGAAATCTGAATTAACCCAGACAGCAAACCAATAAAACAAAACAGTTTTACACTTCTGCACAAATGCATGTTCTCCAGAAATGTGGCACCATTCCTAAGTATCATTGTGACAACAATCAAAATCATCTATCAAACATAAATGTACTTTCTTTTTGTGCATCGATGCAAAATATGTGTTTAAAGTATCTGTTCTGTTAAATTCTGTCTTTCCACATAATTATACATCATTGAATGTGGTTGTTCTGGAACATGTTCTCTTACCTCGAGTATCTTTATGAAAACCGTGACATGGTCTCGTACTCTAGTTTTGCTGGGAGAGTAAAAGATGCTTTTACGAAGCACGTCATGTGATTACATCAAGGTTAAAGCAGAAGTCTTGGTGTTCATTTTTTTTTATATATCTATATGCACTGTACTCATTTGGGATTAAATAATATTAAAAAAGAGAAAAATCCTGTGAATTCCATCAGGAAATACAAGGACAATTAAAGTTTATGGCAGTTTAATTCAAACCTAGTTATCACAGACAGAGATTCATGTCATCAGAATACAAATGGTGCTCAATGGTGTTCGATACGTTATGCATGCAGGAGGAACCGGGATGCATTTGCATAGTTGTTGTTGTTAGTAATTAGTGGGATAACATCCCATTTGAACCACTGCATTTTTTATTTATTTATTTATTTTTTCAACAGGATCCAGCTCCGACGTACAGTAGGGGCCTGGAAAGCATTGCGGCAGAATTATGTGTTGTCAGACCCCAACTTTGTTCTGCAGAGTTATGAGAGCCCTTGCAGGGCTACTTGTTTTGTCATGCACCGGCTTTTTAAAGCTTTTCCTCGCCGATCCATATGTAAATCTCAGCCGCACTTCATCTGCAGTGGCGTTCTAATTAAAACTAAACACAACCGTAATCAACACAAAACTGAGGGGCTTCGTTTGGAGGACGCGATGACGTCGGACAGCGAGCAAACACTCACCGCGGTACATGGTGGAGACGGAGACGGCAAGCAAATTAGATGACTTGCTGTATGAAGATTTTTATTAACCCTTTATCGGGCAAGTGGCTGTGTTTAGCTATTTTTATAATTTCTTCTGCTTAAACCACAAAACTCGTGACGCATGACGAGTTGATCAAACTGGTGCTGGACACAGATTAGTATCGCCTGTGCAGGTTATTTAACAATCAGTAAATGATTAATATAAATACCACTGTGCTTTAACCCTTTAACCTTTGATGATAAAATAGTTATAAAAGTTATAGCAAGGCTGCTATTCTATAAATAACATTATATCATCTGACAGGAGCACTCAGTCGTGTATAACATCTGGAAAAGGAATTGGCAGATCTATATTGGGAAGTTTGCTTCTATATAGAGACATTATAAAGTTTTCTAATGTGATTTTGGTTGACATGCTAAAATTGTATTCAAATGAGTTTCCAATAGAGTTAAATTATAAAAAATTTTATTCAAACCGATGCTCAGATGAACAGATGAATAGTGCAAATGGCTTATATATGGCTTTTAATTTTTTAACGCAGAGCTCTTCTTTTTGTTACTTTATCCAGTTTTCTTAACCACTTCCAGTATAACTTTCAATGTATTGTTCTTCTTTCCTCCGCAGCACTGACTTGTATTCTGCTCCCCTCACTCGTGTCGTCTTATCACCAGCCTGTCAATCACCCATGAGGCACTTTGAATTGAATTAATCAGCATGAAAGTTGCTCTGTAAATAAAGTTTGATTGATTGATTGATCAGGATGTTGTCAAAGATGCCACATATAAACGTTCTTATTCAGGCGTGGCTTCAGAAGCCCCCTGCAATGTAAAGCACATCATTTGCGTACGGAGCACGAGGCGCTCATACCCGTCCTCGGTGCTGAAGGTTAGTCCTCATGCTTGTCCTTTAAAAAAAAGTGCCATCGGTAAATCTCTAAGTGGATGTGTTCAATGACTCACAGTGCAGGGAGTCTGCATCCAGGGCTCGCCGTCAATCTGCATGGGCAACGATTTACTGGTTCTGTCAGGGAGAAACGACAGAGCCTGACTGAAGTAAACCTGTAAAGTGGCTGAAATGTTTCAGTTTGGTCTGTTACTGCAGGAAGAAGTCCTGTAGCTGCAGTCGTTCACGCCCTCCAAACACTGACCTGATGGTCACAGAGGAGCACTGGGCCAGACGTCTCCCAGCGCTCTTCAGTCCCGTGTAGATCTGACCCATCTCCATGGCGCCTTCCAGGCCCACCACCTCCAGGAGCTGGTCAGACAAGTCTGAGAGAAACAAACACCACAAAGCAACTCTTCAATCATAGATCTTCCTTTTCTATTTTTATATTGACCGCAATGAAAAAGGAAGTTTTTTTTTTTTTTTGCTCTACAAGTCAAATGTCTTCAGCGAAATGACAAAACAACTGACCCAACGTTTATAAAAATATGCGACTTTAAAACGGCGGAGATGAGATCTTAAAACCTGAACGCAAACGGCAGAAAAAGACGTCCGCAGGAAGTGAGAAGACAAATGAGGGATGAAAGAAATGTATTAAGAACGTGAGAGAGGAGAGTAGAAAGTGAGAAGGAGGTGAGGAAGGATAAGAGAAGGCGACACGTGACGATCCTCTCTTCTGCAACGTTTAATATTCACCGTTTAAAAAAAGAAAAAAAAAAAGAAAACGAGAGAAGGCAACGCGCTACAAACAAAACAGCTACTAATTAGATTGCACCGGCAATGCAGAGCAATCTTGTGATAATATAATTATTAATTTCTGGTGTGTTTTTCACTCGGGAGCATTGATTTTGCCCCTGCTGGAAGCCCAGTGTCACGCAGGGCCCATCTGTTTCAGCGGCCCGCGCTGCCTCCGACTCTCCATCGACTCGTCCCTCCGCAAATTAAGAAGCTGCTGCCTCGCTGCTGGGCGCACGCAGACACTAATTGAAACCAAGACCCATTTTTAGGTTTCTCGGTGCGTGCGTGCGTGCGTGTTCGCCCGCGCCGGGGTTTTTTTTTTTTTTTTTTTTTTTCTCCCCGTGGAGGAGTGTCGCAGGTAATGCTGCCGCCGTGGCGAGATGTTGTCGTGGTCGCTGCCGGGCTGTCAGCGCCGTGACGGACATACGTCTGACCCGATCTGGGCGCGGTGACGGTGAGTGCAGAGCTTTCCAGGGTCGCGGCGGGGAGGGAGTGTGTGTACATACAGTCCGCTGCAGGTTGACCTCCTGACACCGAGCGTTAAACCTCCGGCCCCCGCCGCCGACTTCCCACGTCGCTGCAAACGGCGCACACAGGCCCGCGCTGACACGTATGATGGACGGCATCACCGCGGCAATAGTGATTCTCTGTTGCCCCGGGATACGAGGGGGACTGGTATCCTAGGAACCCTCACTTTGTGAGAGAACATATAGGCTGGTCCGGCTCTGTGCGACCAATGTTTGAGGACAAACACAACTAAATGAAGCCATTTCCTCACCGTAATGACGAGGATTTCTACGTTTTCAAGCCAAATTTGCAACACTATAATGCACTATTTTAAAAATGAGTGAAGTCCGAGCCTTTCTGTGTGGAGTTTGCCTGTTCGACCGGTTTGTGCGTAGACTTTTGGTTTAATTCCACAGTCCAAAAACATGCTTTTCAGACTAACGCTAAGTTTGTCCTGTGGTGGACTGGTGCATCATGGGTTCATCCGTAGTGTTATAGCGTTAGCTGGAATCGGCTCCAGTGACCCTGGAATCTATTAAGTGGTACAGAAAATGGATAGAGGGTTGAATCAACCTGTACAAACTCACATTTCGGCTGCAAAATCGCCGTATACTAAAGTGGACGACGAAAACAAACAGCCCCATGGTTGGTTTCAGGAAAGCTTATAAACTTCATTCAATGAAAATCTGATTAGTTACCAGTCATTTAAAAAAAGCTCCAGTGATATATTTAAGACCTCTTTATATTTTTGTATTAGTTTAAGCATTTATATTAAAAGTGGACCATTTATTACATTTATTTAAAAAGAAATTCTTATTTAAAAGTGTCAAAGTTGAATGTGAACATGCGGTATCCAGTATACACAAAGGTAAGCTCGCACAGCAGTGTGAGGAAAAATGACGGCGAATCAGGCGAAAGAGAAAGACGAAACTGTCAAAAGAGAAAAAAAATAAAAAGAGTATACACAGACAGAATATGGCTTCATTGAAGTAATGGACAATATCTGAGCTGAATGCATCTTTTGCAGTGGGAAAAAAACCCTGTATTTAACATGTAGTGGGTCATGAGGTTCCTTCAATTTCTTTTTTAAAATGGTTAAAATTACTTTTTAAATCCTTGAAGAAAAAAAAAACCCCACAATGTTTAGGACTTGCTGTTTTATGGGGCAAAATACAAAAGTAACATGTTTTATTATACCTACATGAAAAAACTAAACAAACAAAAAAAGATTTTGGTGCTTTGATTTTTTTAAACTTGTGTTATTTTCACTCTTTCATCCCACAGTGAAGATACATGAATGAAAGTCAAGACTAATTTAGTTTCGACCAATGCCGGGTTTGTTTTGAATCACCAACCATTATTTCTTCCCATTAGAGGCTCAAATGAAACAACAACAAAAAGCTAACTGCCAAATATAGAAAGCAAATTGATTTCTTCCCAGGGATTAAAACTGGGTGAAAAAAAAAAGAATCTGCCTCACTGTGTCATTATAAGAAAAACACTGACTTTTTTGCAAATAGCATAAACAGCCTGTGGCCAAATATAATTCAAATCACGCCTTAACATCACGCGTTCCATTCAGGTGACGAAATCACTGTTTGTGACAAAGACACGAACAGACAAGACAACAATGTGAATGAATGAATGAACAAATGTCCACGAAGCAGCGCCGCAGCTTCAATCTGAGCCTCGTCTTTATGTCGCGGCGCGGGATTAGAAATGGCGTCTTCGTCACTGTCGAACTACTACCTGTCGAGGCCGGCGGCTCCGCTGACACATGTGGAGCGACAGGCCGAGGAAAGAGGGATGAAGGGACGACAGTGACGGAGGGGAGCGGGACCAGCAGCCGATCAGCTGAAGGTAAAACTAAAGAGGAGTGGCGGGAGGGAGGGAGGGAGGGAGGAGGGAGGAGGGAGGGAGGGCGTGTGGAGGCCGATCCTCCAATGAAAGCTTCATGGGGCTTGTCACGAGGGATCAGTCCCAAGCGTCAAGCCCCTCCACCCACACACACACACACACACACACACACACACCAGCACCCCCCTCCGCAAAAACCTCAGTCCCATTCTAAATAATTCACTCTGCAGCCATTCCCTTCCACCTGAGGGGCTTGTCTCCTGGCGTCACCAGCGGGACGATTTAACAGCTCCCGAAAGGTCAGAGTTTTTTCATCCCCCAGCCAGCCACCCACCAACCACCCATCCACACACAAACACACACACACACACACACACTCACACTCCACCTCACAAAAAAAACAAAACAAAAAAAAGATCCCTGCCAACAGTTTGATCTGCGCTTCGTGCCCACCCGTGCCCCCGCCAAGTAAAATGCACTCCCGTGTTTACCTCCACGTCATTCTCTGGCTCTGTTATGCTGCTCACCTTGAGGAAACCTTTCACCAGAACTTTCTCACAAGGAACCAACACACACACACACACACACACACACACACACACACACACACACACACACACACACACACACACACACACACACACACACACACACACACACACACACACACACACACACACACACACACACACACACACACACACACACACACACACACACACACACACACAGCTCTCTGCATTCCTATCTCCCCACCCTAAGGTTACCAGGCAGACCCACCGAACACACTGAGTCCAGCTCAGATCCACCATGGGGGCTTTAACCAGTAGTAGAATGCTGAAGCCTCCATATTTGATATCTGCTAAAAGAAACACTGGTACAACACAATCAGACAATTTCCATGTTTAACCATTTCATCCCCCCCCCAAAAAAACTCCTTATATTTTAATATTTCTAAGTTTTTAATAGGACTAGTATAACATTTACTTTTTTATCTTTGTGTGATGAATAAAGTATTATCTTGTCCAAACTGAAACTGAAACTGTACCTTTCCACCACATCTTCTCTATCTCGACCGTGTAGAACATCAAGGCTCCCTCTGTCATTCTGTGTCCTACATCCAGAGTAATAACAGACCATCTGTTCACTCGATGTTCGATGACACTAAATGTTCACGACCTCCGACTCTACACCACAACTCAACCAAGTTTTAACCTTGGGCCTAAACACACATGTCGACTAAAAACAACAACAAACAACAATTGCTGGCTCTGTTGGTCAAGGTGCTCCAACCGATAATTAATAATGGCCAATGACATGGAAAAACTTGACCCTTTCGACTGTAATACAGCCAATAATTACAGTCATTTTTAATTTGATTCCAGATTTCCCAGTGGGCTCAAGGGCCACATGTGGTCCACGGGCCTCATGATGCCCAGGTCTGTTCTCAAGCTACAAAACCCCACTAAGTAGGCAAAACAAGAACATGCACATACACAATGTTTTTTCCTATGCCTTTCAGGGACACGAGGACAACAAGTCCCCACAATGTGAGGAAAGATGTTGGTCCTCAAAACACCAATAAACACACACAGAAGGAGACAAGAACACACAGTTCTGATGACTTCACATTGACTCCCAACCTTTATTACAACTACTATTTGACAAATCTTAACTCTAAGATTCACCTCAGTGTAACATTAATACATGTCAACATCTAAAAAATTTATTATTTGCATTAAAGAGGCTTTATTTTAGTCCACAACGGACCAACAGGGCCATTTAATGTGAACACACACGCACGCACGCACGCACGCATGCACGCACACACACACACACACACACACACACACACACACACACACACACACACACACACACACACACACTCCTCACTCACACTAAGTGCCTTCCCAGGTTTCGAATGGAGCCCCCCCCCCCCCGCCCCCCCCCCAACCACAAACACAGAAGTGATTGATTTTTATTCAGGGATTAATGGAGTGTTCGTTATAGCAAGGATGGGCTTTGAATTGATCAACTATCTCCTTCACAGTCTGTCCTCCTCTGTGCCACATTGTACTTTCATCACATTCAGCAATAGTTTAAGCATCTTATCATGCAGCACTCTTTATTATACAACATATTTTATTGGTGATATAACAGTGGAAATGAATATATCAGATATATTTGATGTACGAATGTGTAACGAAAGAAAGTACAGCTGATGGAGGTAGCGTAACCTTCGTTGGTAGTTTCTTATAAAGTGGAGGATAAATCATACATACATTCATTCTAGGCTGCCTGTAGGACAACATAAGGAAAACGTAAAGCATCACGGGCCATTAACGTCTCTTAATCTTCATTACCTCTTGAAACACAAGGGCTCTGCTCAGATCCTTTTATTTCTAATAGGTCATCTAAGTGCTTCACAGCATTTCAGAGCAGCTGACTCATTCGGTTTCATTCAGTCATTCACATATTCCCATTGACCAGCTTCCCCCTTGACGTAAATGGACTCAGGGGTCTGCCCACCGCCCCACTGCGTCTGCTCCCGTTAACCCGGCCTGTCCGCTGACGGCCGCACGCACCATTAATACGCTGGTGACAGTTCCAAACAGTGACATGATTGTACCTCTTCTTTGCAAACAAAACCTGCCGGCTATGATTCGCCTTGTCACTGGTGAAATATTAATGTACCCCTGAAAAAGTTTGGTCCAAAGTTTAGGCTTTGATCTGTTGGACGGGAGCAAGGACACTGTGTGTGTGTGTGTGTGTGTGTGTGTGTGTGTGTGTGTGTGTGTGTGTGTGTGTGTGTGTGTGTGTGTGTGTGTGTGTGTGTGTGTGCGCGTGAGGGTGCGACTCGGGACAAATGATGAAGTAAGAACGACCAGAACAAAGGTTACAGGTGGGTTGGATACTGACACTTCATAATCGGAGTAAAAGTCAGTACGATCAGAGTAAAAGACTCCAACATGCGCCTCTCAAAAACGTGAGTGCCGAGAGTTACTCGCATTTGTTTCACTGTTAATGCATGAGAGGTTAAAGCGCAGCTTACTTTGATTTATGTACACTTATTAAATGTGTTTTATGTGACAGTGAAGTCTTTTCTTGTTTAAATCTCTGAAGCCTTTTTTATGCAGTAAGTGCAGATTTTTACTAATAACTTAAAATGTAATCCATACACTCTGGAATGACAAGTAGACCGGGATTTATTTTGATCTTACAGCTTCATAATTGCCCCCCCCCCCCCCCGCCCCCCCCCCCCCCCCCCGCCCCCCCCCCCCCAAAAAAAAAGTGCAATGAGTGACTGTTTCTGCTCCTTTAGGTAACTTCAGCTTTTAATATTTGGCAGTTATTCAAAACTACTCTTAGGCTATATTGACATGTACCTGGGTATTTGATAAAAACTGTGATATTTCTGTGTGTTTGGGCCAGACACACACATAAACGCAGCTACGACTCTCTAAAAACGATGACTCCTGAAAACTCCAGCCACAGTAGAGATCTGGGTCAACTCCGTGTCGCCGAGTGCATCGAACGGGGGTTACGTCACAATTCGTGACGTAGTTTTTTATTTTTTCCACAGGATTCTGATAGGCTATCATGGCTTCATGCACCTTGCTACACTGCCCCCTACAGGTTTGGCTGCTCATAGCAGATCTGAACCAGGTGTATATGCGGGTCAATGTAAATGAAGATTAAAATTTTATTTTATAAAGGTAGAGGAGGGAAATGTCTGTTTTTGTAAAATCCCAGGTACGTGCAAACGTGGGCTTATAGTGCCAAGAAGCTCATGGTACAAGTATGTGACACCTTAAAGAATTAGTTCTGTAAATATATCGTCATCCAACAAGAGAGAACGTAATGCCGATTACTGTCGGAAATAAAAAGACTGAATTTACCTTGAACTGCAAACATGAGTTCCTTGGGGTCGAGCACCGGCGTCCTCTTGTCTGTGCCTTTTTTGCCCCCCTTGCGGTTGCCCCTCCTCTTCTTGCTCTCACCCCAAAGGTTCGAGCCGCCGTGCATGCTGGGAATGTTGAGAATTGCAATGCCTTCCAAGGAGATGCTGGAGAGGTCCAGAGTAACACCGTCGCACTTTCAAACAAGAGGAAGAAACATTATAGGTTAATGTTGAGTGTTATGAAACTGCTTCTCTTTTTATCGCGTGCACATCAATACTAGTTTTTGTTTTATGCAGCACTTTTTCACATTGATTAAAGTGCATCATTTTCTTAATATTGCATATATATCACTATTGTTGTGAGCTGTTGATAGTTACATGTTCGTGAAGGGATCAGACAAATATAAATGAGGCCTAAAATCTCTTCCAGTTGTAGAATTTTTGCTCTTTTAGGCTAAAAGAACAACAACAACAAGAAAAAAAAGCAAAGCGTATCAGAATATGGGATCATTAATCCTGTTGATATTACCTTATTATACTACTATGCAACCACAATTTTCCCACCTGGTCCTTAAAACCAATTCGATCAGATTCTGTTTGGGAGGGGAGCTTCTTGTTTTCCGTTTGGAATTGTGGTGAAGCCTTTTCATGGAGAAAATCCCTTCTTTTAAATTTGACCTTATCAGGTGGAACAGAGGGCAAAATAAAACGAGAACGCCCTTCACTGCTGTCCACAATGACCACTCGTTATCCCAGTAAGACTATCACAGGGGGTGTTTGTAATACTGTTCGCCTTCATGCCTGCTGCAGGACTGTAGATACTTGCCAGCACTAATTAATACAGACCTCTGCATTGTGTGGAGAGTTCTGAGAGGGGCGAAGATGAATTGTATAGACGCCATCTTCATTATCACTCAATATCACACACAGCGGGGTCATGTAGGGCTAATTACCTGCGTGTTGAACTGAGGCTCTGTGAGAAGTGGGAGGGAAGGTGCACAGATAGCCTTCACACATCAGCACTCTGTCTAGATGCTGGAACAGGTATAAATGTGTCCTATTTATGGAAATATACGGGAATATTTTTACCTGGCAGGATTGCTCTCACCTGACTGCGCACGGCAGCTCCACTACAAAGAGCGGCGTTACAGAAGCGGGGGTGGCTTCCTAAAACGCTTCCTGTAAAAGCCTCCACAAAGTATTTAGTTTTGATTTACCTCCACCTCCAGAAAGTCGTGCAGCTTCTTACACGTGGCCGAAAAAGTCTCCGAAGTGCCGAACTCAAAGTACCACAGCTTATTCTTTGTTCTGGGAGAAAAGAGACAACACAAACAGGAACTGCAAAGGGAGCACCAAGAAGAAAAAAAAGAAAAAAAAAAAAGGAAACCTGTTTTCTTCACATCAAAATCTGAAGCTGCTGCACTTTTGTCTCTGGTTTCCTAAAAGCTGAGCCTGTATAAAAGAGAATCAAACTCCATAAAGGCCCCGCTTCTGTTTGATTCACACTTGAAAAAAAAAAAAAGAAAAAAAAAAAAGGATCTTCTCATCTACGCAGGAAATACACCTCCAGTGTTTACCGCTGACCAAAATTCACACCGTCATTAATCTCCAAAGAATGCATAATGTGCTTCATTAATCACAGATTGAAGCGTAGTGATGAATCTGAAGCCAGTTAAGGAGGCAGCTGAGGGAGCGCATGGGGGCCCCTGCCCAAACATTAAGGCCCAGGGAGGGGCAGAAGAGGGTAATCTACCTGCCCCTGCAATTAACGGAGGGCTGGGGTGCTGCTCCCCGGGCTTCCTCCAGCGCACACACACACACACACACACACACACACACACACACACACACACACACACACACACACACACACACACACACACACACACACACACACACACACACACACACACACACACACACACACACACACACACACACACACACACGCACACACACACTCCCAGAGCTGAGGCTGATGATCAATGACCTTGCAGGGGTGAGTCACCATCTGTCTCCATACAAGCCAGGCTCTTTCTCTCAAGTCCACACGAATAAAACATTACAGCAGTCGTTTAATTGAGACCTGGATATCTACCCCCGGCCCCTCGGATCATTTATGTGATTTATTGGTAAAGTGTCAATCAGGACAAATCATGTTTAGAAACAGATGAACTGAAGAGAAATGACATGAAAGTAACTTGTTGTCTCGACACGTCCCAGTTTTTAAATGATCTGAATCTTGAACTAAACAGATCAAAACCAGTTTTAAACTTAAACAGACATTAAAGAGGTGTTGCATGAACATTGATGGACGTTCAGACAATCTATTAGCTGCATCTTTGAACTTGAATTCATCCTCATTTACTCCAAAATACGCTGTAAAGTAATAAAGAAATCATCTTTTTTTAGAAGACGTACAAAATATAAGACTTGAACGCATCCTGACGCATTTAAAAGGTTAACATTTTGAGATCAAATGTATAATTTGCGACAATATATCAGATCATAAAGTGCTGTGTATGGGACTAGTTGGTTGAGGGCTGTTAAACTTGGGAAAAATAGTTTTTCTTTTGGCTCTGATAAATAGGAATGTGTGATGTGGCTCACTGGAGCTAAAGAAGGTGGTGGAGACCAAATCAGAACAAATGTCCCTTTTGTTTTCTAATCTTCAGGTAGAAACAGATTGTATATACTTCAGCAGATATGTCATCAAAACAACTTTATCAGGCGAGAACATTTTAGCACAACTTACGTTTGTGTGTTGGAGACAATCCCAACTTACCAACAGAGTGACATTTATACCGGAAACATACAATAAACATCAAATCTCTTGGGAGTTTTAGTGGTTAATATGTTTGTTGACATATTAAAACTGAATGGAGACATGGTCCAATCACAGATGTGTGAAAATTCCAGGCAACAGTGACCGATAGAAACCAATTTGTTTTAAATGTCTCACCATATGGAGGACATTATACGTTACACATTGAGAAGAACCCTGTGCTCTCCACAGGCCTCACGGTGAGAAGTTCCTCTTCTGTCTGCTGGGATCAGTCACCTGCACCCCTCAACTGGTTAAAGTGGTAAAAAAAAAAAAAAAAAATAGATATACATGTTCGCTATTATTACAGTTAAACAGCCTGACGGACTGATTTACACTCCAATCATTACCGGATATGCAAACAGGTTCAGTATCCCAAATTTCAAATATCCAATTATATTCACTATAAATGATGCTGGGCTTTATCTTTCTTTTCCCAAAGACTGCCGTTGATCTCGCCCCCCCCAAAAAAAGAAAAAGCGACAGACCACAGCCAATAATTAATCTTTTCAATTCAAGAAAAGATGAGGAAAAAAGAAAAGCTGACACATGAGAACCGAGCACAGTAAATAATGGCCTTCTCCTCACTGGAATCAAAGCACTACAAGAGGGACGTATTAGTATAAGCAGAGTAACAATCACTGAATTATTGATTTCCTCATTAGGACTTTTGTCAGGACCATTTAGCCACTTTATAAATGAGCTTTCATTAGGGTACTTGCTAGGTAGACCGACTCGCGGTTGATTCATAATGTGCAACATGGTCAATAAGAGCGGGAGGAGGGACGAGGCAGGAGGGCCGAGGGCCCTGCTGAGAGGAGAGGCTTCACACAACAACGCACCCCTGCATCTCCTCCTCCTCCTCCTCCAGCAGCATCATCATCCTCGTCATCAGGAGCCTCTGAGCTCAGCGGTGGTGGTGGTGGTGGCGAGGAGGGGGGGGGGGGGTCCCGAGAGATCACATGAACACAAGCCTGCGCAAGTTTGCACATAAACAAATGAAGGTAGATACTCTGAAAAGCATATTCAAACACTGCGGCAGATGAAGGACATTAAGTCAGTAGAGGTAATGTTTTGCATTCCTTTTTACTCGCGCTGTTGGTTTGCCGGGATGTTCGTAAGTTTAAAGTGAAATCAAGGGGCAGGTTGACACGTTCTCCACCAAGCTGATGTGCGAGAAACAACACAAATAAACAAATGCAAGGATTTGAGTGAGATTCACAAAAGGTCCAGCCACAAGACGACTGCTTATGGATCTACAGTCAATATTGATCAAAAGTTGTCCAAACAAAGAAAACCAGTGAAGCAGTGACTGTCTGACAGGGTCACTGATGGTGAGTGAAGTAAAGGCCGGTCGAATCCAACAGACAAGTTAACTCAGACGGTGACGCTGGTTCAGATCCTGCAACAGTGAAATCCTCCCAGTGACGTCCCGCCGTTCTGCACCAGAGTCCTGAAGGAAACACCTCAGGCAACAAGAGGTTCTTTCCTATATTTCGGACTTTGGGCAACTGCAATCTTAACTTCTCTAACGTCGAAGCTAAATTCTTCAAAACTCCTTCTCAACCTCCCTTCATCAACTATTTTCAAAATCGGTGGTTTTTAACCCAAAAGAATGGATGAACTTAAAATGGGTTATTTGAATCAGACAATATCATTGGAATGAAGTTCTGATCAAAGAAAAACTAAAAGTACCCCCCCCCCAAAAAAAAACCCCCAACAACAAACAAACAACAGAATTCAATCATTTTCAATTGACTTTCAATCAAATTATTTGTTTAATCCTCCACTAGTTGCTTTGAGATTTGTGAAAGAAAATTTAACGTGACTTTTCTTTCTATTAAATGTGACTTTTCCATGAAAATGTAAAAAAAAGAATCATTTTAGTTTCCACATCTGACATCTTCTAAAGTGAAATATGGGTTTATTACAAATGACACTCTGTTATCATCTATACTTAACCAAACAATCAAACTTTTTATATAGTGTCATGTTGTAGAATTAGAACCTCACATCTGCATTCCTCTCGCCAAAACCTGAAAGTCGTCCCTTTCACAAGCTGCACCCCTCGACAGAAACTGCCGCCACGAGTCAAACCGACCAGAACCAAACGCAGAAGAAGGAGATACGGGAAGACAAAACATCTGACCCTCCTGTCGATTCCCACCACTTAACCTAACAAGCGCACCATGGCAACAAATCACCTCATGTCCCCGTTCATTAGGTAATTAAGAGCATCTCATTGGCCGGATCGGATTGTCGTTTGTTATCTGCCAAACACCGGCCCTCGTTCGACGGGCTGCCGGGAGCGTCTCCACCAGCGTCCAGCTCCTTTCAGGATTAATGGCGAGTCTATTTGAGCACGATGATACTTTTAAGGTAGATTAAGAGGACCTTACTTTATGGTAAGCGTAATAAAAGTGAACATAAACTGGCCATTTACTTAAGCCGTTGGCTGACGTTGAGCCGCCGCATCTTCCCGGGACGTCTCAGAAGCCATTTGTGTATTCAAAGAGAGGGGCTGCGCTCGCCGGACCAGCAGCGCAGAGTGTGTAGCGGCCACCAGGCCTCTGCTGGGATCGTACCCGCAGCGTATCGATGCAAAGTGCAACCGCAGCCACAGCTCTCGCGGTGTGCAGCGCAACATCAGCCGGAGAAGGAAAAACAAAGGCTCGGGTGTCCAGAGCCGCCGAGGTGTCGCTCATTTGCACAAACAAATCGTGGAGCAAAACTGAACGAGGCGAACGCAGACCGAGGACACGAAGACAGAGACAACAGGAGACTCCAAATGATCCCGTTGCACAAGTCGAGGCATCAAAACAAAAGTAGGGGTGGCAGGGGAGCGTTTTCTGTCATCATCCTCCACCTTCTCAATGGTCGTCTGGAACATTTAACACGACGCGCTGGAGGCCGCCAGTCGTCTTTGACTTGTTTTTACAAGTTATTCACTTATTTTTAGTCAGCGATTTTACAGTATAACCATGAATCTAGATTAACAAATCTTATTTTAAGATTTCTTATCAAGCCTCTTATCAAGAGTTTTAAGTGATTTTCTTCTGAAATTTAGTGTTTATGTTTAAAATGTGGGTTCCCCCTTCATTACAAAATCATCAGCATAGATACAACTGCAGGGACTTCGTTGAAAGTTTCCCCACAGATATATATTAGGCCATTGAAGATTCCATTAAATTTGAGGTGATCCTGAAACTTTTTTTTGTTTCCTGAGTCGAGGTCAAGCTTTGGCAGACGTGCAGAAATCTCAGATTTCTCAATACGACGACACTAACTATCTAAAATTAAGGTTTACACCCTCAACACGTGTTTTCTTCCATTGACTCGTAAAACACTGTGGTCGCAGTGAAACTGTCACTTTTATTTAAAAAAAAAAAGAAAATAATTTATTGTGTTCTGTGTAAATTTCACACGGCGCTGGGTCAAACAACGGTCTAGATCAGGGGTCAGCAACCTTTAATGCCCAGAGAGCCATTTGGTCCCATTTCCAACCGAACACAACACTCAAAGAACCATACACATTTTATTTTGACAGTCCCACAGGCAGACCACGCCAGGACGACACGACACACAAAACCTTCTTCACTGCTGGTTGACAACTTACAACTAATAAACTAAACTACATGAACTAAGTAACAAAAACACAACACAACACAATTGTTACCAACACTACAAATCTAACATAACCCCTAATAATTACATTTAAAACACAAATGACAAACAGAAACTCCCATAATGCATTGCAGCTATCAGCTCCTTTATTGCTACACATTATTAAAATGGAAGATACATGTGGGAGATGTGGATTGTTAGAACCATGAGTGTGAGTGGTGTGGCTTTAATGTCCTATAGTTGTTGTGTAATTCACTAGAATGTTCCGTCACTCTCAACAAGTCTACAATGAACCTCCCGGAATTGTCGGTGCTCCACAGCGCAGCAGTTTTACTGTGAAAGGCACAGGAAGCTCCCGGCTTCAGACACCAGTTGAGTCGCTGTTATGACCCGCAGCTGCAATTCTACGTTCTAAATCCATTATTGTTGCGTAATGACGTTACATCACGACCGTACATTTTACCACTCTTTGTAGCGGGACTGCACTCTGGGTGGCCTTGCCTCCTTACGTCCCTCCGGGATGAACTGCAGTGGGACCGAGGCTCAAGGAGCCGCAGTGGAGGGACCAAAGAGCCGCGGGTTGCCGACCCCTGGTCTAGGTGGAACCCTGTGCCGGGCCGATTGTCACCCGTGAGACACGTTTAAAACTTGTGGCCTATAGTGAGCATGATCGGAGCAGATGAAGTGAATTCTAACTTGTTCCTCTGAGGATAAATTGGAAGTTTCACAACTGACCCATGTTCCTACAGTCCCCAGTCTGACAGGTGGGCCGTGCAAGAGAAAGACAAATGCAGCTCAAACAGCGTGAATCTGGACAAACAGCCCCTCCATGCTCATCAAACCAACCCTGCTTGGTCACCACATTAAAGGATGTCAGAAGCGATGAGCTTCAGCGTAGCGTCGCTTTCCCGGGGCCACGGCACCTCTCGGTGCACTTTCCCTCCACCGGCCACACTGAACGCCAGCCACACCGCCATTGATTTTCTTCTCTCTCCCCCTCTTGACACTTAATCTAACCCACAATGATCTACGACCTTATTTTCACACTAATTTCTTCTTGATCAGAGGTGATAAATATCGCATTGACATAACCAACTCTTTGTGCATTGCATCAATGCTCTGTTTTGTTTAACATGACACCGCCTGGAGCGGCCCGACGCCGCCTGGCAGTTTGAGAAACGACCCGAGCCGCAGCGTCTTGCCTTCAGAGACGCAGCGAGCGGCCTGAAAAATGTATTTCTCTTTTTACCGCTGCAATGACTCCAAGTGGCGCGTTGTTTTCTTACAGGAGATATACGGATAAATTGATCAAATGCACACAACTTTGTTGAAAAAAAATATACTTTGAAGTGAGTGTAATGTTTTTAAGTCTGCATTTTCTTTTCGTTTCACATTCGCCATTAAAGGTCATCGACAGCAGAGGTAAGGGGGGGAGTTTGCATGTTCTGCAGGGAATCTATGCAGGTATAAGTCCCTGGTGACCTTGTTGGTGTATATTTGGTTGTATCTTTGTGTAAAACCTGCAATGAACCTCTGCTTTCTGCCCTCTTTTACAATGTCTTGCATTTATTGTATATATGATACCATTTTCTATTGCTTATACAATGTCTATACTATATCTTGCAAAAAACGTGAATATATTATTGAACTAATTGTTCTGCATATATTGTGTGATTCAGTTTTTTTATACTATGTTGCATGTAAGATTGTATATTTTGTATCTATTATGTGGTAAATATATTTATCATCCAATGCATTCTATATTTATCAAGCATTTATGTCTTTAATTGAGTATATTTACCATAATTGTATACTACTTTATATACTTCAATATTGTGTATTACTTATGTTATATATCTATGTGAAAGTACCTTGATGTAACTGTTTTTAATGGTGCTCCATGAATAAAAGGTTATTGATTTGAATATTGTATACAACTTCCTGATGTCGTGTTTCTTATAATTTCGTGAACGTCTGTGCAGTTTTTTTTATGCCCTCTCAGCTTTACTGCAGCATCATCTGTCGTTGGACTAATAAAGGAATATACAATCTAAATGAACCAGAGGTGGCACGTTGCTCAACATCAATATCTCAGGTTTATTTTTTACTTTTACTCTCCACTTTTCTACACAAACGTCTGTTTTCTACTCCTCACTGACATTCCCTGCGAAATCTTCACCAACCACTATCCACCAAGGCCACTTTTCCCTGCATCCTCTAATCTGTGAAATACTGTGAAAACTGCATATTACCTCAGACAATAGAGCGTTTTCCATGAAGAGGGGGATTCACAGAAACATGAAGAGGATATACGAGCGAAAGTATAGCTGCAGATTTAAACACTGACGAAATTTGCAGGATGAGTGAGTTGTTAAGAGACTCGTGACTTTATCAAAAATTCAAGTGTTTTATTAAAGGTGTGGATCAATTAAAAACAAGCATCCCCTTGATTTAAAAGCAGGAAGCTGAATCTCAATTTTTGCAGTTGGCTTTAATTCATGAGATCTGTCAGATATCTTGAATAAACATAAAGCGGTGCCGTTAATTAACGAGCACGAATTTAAGGTGTGTTTCTGTAAAATAGTTTTACTGTGGTTGGTGGATGAACGTGTGATTCGATTCAGTTTAAAGTGAATCTGTGAAATCAACTTAAAAGAAAAAGAAAATATTCCCAGCTCCTCGATTAAGGGTGCAGTGTGTGTGTGTGTGTGTGTGTGTGTGTGTGTGTGTGTGTGTGTGTGTGTGTGTGTGTGTGTGTGTGTGTGTGCTCCCACTGAGCAGGGGACAGGGCCACAGGTGAGATCCCTCTAAATTACACACAAGTGGTCATTAATTATAAATGACACTTTGGTCAAATAAACGATTTCATCCTCAAATGAGGTCTGAGGGCGGCCACTACTGAGGTCCACCGTGTGTGTGTGTGTGTGTGTGTGTGTGTGTGTGTGTGTGTGTGTGTGTGTGTGTGTGTGTGTGTGTGTGTGTGTGTGTGTGTGTGTGAATGAGAGCCTGTGCATGTGTAATATGGAGCGCCATCACCTGTGGCCTCGTTCCCAGCTCAGCAGGAAACACATGCGCGCCCGCGCTGGCATGCGCACACATCAGCATGGGTGTGTTGATGTGTGTGTGTGTGTGTGTGTGTGTGTGTGTGTGTGTGTGTGTGGGTGAATCCGGCACGTCGCAGCGCTTTGATGAACATACTCATTATGCTAAAGAGTGCTTCATGCCCGGGCTTCCCTGTGCCTTCAGGAAAGGTTAACTCGGGATGGTTACACAGCACAGCGAGAGGCGGAGGGGCCGCGGAGGGGTGGAGGGGCGGAGGGGCTCCGGAGGAGCGGCCCGACGGTGTTAGATGTCTCAGGACCGAAAATAGCTCAGTGTATGCAGAGCAAATATCACGGGAGCATCAAAGTCCAAAAAACGACGGAGGGCTGCAGAAGAAACAAACATTTAGCCGCCGCAGCGCCGACGTTCCCAAATCAGATGTTTCCTCCTCCGACAGTTGTCGTGAGGCTAATTGGTGCTGGAGATGCGACTGCAGAGGCCAATTATGTTTTTCCAAAATAAATAAATAAAATGAAAATGATCCTCCGCTGGCTCCTGAGGGAGGACACCTGCTGGGAGTCGGCTCAATACAAAGCATAAGCACATTTTTAACTAAGGAGTGCAAAATCGTGAAATATCGACGACTCAAATGTCTTTTGTGGGTCTAAAATGTCTAAATCGCTCACATTCACCCATTCACTCAACCTGAGATTCAGTGTTTTGCCCAAGACCACTTCAACATCCAGACAGAGCGGAAGGGGAGTCAAACTGCCAACACTGGGATCTGAAGGCAAACCACTCTACAAACTGAGCCGCTTTTATTGTTATCAATAATTAATGAGCTAAATAACCCTGGTCTTTCTCTGTGTGGTTGGCCTGGCTGACGGTTTCCATGGCGATGGAGTAACACTTCATTCTTGCTGAGATCAATGCACATCATTAATACCTGCTACTTAGAGGAAAATTGCATTTTTCTGAGTCCTCGAGAGTTTTCACCACATTTTTGTCACTTTTTATTTATTTTTTTGCCATTTTGTTTCAACTTTGCTCGACAAATCTTGGCTCTCGTACTCTATATTCATATGACATGTTCCTTTTCAACCTTTTTTTTAATTCTTGTGTTTTTCATTATTAGTTCTTAAGCCAACTTTCAGGTTTGTCATGTGTTGAAGAACACTTCATTAAATGTGAACTTTGTAATAATATATTAATAATTTGTTGCACTAAAACAAAGAGTTGCAGTTATTTGTAGATTATGATTCTATTATTTAACCCTGAATTATAAAGAGATTGGCGCCTCTGATTTAAGCCAGTCTACTTTCTCATTCAAACAAAAAGGTGTGTTTAAGACAATTTGCTTCCACATGTCGGATCAGTTTGCTGTTTTGAATTGCAAAACTGTTGAAGAAGTGCACAAACATTGCATTATTTGCTTTTTTTAACAGCTGAAGTAAGATTACTTGCCGGAGGGTCTGTCAACATATCTGAGTATTTTCATGCTGGACACTATCGACGCTCACTCAGTAGTTTATAAGTAACTTTGTTCAAATTTGTTTTCAGATCATTTGTTTTAGTTGCTCTATTACAAGTTTTTCCATTAAAAAAAAAAACATTGAATACCCAGGATGTGTGACAAAGTTTAATATGAGTGAAGGCTTCCGACTACTAATGTAACTTTACTGGATAAGTCTGAAAAGTGGCCGACGCAGTGCCGACAGCTCTGCTAATAATACTGCGTGTGCTCTATTAAGACTTCACAAGACAGCCAATTACAAGAAACTCCCGAGTTCCCTTTCTTTCTCACTCACTCAGCAACTCAGATGCCTTTCAGATGAATGAACACTGGACTCCTTTGGCCTAATTTACTAAAAGTTTTGTTTCACGTATGGATCATCAGGTGTGTTTACCAAGTTATGTGTAATACTGGGAGAACCTTAAGCAAATTGATTCATGTAGACACACACACACATTTTACATTTTAAACAGAGGTAAAATCACATTTAAAGCAGAGATGCTGTTGTTATAGTGAGACACATTTCCTGCTGCAAACACGCTTCAGTATGTTTGATAATTCCCTCCACTAGCATGTCCAACACAAGGAATTAACATGAATGTGATACTGTTTCCAGCAGGCTGCTCTTGTGTAAACAGGACCTGAGTCATGCAAAACCTTCATGCAAACTGAAAACAGTGTATTAGTGTGAGCTCTTTAGCACGCTTTTACACAGTATATCAGCCTATTCATGTGGTTAAATGAGTGGAAGAATTCACAAAATATGCTAAAAAAAAAAAAAAAAAAGGCGTGAAAATATGAATATAAAATACGTTAAAAACTTAAGTATGAGCAAAGCTATAGCTCATACATATTTGATATGCTGGCAAAAATGAAAGACACCTAATCATTAACCTGTAGATGAGAGAACGACTGACTGATATTTTCAGAAGGTTCGAGTTCCTCCATCTATTCATTTAGCTTCTATTTTGTTGGAACTCGTGTCACGGAGGGCTGGAGCTCATCCTCACTGAGACGTTGTGCATATTCACACCAATTCACTTCAAATATATTCTCTTTTTAGACTGTTTGGGGAAAGAAAACCTGGAGGATTTATGCTGTTTTAGGACTCGTTTATTCGCTTTTCAAGTGAAAACAGAAAACTTCTGTTGTGTTTTCTGGGTCTTTATATACAACAACGTCCTTGGCGCCATTGAACGCAACCTTCCGAAAGTGTTTAGGTTCTGTCTCCTTGGAAACGGGGGGGAATGCAATTTTTCTGTAATGTTGCCACGGCGCACCAGATAGTAAACAGTTGTTCTGCACATGCTCAGTAGATGGACAATAACAACAACGGCGGCCTCCGGAGTGTCATGACGGCACTGACTCGTGACCCTGCACACTCGCTAGGTTGTTTTCAGCATTTCTGCCGTCTCCTTGCACGCGGGCATCGTTTTCAAAACGTTGCCGTGCAAACGCAACCTTCCCTCCGAAACCGTGGCTCTTCGTCGGGAGACGACGAAGAGTGGAAGAGAAGGAAGCCTCAGTGCAACGGCACAAACCTGGCTCCCCTCTCACTATTTGTCTCTTCCCCTCAGAGTCAAGAGATTAGTGTGTAATTACATGAGAGATCAGCAGAAAAAAGAAGAGAGAGAGAGAGAGAGAGAGAGAGAGAGAAAAGGGGGCCAGTGTATTTTAACAAGGCGGTCGAGGGGGAGGAGGAGGAGGAGGAGGAGGAGGAGGGGCAGCCCCTCGTCACGGGCCGACTGATTGTCTGCTTTTAATCCTCGACCTCATTATCACCTCCAGGTCCGGCAGTGGCAGTAAATGAATCTATCTGCCGAGTGTCAAATCTTCACACCTTTACCCTGTAATCAGCCCAAGGTGCAAATACAGAAGATGGATAGAATGAGTCAAATGAAGAGGAGGAAAAGAGAAAGTGTGTGTGCGTGTGTGTGTGTGTGTGTGTGTGTGTGTGTGTGTGTGTGTGTGTGTGTGTGTGTGTGTGTGTGTGTGTGTGTGTGTGTGTCGGGGGAGGTTATGACCTCTGGATTTCATCAACAACACATCTCAGAACTAAGTGTTGATTCCTAATTATGCTTTTTACTTGTTCACTCACTCTACGTGTTTATTATATGTTGGGTTTCTATAAGGTCACAGTAGAATGTGTAGATTTAGGTTCACATGGGAGGAGAAGCTCCGTCACACAATGAAATCTCAGTCGTTTTCTCTTTTCGACCTTGAAAAAAATGCAAGATAAGAAGACAACAGTACAATGAACAATAATAATGAGGATCTTTCTTTTTTATTTTTTTTAGGTTATTTGAGTTTAAGAAACAGTTTGCATACAAGATAGAGATTTTAACAGTTTTTCGTTCATTCACTGAATATATGAATAATTACATAGTGCAGATAATTTATAAGGAGAATCATTAAAAAAATATTTAATTAAAAGATTTAACAAAGCACAATTTAACAAAGAGGCATATATAAGCGCTCAGAGCAGGTGAAAATCATGAAAACTTCTTCACAACCAATTAGTTTCTCTATATATTTATTAAAGAATCATGTATGGAAAATGTGTTGTGTTGTAATATGAATAATATGAATTAAAAAATATATGTGACACTTATTAGCAGTTTGTATTCATAGAATATTAAAATGTAATATTTCTATATAAATACACCCTTGAATTGCAATTTAATTAGACATTTTTTTAAGTTTATGCATATTTTTAATTTAAATTGTTTTATTTATGTGATATTTTATTGGGCATTCATGTATTTTAATCTTTTTTCCTGTTTACTTTTTTTGCACCATAAACCACAAACAATCTCTCACGGTGTAATTTTTTATTTCTCTTAATGGTACCTGGTAATAAAGTGTTTCTGTTTCTGATGTCTTTAGTTACTTTTATTATACCAGAACAATGTTAAAATCTTCATCAAAACCAATACATTGTAGTTTTGCTTATTTGTGCTATTTTCTCCTATGAAGTTTCTTATTCAAGCTTAAATACGAGTTAAATAAGAGCTTTCCATGGACAGACGCCTCGTTTTACTTCAGCTGTCACAAGCATTCCTGGTAAAGAACCTCCAGCTGCAGTTGCCACTCGGTGACAAGTCGCAATACACTTCCAGTGGACACGAGCCCTTTGGACAAATCTTATAAAAATCTATGCTGCCTTGATAAACTATAATCATGCATTATTGAATTGGCAGGGATAGTGTGTAATAGAGAGATCCTAAACTCATTCCCCCATGTGAATTATTAATTGAATTCAAATAACAGACAGAATAATCTTCTTAAAATATCTTTTTTCACAATGTTAAAATGATGGGATCGGACAGCAGAGGTGCGTCGTGCGTTTGTGTGTTGATAAACATCTGTAAAGGACGTGCCGCCATGTTGGACTGGATGGCGACGGCCTCACACCCTCTTTGTTTAATGAGGGAATCCGGAGCTGATGCTGTTACACCATCTGGCTCTCGTCCAACGGGGCGCCACGTCTGCCGTAACCACGGGTAACGGTTAAACTACTGCTTTGTTTTCACCCGTTTCGCATCAGTCTGGAGCATTTCGCCGGCTTTTCTGCCAGAGCGTGGCCGGCTCAACGATGCGCTGGGGCCGGGGTAAAATATGATAATGAGTACAAATGGGATTATTAGGGGGCTGTGTGTCATCGCTCTGACTGATCCACGACGTCAAACTAGCCAAGCAAATTCAATTAGGCCTGCAATTACTCCCTGGCACTAGTGGAGATGTATTGAACACGTTAAATATTGATGGAAACATAGATGCCACATTTGTTCGTCTCCAAAGGTGAACGCATCTCCTCCAGGTAATCAGAAATGCAGAATGTGAGGCCCGTTCATTCGTCATGCAGCGGCGGTAAACAATCTGTTGTGGTGAAGAGGTCTCATCATGTTCCTGCTAATGCACTGGAGCTTCGTCGACACTGAACAGTGTGTGCTGTGCTGCCTGGGACCTTGTATTTTAATGTTTCCAAAGCATGATTGACTATTCTTGTTGGCTTGAAACTATTCTATTGGGTTTTTTGGGGTTTTTTTTGCTTTTACTGGAAATAGGTTTGAAGAAAGCGGGTTTGTCTTATATTCACTTTGTAATATTATATTAATATATGTAATACTCAGCCACTGATGTGAAACCAAGTTGTGCATCAGAAACATGAGGAACATGCTGGTTTTGGATCTGTACTGAGCCGGTTGTGAAGGGTCAATTTACAAGACCACGTTTCAAGTGAAACCACATCAATTCAGTGTTTTTTTTCTTTTCTTCCTTCCCCCAGAAAAATGTCATATATACACGGAAAGAATCAGCAGAAACGTTAGCATGTCGGGCCACTATTTGGTGCTGTTTAAAAAGTGCCTTCGCGTTTCATCACGAATAATTTACGAGTACTTTTACACTGTTAAATATATATCGATTTAAAGTGGATTTTGCACATTTGTATGTATTTGATGCCAAAGGGAGCAGCACCTGCAATTTTATGAGATGACTCATATGATGACAAATAAAGCATTCTATTCTATTCTATTCTACAAAACGCTCCTAACATTAACCATGGGAATCCATAGACATTTGTATGGACGGACGACAGACTAAGTTGGATCGTTATTACAGGTGACTTGACAATAAAACTACCAAGTCCCAGGAGAAGATGGACTGTAAGACAAATGACACTCTGCATGAAAGCATTGATCTTAATATCAATTGAGTCGCGGATTTGCAGAAGAACTATTTAGTACGACTGTGGTGCGCTTGTGTCAGGGTAACCCTGTGCAGTAGCAGCATTTGAAAAAAAAAAAAAAAATCATATATAGCGTCAGATAGTGTTGTATTTGGCGCTATATAAATAAAATTGAATTGAAGTGAATTGAATTGTACTTGGCTGCTCAACCTTCTTCTACAGGGGTCAATACAGCAAGTCGCTGCAATTTGCACCTTAGGATTGGCTTTTTTTTTGTTTTTAACACCGGATCCGCTTCCTGCTGCAACTACAATTTGAACCCAGGTTGCAAAAACTCAAGGACAAGATTTAACACCACCGGGAAGGGCTGCAAGTACAATAAATAAATCCATCCATCCATCCATCCATCCATCCATCCATCCATCAAGATTAGAAAATACTCTAATACCAAAAGCAGCAATCACTGCAACAATGGGTTCAAAAACAAAAAAAATGTTTCCTCGAAAGAATCAACGTATTAAACAAAAACTTAACAAACTCAACAAGGAGCTTTAAAAATCTGGTAATTTCCTGGAACATATTTTCCCGAAAGAGTCTAATTTCACTTGAAATAGTTTTCTTTTGTTGTTTTGTTGCACACCGAATAACAAGGAAAAGGTGACTCAGGGTCTTAAAAAACACGTCAACATACCTGCTGTTGAACTTCTCAGGGTGTTTCTCTCTCATGACGTGGAAACGATGTGCGATCGAGGCGTCCTGAAAGACAGAGGGACGCATACATTATATGCATTAGTATGACTATGTTCTACTTCCAATTGCTTCTGATCATGGATTTCATTTATGCCACTAAAATAAGTCAGTATACACGTGATTGGATATGTGGACCACTACGTTAAACCAACAAGAAAAATCATTATTTGCAAAATGTGCAGCTGAAGTCTGTGTGTTACATGAATTACCTGTCTTCTTATGCTTCCTATTTTTTATATTTTATTTTTTTTATTTGGAAATAGCAATTGTTATGCTTCTTATTTAAAGGTAGAATTTAAAGGTGTATTAGCCTCTTCCGGCTCACAGAAGGTTAAAAGCACATTGAATTAAAACATCTGATTAAAAACTCAGCAAACTGTGTTGAATGACGATAGAGAGCTCATTAAAAACAACTTGAAGACATGTGGTTAAGGATGTGTCAAGTACTGACAAATCATTTTCTTTAGAATCATTGTTTCCGGGTTCTCTTTGACATTTCTGGCCGCTGGAACGACTCTTCACTAAGGCCATTTTTACACAAAGCTATTTGTGTTTACACGAGAACAACGCTCAGAGAGACTGAAAACACAACTTTGTGAAAACAGCTGCCAAGGGGGAACTTTCCCAAAAACTCTCCAACTGCGTCACTCGTAACAGCGGTCCAACTTTGTCTATTTATTTAAAGGTCGGCGTACGCCACATTGTTCATATCGTATTGTTCTTTACACATACGAGTGTATAGATTTAGATAGATTTTTTTTTAGATAGCTTTATTTGTCATTATATGAGAAATATAATGAAATTGCAGGTGCTGCTCCTCCGCATCAAATACATATAAGTGTGCAAAATACATTTAACTATATATATAGAATATAGTTCCATTACAAAAAACAAACAGCAGCCACTAGTGGCCCAACATGAAAATCACAGTTTTCAGCATTTCTGCCATTGCGAAACGGACGTCTTTTTAAAAACCTGTTGAAACTGCTTTGAAACAAAAACCCAAAATGACCCTTTGTTCACGAGAAGCATTGTCGTGTAAAAGGGGTCCTAAGAATCTACATTGTTTTCGACAAGTGGAATAACTGAACAGCTTGAATTGACAATCCACAAGGTAAACCTTCACAAGCACATCTATTGTTAACTTCCTGTTCACTAACCGGGCTTCTTGCACAGCTCACTTACACCTTGGCTGTCCCTGGTGTGCATTTCTATACGACGAGAGGATCTGCGTGCGGCGGCGGCGGCGGGGCTGAGCCGGGGATGGAGGGGTATTGACAGAAACCCCGATGAACAGCACGCCGTCTCCACACCGGCTAATTAATTAAACACACATTGTGAGTAATCACAGCTCCCAACTAATCTACAGGATGCTGCCGACACCTTGGCAACCAAGTTGTTTTCTCTCTCCTTTCCTTTCACCTCTCCGCTCTCCCTCCCGGTCTATATGTCGTTCTCGACCTCTCTCCCCCTCTCCCTCTCTCTCCCCCTCTCCCTCTCTCCCTCGCTCTCGGCTCGGAGGCCTGGGGCTCGAACTGCTGCCACATCGGAGCTGGTGGAGAATGAAGGTGTTGCAGTTCATGTTACATACGTTATTGTGGTGTGACTCGTTTCACCAGCGTATTAACACCGCCTCGGTCTGCTGTGCCTCACGTTTGCGTGAACTCACAAAACAGGGTATGTATATGGAGTTAATGCATTTAGACTACAATATATCCCCTCTTTGGGTTATATGCTGAACTCCTCTACGGCGCCTTTGTTTACCTGTATTGTGCATGTTCGGAACAGGGATGACGAAAAAGTGAACTTTTGGAATCGAAGCACGGAAACGGTATTGATTTATGCGCGCACAAAACTTTTGAATTGTACATTTGCACAGTGCAGCGATGTGAACCATATTGTAGTTCAGGGGCCACATGAAGCCCAGTTTCATCTTGAGCAGGCCGGAATGGTAGAATAGTGTCACAATAACTTTGAAGTCAAACGCAGCGTATACATGATCACATGTCGTTCACAAAACCAAACAATTACTACCAAAAATGGCTGCACTCTCAACGTAAAGTCAATATGAATGAAACCTTCTGGTGCAAAATATAGTGGAATATCTGCCAAAAAAACGTCATTTTCTTCACAAACTCACCCTGGCAGCATGGCTTTAAGGCAAGTGTGAGAGGAAAGAAATGTGTTAAAACAATAAAAGAACAAATTAAAAGAAAAGCTAAAATGTTTTAATTGAAATGTTTACAATATGCTTGGTAACATTCCTATTTACCACTGCTGCCTGAGGATGCTGAATTACTTCAGAGCATTTGGTAATAAAGCGTGCGCGCCCTCACCAGTGTCAAGCCCAATTACTCACTAGGGACCAAAACTTCCTTTATTTCATATTTCTGAGTATCAGCAGAAAAATGCTGGCGCGGAGATTTGTGAAAAACCCTGACAAACACTATAAACTTGTCCAGCTCTGAAAGCGTCTCCATAAAAAGTGAGGCGGGGGGAAAAAAAAAAAAAAAAGTTGCGGTAAACTTTGTGGGCTTGTTCCTCTCCCCCCTCGACTGAAGCAATCTGTTTTGACCCACTCCGTTTTGAGTGGCACTATTGAAACAGCACCTACAGGGAGGACCCCCTGCTAGCTCTCTGTACAGAAATTTAGCAGGAGCCAAGAGAGAGAGAGAGAGAGAGAGAGAGAGAGAGAGAGAGAGAGAGAGAGAGAGAGAGAGAGAGAGAGAGGGAGGGAGGGAGGGAGAGAAAAAAAAATCAATGGAGCTTCTCTTGATGTCTCTTGAAGAGGCTGTAAGCAGAAGACCAAAAGATTTCTTCAAGATCCCCGCAGACTCGCCTCACGCTTCCAACTGGAGCCAGAGAGGTGAGGTGATGGATATATCTGAGAGATTGTAACTTGATTTTCTTACAAACAGGACAATAGCTGCAAACAAGAGAGCGAAATGAAGGAGAGGTTGTCTCCCCTTTGGTTTGGGGTCTATTATCTGAGCTCTGTACAAGTGGAGCTGTGGCTTTGCAACAGTATAAACAGAGATTTCAAGCAAGCCGGGGTGGAGGGAGCACTTTGTTGCTCTGCTGCAGACTCTTTTTTTTTGGTGTGTGTGTGTAACTTTTACTAAAGCAAACATACCAAAGCCATTTTGTTCACAACTACAAGACCTATAGTCATAATATATTGTATATGACCATTCATGGACAATCTGGGTCATAACGTGTGAGAGAGTGAGAAGCTCAAGGATCCACGAGAAACTGAAGACATGTTCGCCTCCTTTTGGAGGTCTAGCACGCTTATGAACAGGGACGTCCGTCAAGAACCCGCTGGAAACCTTAGAACTCTCTGCTCTTTGCTCTATTAGGTCTCAGAAAGCTCGGAGACGTTGCGGCGGTGTGATGATGTCTCTGCACCATCATTGCAACCCCGTGTTGTGGAAGCAGGCAAGAAGATGGAAGGAAGTCAACGAGCGGTCGTGATCCTTCAGTCAGTCGACAGATGTCCTGTTTTAAACTGTCAAATCTGGGACGGCCTGGATGTCACTGGGAGTTTCAACACCTACAAGACCTGAGGACACGGAGGTGACCCCAGCTAAAAGCAGAATGAAGCATCGGCTCTGTGCTTTGGAATCCAGATGTTCAACAGGGTCCAAATGAAAAGGTTGACGAGGAAATGTTTTGAAACCGATCAGATTATAACTATGCCTTTTGTGACGGCTCAATCTCCTCTTGATATGTCTTTCCATGAAAAAGAAATATTGAATGTTTCATTGGACGAGGATCGTCTGGGATGGATTGAATGTCTGAATGTCGCCATGCAGTCCTGACTAACTGAACTCGCATCTGTGATTTGCCACAGTTACTCCTTTGCCCAGATTTCCCTCGGTTGTCTCTGTCCCATTTACAACATGAGAACCTTACAGCACATAGACTGTTTAGAAAAGAAAAAGAAAAAATAATATCATTGCTCCACTGTTCAACAGTTATCTTGACATCATTTATCCTGAGACACTGTAATCCCACCTGGCCTGAGAATTCATCGCCAGACTCACCTCACAGGCTCTACTTTCACTTTTAACATTGTTAAAGGTAAAGAAGTTAATGTCATACCTGAATATGTGAAAATTATATGATGAGCATCTTCCTTTTTTTTTGGAGTAAATTAAAATCTTTGTAAAATCGATACCATCAATCAACATCCCTGGTGGTTGATTTCTAAAACGAACGGATGAAACATAAATACTCACACAGGTACAGGTAGAACAACCCATGGACACTTGTGGGACACGTTCCCATCCCTGTGCACTGACCCCCTCGCGGCAGTCGGCTGGTTTCATCTCACTCACTCTCTCTTTACCCCCCTGCTTTGTAGCCGCCCTCAAATAATTACCAATGTAAAAATCTGGCACCCAAATTAATACAGGACATGTGTAATGTCCTCTCATAGCTCAAAGTTTAGTCCAATTATGAGTGGGGCCCCAGCGGTTTGATGTGCCTTTCACTACAGGGGGAGAGTAATGGCTTTGACAGGAGTGCCAGGGTCATTAGGGCGACTGACTGCATTATGGTAGCGGAGCGCGCTCAGTGATTAGTTCTGTCTCTCACCCCTGGCCCTGATTGAGATCATTACACTTCACGTCACTTCCACATCCTCCCAAAGGGATGGCGCCATTAATTCTCGACCCGACCGGGCCGTGGCAGAAGGTTACATTGGAGGAATTTAGAAGATGATAAAAAAGACGGTTATTCGTTTTTTTTGGGGGGGGGGGGAAATCACAGTCAAATGGAATTTAAATATTTTTAGTAAGTTTCCTTTGCTGAGATTCATACATCGTGTCAAAGAGCAATCAGACAAGGAAAGAACAAGATGGACTTCAACTTTTGTTGAGTATTTCCAGCATATGTCGACATCCACAGTTGCTGCGACTGCTGATCTTTGGATTTCAACAGTGTCATTACAAAAACAATCTACTCTGCATCTGCATAATCTCTGAGGTAATTATCAGCTTGACTTGTCGCATAATCTTTAATGTAATTCTCTTTTTTTTTTTTTCATTCAGCGGAAAGCAAAGGAAAAAAAACTACATTTGATGCAAACGAAATATTATATCACACTCAAATCCATAGAGAGCTCAAAATCTTCCTAATCCCCCACAAACAACTTCATCTGTCATCATCACACCCTCTGGGTACTAATCCCACCAAGTGAGCAAAGACAATAGGAGTCGTAATGACTTTATGAACCAGTCAGGCCAAAGACGCTTTGTTTTTACATTCTTACAAGTTTGACTCAAGAAGAAGAAGAAGAAGAAGAAATCAGCCTGTCCTGATAAAAATGTCATATATTCAGTCGAAATAACACCCTTTACACGGTTTTCTTCGCTAAGCTGATGGTAATCGTGTCTCTTTTATTCTGTGCTTTTGTCTTTTCTAGTCCCCTTTGGGTTGTTGCCTTCACATTTCACATTCCTCTATCAAAAACACAAAATTCACTCTAAATTAAACAAAATCAAGCCCGTGATTTGTGTGAGTTTCTGAAATCGTCTCGTTGGCGTGTCAAAGTTGTTGAGGATAAAACTGAAGAACGGTGAGAAATGCTGTAGATCTACTATAACACACGCTAATGCAGTGGTTCGCGCTCTCGCCTCACAGCGTGAAGGTATATATTTATTATTTCACACGTCCTTTCAATGCACCATTATTTACTGTCGGGAGGGAAGAAAGAAAGACAGATTAACTTCTGCTTTTGGCATTTATGGAAATTAATGGCCTTAAACATTAGGATGGCTACTCAGAGATGTACCTCACACTGTAGCCACTTCCCCTGGTACACATCGCCATATGTTGGGCGCCGCAGACGGATTGCAGCCATTGTTCTCCTCTATCACAATGTTAACAAGACCTGTCCTCTAATATCCTCAAACAGCGTCATTAGGGGCCCGGGCTGGAGGTGTTATTCAACTAACATTTGTAAGGCCATGCATCACTTATGTCCCTGCCACAATCTGCACGCCCCTCACAGCCCCCAGTGCCCCCCCCCCTCTGCCACCTGCAAATGTCAATTACCATATTTCCCCCTGACATTTATCAGTAATGGCCAACATGAGCGACGAGAAATCAGTGTCATTACGGTGGAGATGGACAGGGGTACCTGGCGGGTTGGTAACTCCACGCAGACGCACGGCGAGGCTTGTTTATCGATCAGCGGCGCTTGGGGCTTGAGCACATCTCAATAAAGGCCTAACGACGGTGTGATCAACATAAATAAATTGACTCATTACGCCACCACTGCGGTGCGCCGCGTTTCTGATTCAACCTTGAGCAACAAAGTCGAGTTTCCAAGAAGGAGTGTGTGTGTGTGTGTGTGTGTGTGTGTGCGTGTGTGTGTGTGTGTGTGTGTGTGTGTGTGTGTGTGTATGTGGGGGGGGGGGGTTTCTGACCTGTCGGTCCACGCTGCAGCTGCTTTTGTTCCTTTCCACTTCGTCTCGTTTGTTTTGTTTTTTTTTCTTGTTTGCTGGCACCTTCACTTCTCTGCGACTGCGACTCGTTCTCGCCGCGATTGCTTTGGTGTGAAAAGTTTTTAAAGGTGTCATGTGCATCTTTCACCAGATTTACACAAGTGACGCACTGAAACACCCCTGCAGCTACGATTCTCATTGTGCTGGTTTGTGTCACTCTGGGAATCAGATTGCAGATTTTTTAAGACTCTATTGAGCATCGTCATTTTGTATTTTGGTTTTTTTGTTGTAGACTTGTCAGAAAAGGATTCTCTTTTCATATATCTAGTAGGTTACAAGGCTACAAGGCTGAAAACAAATGATCAAAATGCAGTTTATAGATAATATAAAGAGCTGAGGAGCTATTGGTTTAAGTACACACGTTGACAGGATAATGTTTAATAGCGGTCAATAGCAGAGGTATCAAACGCTCGGCCCGCGGGCCACAACAGAGTCTAATCCAGCCAGGAAGACCAGGACAAATTATGACAACTGTATATTTTGTATTCGCCCACCAGGGGCACACAAGAGTATAACTTCTCTTTTTTTCCATTCTCGTCTGTCGTATTACACAAATGTAGAATTGTGTCAACATTAAAGATATTTTCTAATTTATTCTAATCATAATATGAACCCATTATATTATATTTTGAGTTCCAGCTACATGGGACTAAATGTTTTATGCCTTTGAAGAAAATAGTGGATTAAATATCCAATATGATGTATAAGTTGTAAAGCACATGGTCAAATTGTGCTGCAATCTGAAGATGATTAACGCTCCTGGTTTAAGGTCATTATGTGAAGTTACCGAGTAAATCAAGCTTTTTATTCGACATGGGCAACTAGTAGAACCTCATGCTGAGAGACAAAAAGTGCTGAAACTTTGCAATTTAGCAATTGTGGTCACATCAACCACAAGTGAAATTATGCTGTGAATTTATGAGCAAAATGGGCAATATATGGAAAAGATCTGAATGAATCTGGATTAAATGGAAAAAAATGTTACACTGAATTGTGGAGGTTTTTTTTCATGTATTTTATCTAATTGTATGTGTTTATTTTTGTCATTTAACTTATTCCCATCTATTTATGCTTATAAACAGTTAACATGTAAAATCAAGACATCAATGCATTTAAAAAAAAAAAAAAACCCAAACAAAATACAATATTGTATCTTGTTTATTTTCTGTCATTAAAAACCTGTGAAGAAGCCTCGTAAAGAAATCGCTGAGAATTTATCATTTAATATGCAGATGCTAAACATCGCCACCATATGTTCTTCCCGACCGGGGAGTTCGCTCAGGTTTGACACCTACAATGTGAGAGTCACCAAAATCCCTTCACATGTAGGTGTTTCAGTAATGAGAGGCGTCACGCGAGTGCGAAGCGACACACAATCGGCTGTCAACTGCGTGTGTGCAGACACAGTTACACATGAATGCCACGACGAAGACTATTCACTTAAAGGTGCATTCACTGTAAAAAAAAAAAAAGAAAAAGAAAAGGGAAACTGTTTATCACAGCGCTTTGAGATAAACACGACTGCAGTAATTAGATTAAAGTTAAATATTTCTTTTAAATGGTAACTTCTGTTTTTAGTGTAAATTACATCTTTCAAAAGAGTTCGTCTTAATTGACTTCACCGCTGACAAAGATACTATTTCAGTGAATGGAAAACTCTTTGAAGCCCAAACAGATTTAAATATCATTTAAATTACTGCTTTAAAAAAAAACAACCCTACAATCATACGGATCTAAACTGAGGTTTTAAGCAATTTAAACATTTTGGAGACTATTTCTGCTTTGAAAAAAAAAAAAAAAAAAAAAACACAAAAAGGCATTTATACTAAGAAATTAAATATTTCTAAATAATCTGTTTTGGATCTTTATTATATATAAATTAATTACATAAAATTATTGGGTATCTGGTCCAATACTCTTACCGTTTTAACCTTCCTGATGTAACCCAACGAGTACTACGTGATGTCATGCGTTAATCTTTTTACAAACGTAAACAGACTGTAAACTACTAGTTCTGCCAAAATATGAAGAGGAGGCGAGAGGGCGAGTTCGTAAAACAGCAGCAAATTAATCACCAGAGACATTTGGACCAGCAGAGTTAGTCTGGTGCTGCTGAAAAGAGCAAACAATGATCATATGAGAAGAATAACACTAATCCTAAAGCATTGCTTGAAAACATCACTGACGTTCGTTCCTTCATTGATCGAGTTGGCTGGGAAATGCCACAAGGGTGTGATTGTGAAGTTAAATTTAGAAAGTCGTCCGTTGCACAGAATAATTCATCCATTACAAGCAGTAGAGAAAACTCCACCTTTAACGTGTGAACGGTGAGAAGATAAAAAAAAAAATCCGGCACTTTACTTGTACGACAGTAAGCACTTTACTTTAATAGCACTTTAGGATTGTCGGAAGAATAATTTGTCTTACTATATTGTTTTTATTGTCCTTATGCCCCCCCCCCCCCCCCCCCCCCCCCCCACCGACTCACCACTCCGATGGAGAAGTAGTTGTTAATGATGCTGTAAGGCACCGGGTCCCCTCGCTCCTCCTTATCGGTGGGGGTGACATCAATCTTCCAGCGATCCAGCATCACCTCCGAACTGTTCTCGACGTCCCGCAGGATCTTCAGGAGGCTCTCGCCCTCGTAGCCTCGGGAAGAGACGACAGGAGACCGAGTGAGACGTCGGACTGGGTCTGGGACAAATCCGCCTTCATGGCTGATGCTTTGTGACTCGTGGAAACAAACTTCTCCACCTCACACATACACTTTGTATTGCGCATGCCGGGAGTGTCTGCTTCTGGTATTTATCACTATTTGTTTGATTTCATAAGTCTTTAGTCTCCGGTCACTTTCTTCATGACAAAAAAAACAGATCTTTGAGTGTTTTGTGCAAAATGCTTGTTTGAATATTTTTAAGAACAGAAACTAGTTTGAAAATTCATTTTGAAATGGTAGCAAACAAACAAACAAACATGACAAATTATATCAAAAAACCTGTCAATCTGTTGAATTCCCCTATTTGAATCTTAAACCTTTGTCATTGTCTTGTTTTGAGTTTCTGTTCATTTCAAATGATTCTCATTTGTCCCGGTCGTTTCACTTTTCCTTCATACTTCATTGAATGATCCAGGGTATCAAACATGAAACGTCAAACAAAACCGGCTGTAATCCAGCTGAACCACCAAGAAAATCGTAAACATTTCAAAGAAAATCGAGATTTGTTTTGTAAACAAATGTCTTCAGAAGTCACAGATGTTGAGACCTGTGATATTATATGCTGCTGCCCTGAAAGCACCAGAAGGTTCCATTAAAATTGGCTTTATGTTGGGATTGTAGTCATTTTCTACAGTAAATGTTTGGTTTTGTGAAAATATAGACATTTTCATCCCGTTTACTCTGCAAAGAAACACTTCAAATTTCAAATTTAAAGATGAAAATGGGCAGAATGTGAAGAAACGGTCATATTTGATCCAAACGAGAGGATAAATCAGCCCCACAGTAGAAAGAACTGAGACCAGAAAGGTGGTGAACTGGCAAAGTGGCATGATGGTGTCCCTCCAGCTGCCATCAGTTCAGGATCAGTACCTCCTCCCCATCGCAGACATCTGGCCAGGTCGTTGCCCGTGCCCAGCGGGAGGATGCACACCGGCGGGTTCTTGTCCAGGTTGGCCTTATCTGCGGCGGCGGGACAAAAGTGGCGCGAGGAGACGTGAAACAGGAAGCCAGCGTTGCGAACCAACTCCCAAAAAGAAAGGCATCAAGTCCATTTTTTGCTCGCTGCCAACGTCCAGCTGTACAGTCTATTTCTATTTCGAGAGACACATTTCGCCTGACAGTTATTACCTCTCTTTGTTTTGATTGATAAAAAATTGAGGCAATTTTTGAGAGCCTGAACAAGTAACACATCTCCAAGACCAAATAGAAGAGGCCAGGTGATTTTTTTTTCTTTTTTTTTCCCCGTCTTCTTCTTCTTCAAATGTTGACTAATATGTTGTTTTCCCAACTCAAGTAATCATCCCATTTTACCTCCCCTGAATACGCAGGCTTGGACGTAATGAAAGTGTTTATATACAAGCCATAAATTACGCTTTACCATTTCAGACAGAACAACAACAGGGCACCAGGGCCTGAGAACTAATAAAAGCAATTGCAATTTTGCCCCCCCCAAAAAAAAAGGAAATGAAGTTCTACTATGTTGTACTTCATGATGAAACCGAAGGGAGAGTGTGTGCACGAGGCCGCACGCCGGGAGGTGAGGGAGTTTGCGGCCCTTGTACAAGCGAGTGACGCGCGACCACGTGAAAGCATGTGGCAGGGCGACGCGTTGCGTTGCGTACCAATGAAGTCCAGGATCCAGCCCACCGTGCCGTCGCCGCCGCACGTCAGCACTCGGAAATCTGGGACGTCTCTGAAGAAGTTCAACCTGGAAGAAGTTCAGCTGGGTGAATGATTCGTTCTGCTCCTTGCAGACATTTTCACATTCTCTCTGACAGTTAAGGTGATTTATTCAAGTGGTTTTGGAGGCGTCCACTGGGGGCGCCAGAGAGCTCCGGTGAAAATGCAGGGCCCGTCACTCACTGTCTCACTTATGTTGCTCTGAGCCGCTGAAAATGCAACTTTTCTAAAATGATCCATCTCCATGGAAACAGGCAACGTTTCTGAAATGCGGCTTGTAGTAAATAACTCTTCTGCACTTGCACAAGTAGATTAACAACAAGGTTTGCTTCCATAGCGTCATGACTTGGTAGTTTCAAGTTGAGGGTCACACAGAATATAATAACATTCCCGGTTTTTCCATTTTGTTTAACTTTCAACACTATATATTTTGAAATTGTGGCAAAAATCTGAATATTTCAAGATGTGTAATGGTATTGTAGTATTTATATTAATTTTGGACTGTATTTTAGCCCCTATTATTAAAACAACATCCCCTTTCTGCTTGATTGGAATCTTAGATATATATTTATATATAAGCGACATACATGAGAAATTAATGTACTTCTGGCAGCACTGTAGGCCAGAGAGCTCTAACTTTAGTCCATAAAAGACATGATATAAGTCCAAGAAGTGATAATAAAAATCAATTAAGCAATGAGAGAAAAAAAACTGAGGTAAACACCAAAATATTAACTGAAATACTAGTTTTTTCTTGATGAAACGGATTACGTGTGTCTCAGGATGTTGCCTTTTCAAACATAGAATAAAGTTGTTGGTTCAAATATCAGCTGGTGAAAACAGAAGTCATCATTTCATCTGTTTGCCTTTAGTATTTTGTGATAGTGAATAACATTTCACACTCCTATTTAAGCTTTCATTCTTTCTCAGATTTGACATTAACCCCCACATCTTGCATATCACAAGAACAGTCTTGATCCCACCGCCGCAGCACACTACAAACCCCGTCGAATCCCACAAAATAACACATGTGGCATTGATAATTACTCATTCAGTGAGCTCGCCTGCCTGTTGGAGGGCTAATTGGATCATGACAGGCAATGTTCAGTCCAACTTCTTCCGTTCCTTCACAATAACAAAGCCCTAACTGAATGAGCCAGCCTCGGAGTCTCGTATGGCGGGTAAATGATTCGCTCAATTACTCTCCAACTGGGACCGCAAACCATATTAGACGCAAAACAGACGGCCGCCGACATGAAAGGCAACTTTGGGGATGTTTAAATACCAAGAAACAAACACTTAATTTGCTGTGATCGCATTAGCGGGGCTGCTAATTGACAGCGGTGCGCGCTGCAGCCTCGGCCTGCAGTGTCCGACCGTGACCACTCGCCCCGCTAATAACGTGCCGAGTGCACTTGACAAAATATTAACAAGGTTACGGCCAGGGAAAAGGTCACCGGGGATGTTTTCTCAGCTCCGGGGGAGAAGCTCTGGAAGCAGATCCTGAGAGGCAGGTGACGCCTCAGCCCACGTCGATAAGACGAGAAACTCCGGCCGCAAGGTCAGCCTCCAAAAGTTGCTGGTCCGATTTCTTTTTAAGAATTCTTTTTCCTCCCCCGTGTGTGTGTGTGTGTGTGTGTGTGTGTGTGTGCTGCGGTGTATTTATTTTTTTCATAAGCCCCCAAAGACTCTGTTTTCAGATCTAATCAGAGCCAAACAACGTGGCGGCACGGCACCCGTGAAGCATTCCTGTGTGTTGAAAAACGGCAAACCGAGGGAGCCTGATGCATGTAAATCCTCAAATTCATCGTCTTAATCACAGACGTGAACCATAGGAAACCCGCCGCCGGTCTGTATGCGTGATCACATGTGGTATGGCGAGACTTTTACCCCCTCTCCGCCGCCCGTGTCGCCCGCTCCCCCGGCGCATGCAGCCTTATGCATATGGAGGCGCGGCTCGTTGGCGGCGACCGCATGATAGCGCCGTCTCCAGGATTGGTTATGTGTGAACCCACCTCATTTGTGCCTGAGCTGCGTGAATGAGCCCAGAGGAGGGCTTAATGCCGAGGGCCTCTCCTGCATGTGATGGCCGCTATTATATGTGGGCAACAACAGAAAACACTGTTGTGTTTGGTAAATAGAAGGTCATTAGCGGACGGTAACAAACAGAGGGACGGATTTGGAGTTGAGGTTCGCTTCCTTTGTTTCACTTCACTCTTTTTTAAAATTTTCTCTCTGGTTTGAGATCAGTGGAGTTAAAACAGACAACAATTTACATGAAATAAAAATTTTGTAAATTTTTTTGCAATATCTTCTTTTTGAAAGTAGTCTAATATTGCCTCGTACTCAAAGCAGCAGAAAATTTAAAATAAATAAATAAATAAATCCAATTAAATAAAAAAATAGAACAAGGAAACAAATTCAAATACAATATATTTGACTTAAGACGTAACTAATGTTAATTAATGTTACTTCTGTTAAAGTAAGTTTTTATACATTAAAATGGTTTATATATTTCTGTCAATGTAAGATGTGTGTTTTTTTTTTTAAGTGCAATAATTTATATTTCAAAGTCTCTCAGCTTGACTCTGACTGCTTGTTTGTATTATTTATTTCATATATATGATTTAGTAAGTTTCTAATGGATGAATTGTCTCTTAATTTTGAAAGATTTCTTTACTTAGTTTTGAAAGTTTGTTATGAAATTCATTTCAAAAACCAGTTTCCGAGACATGGAGTGGAGCGCGGGCCATAACAGTCAAGACTGTTTGAAAGAAATCTTTTTTTCTTTTCTTTTTTTTTACAAAGAATCACTCAGATTTTAAGATCTGTGTCAACGATCTTGTGTTTCTCATCTCCTAAAGTAAAAAAAACACATCACAAAGTGATTTCTTTAACGGCCCATAATTGCAGAACAAAATCTGCTCTGTGTTCAGAAGAAATAAACACACCTGGAAAACTCAACAAGTCCCTCGAGGCCCCCTTTGGGCATCCTCGTCAATTTTTCCTCCTTGTTTATTTTGAAAACACAAGAGAAGACTCGGTGAAACACCTTGTTTCCCTGCTAACAGGTGAAGGTGAACATACCCCGGCATGGGTCCGTTCTTGGCCAGGTTGTACACTTGTCTCGGGTTCAGGAGGTACTGGAACTTTCTGTAGATCCTGAAGGAGTGGAGATAAAGGAGGAAACATGAATATCTCAAGAACCTGGGAGATTTATGGCGCCGGGCGCTGATCCGATTGAGACGTGACGAGGCGGCGGACTGGGCAGCGGGGTGGGACATACCTCCACCCCCCCCCCAAGAAAAAAAGTCCCCTTGAGGAGAAGCCATTAGAAAGACTAATTCATTTTAATTTCAATTTCATTATATCAACTGGCTGAAGTCATATTTTGATCTCATAATTTAAACAAATGAGTGGCTGGCGTAATAAGGAGTGAATGGATATGTCTCAGTAATAACCCAATTAGCCCTGGGTTAAAGAAGGGGGCCGTGACAGTGAGGAGGGTGTCAGAGGAGAGGCAGTGTGTGTGTGTGTGTTCATGTATATATGTGTGTGTGTGTGTGTGAGCTGACAGTAGACGCAGCCAAGCCAGCGCTTTAGGTAAATGTTATTGTGTTTTTATTTGACTAAGTAAGCCCGCGGCACTCGGCAGCCAGAGGCCGTGCTGCTGCCTTCCACCGCCGCCGCGGCTTCACGGGCCTCTTGTAGCGTGTTGAGACAGATTGTGTACTTACCGCTCGCCCTGCTTCCCCCCGCTCTTCGGATTGACAAACACTAGCAGAGGATGAGTGCCCTCTATTGTTGTGATCTGAATGGGAGATGTCAAAACAAACCGTCGGTGTTTGGAGACTGCAGGATGCTTCACAGGAATTCACTTTCAAGCCATCTCCCTCAGACGTTTTCCTCCAGTACGTGCAGCCCGTCATGCGAGCCGCCGCCGCTCCTCCTGCTACCTGGCAGAGGCGAGGTGCCAAGCTCCCAGAGAAGTTGCATGACTATAAAGTTAATCCTGTGTTAATTATGGTATCTAATTATAGAGAGCAGTGGAGAGGATCCTTAGACCACCGTCTCTAAAAATACATCAACTCGGTCTTCTCTTCGTTCTATATGAAGAGAGACGTTTTCCCAAAGCAGGACGGAAGCCGTCAACATAGTCGTGGATCCAACATGCATATCAATGTGTCTTAATCATAAGTCAGGGTTAGATGCTTTGATATAACAGTTTAGTTCTTTCTAATGTCACTTAAAACGGACTTAAGCAGGATCGAATGATACTTTTCTTGTTAATTATGACTTCCTGAGGTTTAATACAAAGTAGTAATCACACTTCGAAGCAGGAATTAACTGAATTTCTGTATTCTAAAAGAATCCTGTTTGGACAATCACTACAATCAAGTAAAATTTAAGAGGAAATGTAAAAAAATACAGACTAAAACCAAAAAGGCCCCCGAAAAGGTGGGACTGTAAAATGATGTTATTTGAAAGGTTTCACCTCATATTTTGCCCAAAATGGCAACAAAACACCTCTCAGACCTTTTGTACTGTTCTGCGTTCCGTTTCAGTCAGGAAGACACATGTAGAACCTGTGTTTAGGATTTATGCTGCAAATATTTGGAGCAAACTGAAAATTGCAGGACGGTTTCAACTCTTAAGTTCTTCTAAAATCAGGCTGAAGACCTTTCAGTAAAGTCAGAATTGATTCCGTGTTGTACTGCTTTTTTAACACTTAACACATAACATACACATTCTACTTTTATTTGCCGTGGTATTTTACATTTCATTGTTTTTTTCTTTTTATCTTTTCTTGTTTTTAATCCACCTTTTTCATTACCAGCTGTACTTGTTTGTTAAAGTAAAGCACTTTGAAGTAGAATACAATAGAATAGAACAGAACAGAACAGAACAGAACAGAACAGAACAGAACAGAATAGGATAGAATAGAATAGAATAGAATAGAATAGAATAGAATAGAATAGAATAATAACAAATTTTTTAAGCCTGTGATGTGGAGCCTGATGACATCATGTTTCTGTGTAGTTATAAATTAGAGCAGAATAACATTTATTGCCAGCGAGTCTATTCACCCTGAGAGTTAGAACTGGGAGCAATCAGATAATCATAATAATCAGATCTGTTTAGATTCACTTCAGATGTCCTATAATTGGAAAATCCTGGTTTATGTGTTTCAGTCATTCGTCCGTTGTCTTCAGGAGCACGAACATAATAACACAAGACTGAACAATCCTGTCATTTCAACCACGGCGGTCACATTTTCAAAACGGTTTCATTTCAAACTCTTCTCCTCTTTGTGCGAATTCACAACATGTTCTTTTATTTTCACTTCCTTTTTCCTCCTTTTAGATGTAAAAGAAGGACATGCATCATAAAACATAAAGACATCACCAGGCGGAATTGAGGAGAAATCTAGAAGTGTTAGAAGAATATGACGCCTCTCGACCAGATAACTTCCGTGAACACCATGTGTTGTTTACATGGTCGCTTCAGTAATACACAAATCGAATAACAACCGGTTTCTTATTGTGCATGGAAACCGGCTCATTGGCCGTGGAGAACGTAGTGAATCTATTCAAGGATTTGCGGTTGTATTTGTCAGCGGTTTTGATCGGGCGTCAAGAGGATTTCCCAGCGTCTCCGAGCCGCCGGAGGCCCGAACTCTCCCCGTGCCACACAAACAAGCGTGGACCCAGAGGCCCTCGCTGGAGTGGCCCTTCCTGCGGTGAGTGTGCAACAACTCGCCCGGCTCCCTCTCTCTCCCTGACACAGATGAAGCACTTAACTCCCCCTGTCTGCTAACCCAGCAGGCTAAGGGTGAATTAATGAGCTCCCTGTCCAGTCCAGAGTGATCCATTACTTCCTGTAATTATAAATAATAATCTTGATTATTACGCTGGTTAGCCGGCGAGAGGCAGAGACGGATGTGCCTGGGATACGATTCATCTTATTTCTCCCGCAGCCGCGCGGAGACGGGCGGCCGCCACGGACGGCGGCAGGCGTCCATCGTGAGCTGACAGATATGGTGGAGGACGGAGCTCTGCAGAGCGGCGCCGGCGAGCGGCGGGGCCTGCAGGGCTCCCCGTGACCTCCCACGGCTCCGCCGGGGCAACGCAGACCCAGGAACACTGGAAACTCTCCCTAAAACAAGTCACGCTGCCGGTGGGAAATGAATCAGCAGGACTTGAGATTAAGAACCGACCTTTCTATTTCTGGCTCAATTACAGAGGCCATCAATTTATTTCTACATGTAAATCAGAAGCTGTGACTCTTTATTCTTCACCGAGGACCTCGGAGGCGACGCCGTCAGAACAACCCTCCACGACCTGCAGGGCGTCTTCTACACACGACGCAGGTTGAAGGCCAGTGAGCTCACACACCGCAGCCACAGACCGCTCTGTCTGCCGCCACCAGGGCGGCGCTACCACCGCCTGGAGACAAACGCAGAGAGGATGAGGAGGAGCTTCCTCCCTATTTCTTTGATTTCCGTTATTATCTTATATATGGATTTGTTGGGTTTCTCTATGTTAAAAGCATCCCGAAATGCCTGTGTTGTATATGGTGCTAAATATATAAAGTTGAATTGAATATATAGATTAAAACGGTGGTTGAAAAGGGGACAAGGTCTTCGCATATCGAAATCTCCCCTCAACAATAATAATAATATCCAGATTGGATGAGTAAGGGGAGCAAATACACTTTACCAAGTAGTAATTTAGCATTAAAAGTCCTGATTTCATCACCTTATTTTGGCATTAAATGCAGTGTTTTTTGGATCCACATGCAGTAACAGGTACAACTGCTATTATCTAAGTTATTATATATAACAATAATAATAATATTTATATCGATATCGCACCTTTCAGAAATGTTTTTTAATTTAGTGAAGTTTAAATGTAGTCTACAATGTCTGCAACACGTTGGTTTTTTTTCTGCATAAATTAGTTTAAATAATTCAAATTTGTCTCTCTGACACTTTCAGCTCAGTTTTTTCATGTAAAAAAATGACATTTGAGAAAAGGCAGGGTCCGATCTAACTTCAAAATGCAACGTAAACGTGGACGTTAAGAGAAAGGAGGCTGACCTGAAGTCCTTGGCCGTCCACTGTGACCGAGTTGGCTCGTTGCATCTTCCCTCGGCTGGACTGGCTGCATCGAGAGTCTTTCCTCAGCGTCGTCTGTCTCTCCTGCAGTCGGAGGACAGTCAGGAAAAAGTTACAGATCTGAACAGATCCGACACTCGCTGTAACCGGAGACACTGTATATTCATGTTTAAAGCTGGAACAGGTTGAGATTAACAATGAAAATGAGTCAAAAACAATGGGTCAGTGTAAATGTACACACAAATCTAATTAATTATATTGTTCCTGACGGCTCTGACAATGATGCAAATCAACAGTTTAGTACTTACGTCAGAAAATAAAATCCTCTGTGCTTTATTTTCCAGCGATTTACGATAAATCATGTAATCTAATTTTATGGACAAAGTTCTGACATTATAACTTCAATTAGTTTTCCAGAAGAATTTAATGGCAAACTTCCGAATTATATGAATTAACTGCTATAATCCAATAATTAAAGTATTTGAAAACATCAAGCCATTTCATAGTTTCCTGCTGATGCCTCAGTGGATTTTGAAGTGATTTTGAAGTCTGGCGAACTTAAAAAAAAAAAAAACAGAAGTTGAAAGTTGGATGTTTGACATTTTACAGTAACAGTTTTTCTCTTCTCACACAGACTTGTTCCAGTTTGGAAATAACCTCAAACTTTGACAAGTCGTTGCAGGATCAGAGCTCAGCGGGGGAGCGCAGGCTGACGATTGGATGAAGTCAAACCGGGTCAGAGTCGACCGTTCTTTTGGTTTTTTTTGGGGGGGAGGGGGGGCTGCTGACCGTAGAGGAGGGAAGTTCTTACCAGGACGACGGGGCAGATGGAGCTGGGAGGCAGGATGTGATCCTTCAGGGGTCCACAATCACACTCGGGTTTCACGTGGGAGGCACACTTGTTATGGAGCTGGAAGAGGAGGAGGAGGAAGAGGAGGAGGAGGAGGAGGAGGAGGAGGAGGAGGAGGAGGAGGAGGAGGAGGAAGCAGCAGCGTCATTAACAACGAGCAGCAACGTTGCAGATGTGAGCTTCTCTGATCCATTTGCTTAACGCGCGTCACTGGATCCGCTCTATTTCCCATTAACCCCCGCGACTGCAAACAAGTGTTTTCCGGGTGTAAATTGGTGGGTATGACTTGCGAGGTATCTGAGGTGCAAAAACCCTAAACAACAAGAAGCAGTGGGAATATAATGAGGAGGTGGCTGCCTTCTCCTTGGGTGGCGGCTTACCGTGATTTGACACCACACACAGTGGAGCCCAGTCAGGCCCTGGTAACACTTAATGGTTTTGTGACACTTGTCACACTTGGTGGGGCAGTTCCCTTCCACCCAGAAATGATGCATGACCTGCGGAGAGAGGCAGAGGCGGCATACAGGGAGGGAAGGAAGTGAAAAAGCAAACACGCTGCAGAAAAACAAAGCCACGGCAATCAGCAAGCGAGCAAAGAGAAACAATAGAAGCTGGCAGAAACAGAAAAGGCTCGCCTGTGTGTGTGTGTGTGTGTGTGTGTGTGTGTGTGTGTGTGTGTGTGTGTGTGTGTGTTGCGCATCTCTAAACTCAGATTATCCTGGTGATTAGCAATGCTTAGTAGCAGACTGAGTTGTTTCAATCCCATCAGAGGAAGAGAGGCCCTTGACCAAAGCTCCGTGGAGCATTGGCGATCCAAGCGTGCCGACGGGGAAACACTTCAATTGGACGCACCTCTGTGTTTTTCTTGGACTTGACATAGGTTTTGATGCATGACAGTGGAGCACGAGCCACGCAGCGCTCGTGAACGGTGTACTTGCAGACTGGGGGAAAACATACACACACACACACACACAAAAAACCTGGGTTTTATTTTTCTCCTGAACAAGAAAGAGAAGATACTCAAGAGGAAAGACAGGACAGATGTTTCATACAGGTAGAGAGATCTACTGAAGGATGTGGTGTGGTAACGAACGTACGGCCAATCAGATATCTTAAAAAGATATTCGCCAATTCCTCAATTCAGCTGTTTCCACTGACATTTCCATTTTCACTACCAATCTCAGGCCAGAAATATATATTCACGTCAAGCACGTGCACAATAAAGCGGCATATCTCTCTCAATAAATGTGTGTTTTTCCGGGAAAGGGAGTTCCTTACATGAGCAGCAGAGTCCCTGCTTCCCCAGTCCAATTAGCATGTTGAGACACAGGTTACAGTAGGCAGGCTTGTTGAAGTGCTTCAGTCTCCACACATGTTGCCCATCATCTTTTACATTCTGCAGGGAAGAGGGGGAGGAAAAAGACACTATTATATTTAGGCAATTTTATTCCCCAATTAGAAGTGAATCACTTTAATGAGAAGTGATTTTGTTCAATGTTACAGTCGGTGCTGAGTGGAGAGTTCAGGGCAAAGGATCCGATGACCTCCCTCTGTGGTAATATTCATTCATAAATAAAAATAAACTGCCCGGTTGGAATTTGTCATAGTTTGACAAATGCCTCCACCTAGTGGAGACACTGTGAACTGCAGGACTCCTCAATATAAGGCTCATACACATGATGAAGCCACAGGAAAGGGTAAACAGGGACTTTTTTATGAATCACAAAGAAAGCAAAATCTCAAGTAGTGAATAAAAAATCTCCTAAACCTGCTTGACTGTTCATAAATCCCGTCATAAATATGTGTTAAAATATAAACTATAAATGATACTTATTTGATATTTATGCTGTGTTATTTGATATTTGTCCTATTTTGTACAGGGCAACACTGTAAAATAATGTCCCTCTATTCTATTCAATTCTATTCATTTTAAACCTGTTGAACAAAATAGTGAATAATCAGAGGACCCAGTGAGCTGTTAACTATAAAAAGATATTTAATAATGGGAAATATTGAAAATTGTAATAGTAACTTTAAGTCAAAAACTGAAATGTAAACGCATTCAGGATTTATAAACAGGCAGTGTAACGGCCACCCGAACACGAGGAGGAAATGTTCTCTACTGTCTGGATTAGATTCAAGTCTAAAGGAAAGATCTTCACGTGTCCGTCCCTTAATCTTCAGTTTATCAGTTAAATTGATAGTTTAACAGTAGTTTTACACTTTTACCCGATTTGACAAAAGTGCTGTAGGCATATTGTTTTGCAAAAAAAAGTGACATCTCTGCTCCTCAAGTCTCTTCCTTTTCAGACTCTTGATGGGAAGTTTGTTTATTTGGTGGTGCAGTTTCATAAAAAAACACAAGAAGTTGATTGGCCAAGAGATTCACCTTCAATACCGATGAAGGGTAATATTGGATTGACCCACTGACTGACTGGAGTGACATCCTGGGTACATATAAATCTGTACATCAAACTGTAATCAAGGGCTCATTTAAAAAGTGGACAGTGTTAGAAATTTGGCGACTGCTGCTGCGACCTCTGACCTACCAGCTGACCAATAGAAATAAAGTATGAAATGACGTACTGATCAGAGCGACACTGGCGCTGAACTAAAATAGATGGTTTGCAGCTACAATGGCTATTAAAAAAAAAAAGTATGCAGGATGTAAACAAAAACGAGGGTTAAAAAACACAGCAGTCTTGCGTGGAGAGCTGTGAACTTCTTACAGTGTGCAGCGGACATGTCATAAGCAGGGTTAAAAAAAAGATTTTACTTCAGGGGACACATACAGACAAATTTCACCTTGAATTAACCTTTGAAATTGAAATTTAGAAGTTTTTCTTTGTTGCGGTGCAGAGTATACGTGATGGCAGCGTCTATAGTTTCACAAAATCAAACAGTTACTCCTGAAAATGGCTACAATTTCAACACAAAGTCCATATTAATGAAACCAAATGTCCAAAAACATTGTCTTATAGTTGTTGCATAATGCAAGTCACACACACACACACACACACACACACACACACACACACACACACACACACACACACACACACACAAATATATACACCATTTGATGTTAATTAATAATGTGATGTAAATAATAAAATACATTATATCTTATGAAAATATAGTAATGCAAAAATCTATTAGATTTAATTAGACCTACACATACATACATACATACATACATACATACATACGTATTTCATATATCTGATTAACACGGCTGAAAAGGGGTCGGAAGAAGTAAAGTTATCAAATCCTACCCCTTCTCCAATATTTAATATATTATAATTATCTTTCTGTATTAAAAATAATGTTATATATGTAAACATAACAGTAGGAATGTTATCTAATATAGAATATTTATATATCCATATATATGTTTGCATACACATGCATATAGAAACACAAAATGTCAAGTTTACATTCATGTCTCAGTGTTGTGGTCACTGCGCTTTTTAGATATACATTTTTACAGTTTGCTTTGTAATTTTGTCCCACGGGCTAAATGAACCATTTGTGAGTAAGATTTTTGAATAGAGTGGAGTATCTTTGCATTGCTTTAAAACTGGTTCTGTGTTTATTTTTTATTCAGAAAGTCTGTGATTGTCACATCATTCTAACGGTGGTGTAATGCCTGAATGACAACAAATCAGTCTGATTCTGGCAGGTTGGAAAAAAAACAAAAAACAGATCCTCATGGAGAAATGGGAATGTAAACATCAAATCAACCCAAGACTATGAAGATATATGGGAAAAACAAAGTACAGATCAGACGAGGGAGATGCGCTCTGTTAGAATAAAGAAAGAAAACAAGCAGTGGCATTATGCACCACCTACAAACAGCACTCTTTAGATCTATATTTGAAATTTCAATAATTTAGTTGACAGTGTGAGTCACGGTAATTTACAGCGACTCATTAAATAATACATGTAAATGTACTCCTGGGACCTGAGAGTCATTAACATAATCATTTTGCAGAACTGAAATGAAATAAGGTAAGAGGAGACGCCGCTAAAGTCAATTTGCACTTGCAGCATGTGAGAGAAAAAAGCTCTTCAGGCTGTGGCTGTTGAACGAAACCGGCCGAAAGGCTCAGTTTTAATCGTGTCTACATGTTTGCAGTATTTCCCAGACCTTTAAAATACATCAGTCAAAAAGAAATGTCATGAATTCAGATGCATCATAACACATAAATAATAAGTGAATAAGTTAAGGAGTGGATAGTTTGCCTATTATTTAAGGTAAAAATAACCCGCAACTCAGCTGTTAATATTATTATCATTATTAATAGATGTTAATAGATTTTGATACTATTAAATGGCAGGTACTTACATAAAAAAAATTTTTTTTAAATTTTTATCACTCTGCCATATGCCCTTTTACCCCTCAGCTCTCTATTGTATAGCTCATGATTGTTGTTTATTTTTGTACCATAATTTAAATAATTTGTTGTCCTGACAATAAAGCGGTCTGTTCATTTTAAATATAATAAAGAAAGTATATGAGCTCGTGTTTCTTATTGATTTTCTATATATTCATCACAGTCCCAGCCCCCCCCCCCCTCCCGGTGGTCCCACTGTGGACTCACGGTCTCCAGGCCCAGCAGCACCAGCAGGGGGATGGTGGTCAGGCCACCCTGGATCCACTCCCCCAGGGACACGGTGCCGTCGTGGTCGTAGTCGATCTCCTGCATCATCTCCTGGAGGATCTGCAAGAAGTTACAAGAAGCATTTGATGAATTACCGTCACTTCTTCTACTCAGTGATTATAAATCTACTGTCAACTGGACGCTCAGAAACGTCATTTTAGGATTTCTTCATTGTTTCTTTCTCACTGTGATGCAACTTGTTTTGCACTTTGTGTGTTGCAACAAATGACAACAAAAGAAGTTTAATACATATTATATGTCTATTTTTTGATAGAAATCAAAAGCATGTGGACAGATCTTATATATACACACACACATACATATATAAGAATTAATGACGCGTTTCTCCAATGAACAGGAGTTCGTGGTAATAGTGACTGTTGAGGCTGAAGACAGCGCCTCAACGACTGATCTATAGAAACTTTATTCACGTTTATAACCTGTCATACATAAGTTACTATTCATAATTCAAAATTTTCTTTATAATTATGCATTCATTATATTTATATTTAGTAGTATTTCTAATTAACCATAATGAACAAACAAATCAGTAAAAGCTACTGTAATCACAATAAAATAGGTAATTCAACAATACACACATCAATATTTAACAATAGAAAGTATAATAATAATAATAATAATAATAATAATAATAATAATAATAATAATAATAATACTCATTGCATTGATAATCTCAGTGTCACAATGTGCCACTAAATTTGTATTTCTTTTGAAAAACAACCATACTGAATGATAACATTCAGTGCTAAAGTTCAGTCTGTGTTAAAACAGCTTCAAGAGCGACACTGTTGTATAAAGCTCTACCTTCACCCTTCAATCCTCCTATCGGTTAATGTTCCGTCTCCTCATAGAGAAATAAGCGTGTTGTTTAGTGCAACACAGATCTTACTGGCTTCAGCTCGGTCACGTCCCACTCCAGGTACTCGGCCACGTGCATCATCTGGGAGATGATGTGCTCCAGCTCCTGCGGTGAGGCCACAGTGGGTCATTACGGGCACCAAAACACAGTGTTTTACCTTCTGCGTGCTGCAGCCTTCAGCACCGACGCCGCCAAATGTCTGTGGTGCGAATAGACTGACGAACAGCCGGTAATAGCGGGTTGTAAATGTCACTCTGGGCCGCAGAGAGAGGTGCACAGGGGGGGGAAACAAAGGCAGTGTGGGAAGAGCCGCAGGCCTGATGGTTTAATTACAGTGGTTGTGCGTGTGTGTGTGTGTGGGGGGGGGGGGTTGACATTATTATGTAGGGGCAAGCTGAATCACCATGTGGGCCTTCTTTTTTTTTTTTAAATGCTGAGTATCATTGAGGCTGAAGAGGACACCTCACTTATTTATTCCATTTCAATTAGAGTAGAAATATCATCATTTGTCTTGTATCATAATTCATGCTGAAAATGACCTTTCCCGTACATACAGCATGTGTAAAGCACATAAGTTGCATTCAAAACCAATAAAACATGAAATTTTGGCCTTCAGCCGTTGTTGCTGTAACTCCATCAAACCTCCAGTTTATAATTTTCTGCAGCTTCAGTGTGAATAAATGTCACATTCAGCCGATTTAATCCTTTCACTGTAATTCTGAATCAAAGTTATTGAGATTAAAACTGTAAGTGATGCAGAATGTAGAGCAGAAAGGGCAGAAAACTGTCTTTGAATGTAGTGAGTAAAAGTGAAAAGTGAGAGAAACAGAAAAAGTTAGAGATGCTTGTAGAGTTAAGTATGAATACAAAGTACAAATTGATAAGTTTTACTTGGATAAGTGTTGATTTAAAGCAGAGTTTGGACATAAAACACTTATTTTATACATCTGAACAAAAGAAAACGACATTTACCGAGCTGTCCAAAGAACCGTTCCCGTCTGTGTCATAGAGGCGAAACATGACTGTGGAGACAAAGAGGAAATGTTAACTCACTGAATTTTCAAAGTCCCACTGTGGTTTTTCTGTTTTTTTTAAATACATTTTAGCAGGAGACACTCGCAGCACTCAGGTGTGAATGTCACCGTGTGCTTCACTGCATTCACACCCGAAACAAAAGCCCACATCTGAACGCCACAAACTCCTAAGTGTCCCCGAGATTACCACTCAAAAGCGTCGCCACGGAAACAAAACAGAACACAGCGGCTGCGATTGGACGCTGCTTTGCGTCACGTGTGCGAGTGCGAGAGTCGTGCCGACGGCGAGATGGTCTCCACGCCTCGGGTGCACAGACAGAACGACTCACGACCCCGGATGACGACACGTCGAGGAGGCTGACGTCAGGCGGCGCCTCTAACGAGGAGCTAATGGGCGGCTTCCTGAGGGCGGCGTGACCTTCTGGTGCAAAGTGAGGGGGGAAGTGATGGCGAGGCCGGGGAGTTTGGTTTTGGGAGGAGGTGGCTGTGGTGACTGGAGGAGGTAATAAAGAGCGGAGGAGGATGGGGACGCAGGACGGACGGTCTTGTCGTCATTCCGACTCTCCTGGAGTTATACACCTGGACTGCCTTGTGATTTTGAGATGAATTAGATTGGATCAGCACACGTCTGTCAAGCATGATCAAACTATTTCACATATTCCCATTACGTTGGATGTAAAGCTGCGTTTGAGCTTTTAATCCAGTTAAAGCCAGATTCCCAGACTCTAAAGTTGTATTTTACCGTCATTGTAATGGAAGAAAAGCTTGCGAAACAACACAAATGCATGTAAACCAATTGGAAAAATAGTGACCGATAGAGGACTGAGTTCACACACAGTCACGGCAAAGGACTTGGAATAACAGTTTCATTTGGAATGCATGTGTTTTGAAACTAATACACCTTGAGAAAACCCATAAAAACCTGGGAAAAAGCACACTGAATTATCACACTATCGCTACTCCGCTGTGTATTTTTGTCTGTTCAAAAGGTGTGGTGATCGCCCCCTAGTGGGCACCTGAGAGATCACAGAGACCACAGAGGTTTGTCTTGAAAGTTTTGCCTTTTTAAAATGTTGCATTTCCTCAGAGCATGGAAACACAGCAGGCGAGTCGTGACTCCCAGTTATCATAAATGGAGAGACACATCGAGATCACCTGCACACGGTATAAAGAAGAAAAACCAGGTTGGGAACTCAAAGGACAACGGTTAGAATAACAGACAAGACCGACAAAGAGCCAAAGACATACATTTACATAAAAAAAGCAACTGGAACAATCATTTAATAGTAATAATCGCAAGTGTGGAACATCAATATGCTGACGAGACAGCAGGATCATTGCACAAGTCATTTAAATTATTAAAGTCCAAGTAACACAGCACAAAAACAACCGAGCTGTGCTGCAATGTGCTGAACAAACCAGCAGAGGGCGCCATCCACCACAGGATTAAAGTGGAGGCGCCCAGGCCAGGAGAGGAAGGTGGATGGTAAAGAAGAGGTCAACCCTGAGACCTGGAGTGACGCACACACAAACAGCCAGTGGCGGCTGAATTATTCAGTCATTCCTGCATTTAATGACGGCGAAGCCAGTCAATAATTCAACACATAGTTAGGATTTAAGGCAACAAAGGGGAGAAAAAAAAATGGCTGCTGCCCAATTAAGCGGCGTAACCTGGTGAATAAATGATGTGATAAGTGCAATTAAAACGTGTGTCAAGGCTGCTGCTGGGAGGCGTCAGGTATTCCAGCGCAGAGGTGTTACAGATGTTGAAGAGATCAAGTTATAAAAAGCAGGAATAGTTTAATAAATTGACTTTCGTTTGCGAATCAGTTTAGGACCTCGTGTCCGGACGTTCTCAAACACTAAATTTGGCCAAAGTTAAAAAAAAGAAAGAAAGAAAAATGGACATTTGACTGCTTATCTCCACTGGCGTGAACAAAATGAGATTGAAACAAACAGGTAAATAGATAAAAAGATGCAAACAAACAGGATCATTTTAGAAAACTGTCACGTTCATCTACAGATGTAAATCACTTATTCTTAGTAGATTCTCTTCACAGGCATAAAAAGAATCCTACTAAATTTAAAAATCTTCAGTATGAAATGTAAACTGAGGCAAGGATTTGAAGACAAAAGCAAAAGGAATTTAGGTTAAAAAAAAGCTACTTGCCAATAATGAGTACCAATACAAGTATGTATTAATTAAATGTCATTATTAAGTTAAACTACTGAGGAACATCAGACTAACTCTGCTGGTCTGAATCTCTCTGCTGATTAAGTTGTTGGTGTTGAACGAACTATCTTTCGATTCCGCTTGATATTTTGGGTGAACATTGTTTGTCATTCTCAATATTTAAATGTCTCCAAAACGGCAGACTTCACTTGAGCACCTGTTGGCCGACGAATGACATCATGTAATACTCGCCCGGTGGCATCGGGGATCTTTACTGAGAACTATTGAGCCACATGGTATCGGACCGATACCCGACACTGGTGTCGGTGCATCCTTTGGTAAGAAATTATGACTTACTTAAGTTAAGTGAAAAGAAGTAAGTAGTTGAGGTAAATACAACACAGAGGTGTAAAATGTACATGGAGGCATGTTAAGTTAAGGCAAAAATTTATTTTAAATGAAAACAATTCAGTTGAGTAAAGAAGTTCAACCTAATTAAATGCAGAACCAAAAAGGTTAAGTTCAATTGTTCAACTTAAAATTTTACAAGTCTTGTCTTCAAATGTGGAGTTTTTTGCCTGCTTTTCTTTTTGTGTGTGATGAAAGTGAGAATGTTTCCACAACAGTTTAAGTCAAATGATTTTTTTTCAATTGTTGCTCATCCCTGCAATTTTCCACTGCTTTACACCGTTCATGACGTTCACCCGTTCACATTCACACACAAATGATGATGGTGTTATGTAAGTCGCTCTCGACCTCCACTGGGATCAAATCAGATGTTCAATCAAACCATCAACGTTGGGATTTCAAGAGAAAAAATCCATACTAACTGAGGTTGAGTCACGCATGTGAACTAGTTATTGTTCTCGGAGTGTCTGGTGGACCAGGGGTTCGATTGTAGAATTTTCACGTTCTCCATGTGCCGACGTGACTTTTTCTCTGTAATCTGTGTTTGCATGTTCAGGGTAAAACCTGCTTTTTGCTCAATGTCTTCTTATTTGCCTCTTAAACTGAGCTTCAAGGCTCAATTTCCAAGAGGCTTTTGTTGCGCTATGGGTGAGCGTTCACACGCCGACGATGGTTGGAGTCACTGGAAATGCCACTTTTGGAAAGAACTCGCAAGGTCCAACTATTTGAAAATGCTCTGACGGAGGAAATTGCTATTTTTCTGAAATGCTGCTACGGCGCATGTGCACCACGGATTTTGTAAATACTTCTTCTGCACATGCGAGTCGATGGACAATAACCACAATGGCCTCCAGAGTACCATGTCTCCTGTTTGTATTTATAGAATTCATCATTTGTCCTCATTCACAGTTTACGCGTGCCGCTTGCTGCTGCATGTCCCCGCGGGACCCCGTCCTGTCGACTTTACTCACACTCCAGTTTGTCTTCGGGGCGCCCCCCCTCCAGCAGCGACAGGTAGCACACGATGTCCTTCAGCTGCACCGTGTCCAGGAGCCGGGGCTGGGCGGGAGTCTTCAGAGGGGTGGAGCTGCTCTTGATCAGCTTCAGTCCTGCGGCGAGACGAACCAGAGGTCAAAGCGTCCTCACACTGTCCACCGCTGCACAGCCATGCTGCCTTCGGACCGCTCAACGCCACGCGCCTTACATAGTCTTCAGATGTTACAAGCCAAACACAACCGGCACAGTTTCCCCCGTGTTTCCCAGTCTGGTGTATGTCAAGCGTGCGTCATACATTTTAAGAAGGGAAAACACAAGATAACACTTAGGGGAAACAGAGTTTTCTGGGACTGCGCAGAAGCGACTCAGTCGACACACGGATCTGCAATGAGGGATCTTTTATTAAACACTGACAAGCTGTAGCCTTGAAGGACCTCGGCAATATGAAGAGGAAACCACAGCCAGGATACAAAGGAATGAGCTCGACCACCTTGGATGATCGATGTGACTGTCAATGATCCCCCCCAAAAAAACAAAACAAGGAAGACAAGTCCGAGCAAAGTCTTTGAACAAAATGAGAAGCTGAGGTAATGTGACTTTGAAGAAAAAGCCACAAAGTCTTTTTCTTCCTCTTGATAAAGTACACACTGATTTCAACAGCGAATGAAAGCATAATACCCTTGAAATGCTTTTCATTTTACAAACACAGTCTGATCAGACCGATGTTGAGCCTGTTTGTTTCTCGGGCTGCACAATTTCTGCAGCATTCAGAATATACATAAAACTTTCATTTTTATTAACGAACTGCAGTTGATGTCTTCTCTGTCATGTAAACACCCTGCAGGACAGCTCAGCCCCACTGGTGAGCTGCTTTTGACCAGAGCTACATATTTTTGACACCTGAATACTCTCGAATTCAAACCTGTGACTACGACATTATTCGTTGCCGTTGACAACAAGGTCCTGCGCAACCAAAATTCTATACTCGTGAAGTAAACAGCAGCGTGAGTTCAGAGGTAATTGCATGATATTGAGGTTCTGTTCACCTGCAATGTTCTCAAGTTTTCGTCATTTCCGGACTATTGAACGCACCTGAATATAAGACACCTAATTAAAAAAAAAAAAAAAAAGATTATACAGATATAGGGCGCATTTGACTATGAGGCACAGGTGTCCACGTTGTAACAGGGTATGGATTTCACTGTGGGATTGTGTTTTAAATTGTTTTTTTGTTTTTTTTAAGAAAAAAGACATTTTAAACAAAATGGTGATTTAATACCATTGAAGTGTCCACACACACACACACGCACACGCACGCACGCGCGCACACGCACGCACGCACGCACGCACGCACGCACACACACACACACACACACACACACTTGCATTTACCAAGAAGAATTGTCATCTCGGTAAAATAAGCAAGCAGCAAACTGCATCTTCTTTCTGAATTATTCTTTAGCTTCTGTTGGAAATATTACAGCCTAACAACAGATCACTTTATTGTGTTTGGTTCGCTGCTCTTCTTGGAAGAACAGCCTCCATTATTCATCAGCGATAGTCTGCAGCGAGGGAGGTGTTGAGCCAAGTTGCAGAGCGCAGACTGAACCAAACGCTGGTTACAAGTGTCATTTTAAAAATCAGTGAGTCATTACCACATATTAGTATGAAAGCCGTAAACAAACACGAGTATTGCCAACGCGATTGGCAGCCGCTGCACTACAATTTACATCATGAACCACCCCGACGGACTTGGCAGAGAAAAAACAAAACAAAAACAAAAGAGAAATAAGAAAAAGGGACGACTGCCTGGAGGCACAAACACTTATAGAACTCAGACTTTTGGGGAAAACGTCATAATTAAAAGCGTCTAATTTAGGAAATCGACAGTGACAATTCATTGAACAAATGCTGTGAAGGGGAGAGGTGTAAAACATAATCCTCTCCAACCTGCTGTGTTTATGATCCGAGGAATTCCGTTCCTACACTTACCAGAGACCCTGGGCTTGTCAGACGATGAGGGACTGGGTTTGGGCCCCTTGTTGCTAAACGACATGAAGAGGTGTTGACAGAACTCTTCGGCGAGTTCGCTCTCCAGGAATGTTTGCATAAAGACCTTGAAGCCCTCAAAGTCGATCTCCTACAAAAAAGAGGACACGTTACTTGTCGTTGGGTTTCCAGGAGGTCTCACAAGATTAGCGGGGCGAAATAAAAAGGGCCACGTTTCGCTGTGACTCAAATCTGCCTCATGAGGCTGCAGGATGCACGCTGCAGATTTGGGCAGTGGGCGGCGGAGGTCTATTTCAGTGTCGCTGCGGCATCTTTACAGTCTTTGTACTTGCTTTGATCTCAGTCCCTCTTCCTAAAGATGAAAGATGCAGCTCTCAGCCCAATTGACCGAATTTGTAGACCGTGAGCAGCCTCCACAAAGAGTCTGCGCTCGTCTCTCAACACACTTATTACCTGCATTGCGCAAGGTGCTGATAAATAGTACGCATTACGTTTGCTTCTTTTAAAAAAGCAGCAGTTACAATCAACCAAAAAGTAACTTGCTTTACTTCTGATACCGTCCCATCTTGACACGTTGCTGTGATGCAAGGAGGAAGATGCTCTGTATTCTGGATTTTTAGCATTTCTTCAAAACGATTTGAACAAGAAGTAACAGCAAAACGCAGCTTTTCATGAAGGGAAGCTGATGTTTATCTGGAGACGCTAAAGACAATGTTATTGCAGTCGGACGTCTTTCAGGAGGATGGAGGAAGTTGGGGATTAATGAGGTGTTCCTCCACTTAAACATGACTTTCAGCCAAATCGTAACCAAGCAGCAGGTTTTTATAATGTTGATGTAAAAGCTGTAAAACAGTAGCAGGCAGCAGCTCTGCAACTCTTCTCCTGTATGACAAAAGTAGCAAAACCCACTGAAAGAACTCATCTCATAATATTAAATCAGATTGTAACACGCCACTGCCAAAGCTGGTGGAGTTTTGTGTCAGTTTATCAAAGTAATATCCAATATACTGTGCAATAAGTGGATTTCAGTGGTTGTTTGTACATTTGAAATTAATTAATTTGGAATATAAGTATTCTAGCAAAACTGACGAACAATAAGTTATAAAGAGAAGGAGACATTTACCTGACTGAGGATTTCCTGCTTCTACAATCGGCAGCGTGGAGGAAGTGAAGAAACTCAAACATGTTCATCCAGTAAACAAAGTCAGAACATGCAGTGGTACGAAAAAATACAATTTGATTTTCTACTTCAAGTAATTATTTGATAGGAATGTGTCAAGTTTGTGAACACGGACGCGATTACAACCCTTTTACTTTAAAATACAAAGACGAAATACGACTTATTTTCACATGTGAGGTAACTGAGGTGAAGCCAGGATGGTGTGTGTGTGTGTGTGTGTGTGTGTGTGTGTGTGTGTGTGTGTGTGTGTGTGTGTGTGTGTGTGTGTGTGTGTGTGTGTGTGTGTGTGTGTGTGTGTGTGTGTGTGTGTGTGTGTGTGTTGATCCCACTGGCTGGATCAGATACGATCTGTTATATAAAGGATTCTAAAACGAGCGTACCTCCTCGGGATTGTATTTAGCCAACACACCATCTCCATGGAACTCCTGCAGGACATCCTTCAGCTTCTTAGTCGAGTCTGAGGATAAATATTTAGAGCATGTCAGTGCATTTACCATTTGCTTAGCTTCACACCGTCATTTACACATTTGATTTGTGTTTCCACGAGTGACATCGGTGTTTACCCCAGCGGATCTTTTTTTAAACTCCTATCTTTCTTGTCGAGATCTGGACGGCGTGCTAGCCCTCGACCATACGTAGTGCCATACGGGACGGATTTCAGTTGGATGCAGTGTCCTGTGTTGCGGGGCGTCTTTCCCATGCAATGAGTCAGAGTGGTGAAAAAGTGTCGTACACTCCCAGCAGGCAGGATTATATCTGTACATGAGGTGAATCTTTATCTCTGTTATTATCTTTCAGGCTACGCTTCAGCTATTTCAGGGAGAGGTGCCGTTATCAGGTAAATATTTGAGCTAAAAATCAATAACAACCTCCGGGGGGGGGAGAACCATAGCAAAGGAGCGTGTGGCAAGTATTTCAACAAGTGACAATGTTTAAGCAGAAGTGCTGGAGTTATGTGAGCAAATTAGGTCGACGATATTTACAAGTCCACACTTGATAGTTTAGGTTTAGTCAAATATTCCGGACCCGAATAGGGCTCGTCTGTATGGATGGAAAATTCAGTTAAACAACAAAATATTCTTTTGTAACCAAGACACAAACTGGCTTCTCAGAAGTTACACAATGTGTTTTTAAATAGCAAAAAGATCATCTCTCTTTGGCAAACAATGGTACAATAAAGAACATTGAATAATGCCACTTCTGTATACAGAATAAAAACAAAAACAATTCCTAATTTGGCTGTATTCCAAAGATAAAAGATGCAATTCCTTCCCACCGATTTAACCTCTCTCCTCTTCTGGTTGGTTTTTCACTGCTTCTGCAACTTCTTGAACTTGTGCTTGTGATAAATCCAGAAATTAGACAGCCAACAGATTCGCTTTTCATCCCAAATATATGGTTGCATTAGCACCGTGTGCTGCCGGCTGTCAACATCCTTCTATCTGACTTGTATGATCAATAAACTATTAAACCAGTGTGTTGGACTGATGGCTGCTGTGGAGTTCTCCAGAGTGTCCTGATGGCCAGACATAAATATAAAGCTTATAGGAGTTTGCGAGCGGCCACAGTATCTGCCTCGTGCCGAGAAGAGGCGATGTTAATATTAACGGCAGACGCCGGGTTCGTTTGCAAACATCCACAATAGCAGCCCGACAGTGATCGTTAATGGTAAAACACATAATATTTTAATTAAAGTCAACAGAGGTTGTTAAAGATAAGCAGTCACTGCTAAGAAAGACCTTTCATCAAAGAGAGAAAATTGTCCAACTTACATTAGCCGTTACTGTTATGTAATCAAGGTTTGTGTCACAAGGTGGTGTATTGAGTTGCTCAGAGAAAATGCAGAAGGAAGAATTAACAACGATGGTTCATGGTTAAAACACGGTATAGTCAACTAATTTCTCCAAATTTCTCCAAAGGGCCACGTGAAAACGTATCACTGCTATTGAGGGCTGACATATGACTCAATAACAATTATATCTTGATAAAATATGAGCATTCTTTTTTTTCAATGAGCTCTGCATTTTTTTTTTTGAAAGTCCCAGTCTTTGTCTGAAAATCATGATTATTTTTCTCTAAATTTAAAATTCTGTACATTCTTCTCCACTGTGAAACACTAATTGTAGGAGGTGAAAATCTGCTCAGTGACGGTGCACGATCCAACCAGTAATGTAACAAGGGCGTGACCATTCAATAAACAATAACATTCATTTTAATTGGATTCAAGAATTCCCAGTGACACACCTAGTGCCCCTTTAATGAGGCAGCATTGACATCAGCTTAGAAAACTCACACGTATGGACGGACGGACGGACTGACCCTCAGCAAGTCAAACCACACACGGTACATAACCCCTGCATGCTGTTGAGTGTTCCTCCCATTAGAGTCGCAGCCTGAGCTCAGCGAGAGGCGGTCGGTGACGGAGCAGGCCGGGCTCGCCGCCCTCGTTATCCTTCTAAACGCGGCGTCGCACAAACAGCTGAGGCTGTCGCCGACTCTCGCTGTGATCGCAGGCAGACAAACAGATGAGAACGCTGCTAATTAGTGCCGTTTCCCGGAGAAAAGGCCGCTGGAAGACAAATCAAAACCCCGACTGAAATAACAGAACTCCTGTGGGTGATTTATTCTCACCCGCTGTTTTTATAACTCAGCTTTGGGCAAAAAATTATTTTATAAGAGAGAGATTTGCTGTGATAATTACTGAATGCTGCAGAGGGTCTATGAGCTCAACGGCTAAATCAATTTGCCGCGCCACAGAAACCAGGTCTTAATGTTACTGAAGTTAATTAGAAGAATTGTTTTCTCTCATGCTCTGGAGGGGCCTGTTCATCTGCGAACATGAGACGCTGACTGCTTCTTACAAATTAAAGAAAGGTTCGGTTTGTACTTCATCTCACGTCGCTTTTCGGTATCTGTAACAGCTTTAATGGCTGTTTGTTTCAGATTTAAGTACAAAGCACTGATTGCGAGCAAAGAGTGCAACTGCTTGAGCTCATGGGCATTTGCCTGGTTCTGAGGTGAACTTGTGTTTAGAAAACTGCACAGCGTGTGACAGATTGATGTGTAGCTGCTTGTCGGTAAAGGCGTTAAAAAAGGGAGTTAAAAAGGAGCTGAGGGTTCTATTTCCACCAAAGTAAACCAGACATTATTTGCCAATCGTCAGAGCTTCAGACCACTAAGCGAGAATTAATACCAAGATATAGAGAAGACATTTCAACAGCGTGACCCTCAAATTCAAGCGCATCAAAATGAGGTTTCATTCCAGATCTCGTTTCAGAAAAGTTTGGCGTTTACGTGACAATGCTTAGAAAACAATATCCGTTTCCACAGAGATGGCAGAAAGGCTTTAGAATATGTAGTCAGCATGTTGGATAACGAGCCGGTGCCGTTTTGGATCCAACATATTCGACCTTAAAGGCCTAGTGAAATGTAAAACACTACTTTGCAAAAAACGATAGTTGGGCTACTACTTATAAGGTTCCTCCGACTCTGCCCCACCACTGTTGTCGCATCACAAAGTTATTTGAATTTAGAATCTCCAGCCGAGGAAGTCGGGGGAATCCTTCTTCATGGGCGGGACGTCACGAGTTGTGCAGATCTCCATCTGTTGTGTTTATATTGGCTTGTTTCCCTCTTAAAAATCGTAGTTTTTACAGTGTTTTGAAGTTATAGTCGGCGTTATGAGCCTTGGTGAAAGATTGAGCCTGGAAGAGACCCGAGAGAGGAGAAAAGGAGCACAGGCAGCGGGAGCGGCTAGCGGGAGCCACTAGCTTGGGCGGCTAGTAGACGATCAAGTAATACCTGGACTCATCTTCGGTGATTCCGCGCAGTCGGAAAAGCGCTTCGACGTGTTGGATCCAGGAAGCCGGTCGTTCTTCCAAAAGTCAGGAGCCTCAAAGCCTCAAAGGTGAAAACTGGCGGCTGCTGAGGCGAGGAGACGAGGACGAATGGAGGACGAAGCGTCTTCTTCCTCAAACATGTTCCAGACGGGGTCACCGATGGCAGAACGACCTTCTGTGTCTTCTTCATCAATCACTGGGTTTGAAATGGCCGATGGTAATGAAATATGGTTAAATTTAGCCTCTTCGTGGTCAAAACTCTGATCCTTCATAATGTAAACACAACTTGGGCGTGTGCACAACTCATGATGTCACTCTATTATTGTCAGAAGCTCCGCCCAGCAGAGGAAATAGCGCTGTTTATCGGCTATTTTCTTGCTGATTGCCGTGTTTTAACATTTTACCTTCGGACCAGTTGGCATAAAAAAATGTCCCTAGAAGCGACAGCCAGTGTTTTGGAGGTCGAATTTTCATTTCACTAGGACTTTAAATCTGTCTGAAGGACGCCATTACTTTTTGCTGTCGATGTTTTGGCGCGGCGAGAAGAGAGCGGCTCCAAACATGTGTTAAACACCCCCAAGTGCGAGTCCATCAAACAGATGAAGTGCCCCCTTCACGTTGCGAGAGGAGAACCTTTCTAGGGTGAGGGAGTGTAAATATCCCGCGTTGTGATTTACAAGCAGCGGCCAAGAGGGATCTTGAGGTCAGGCTCGGGCAGAAGGGAGATTCTCAGTTTAACGGCCGTTCTAAATTCCTGTCATCACTTCTGGTCATGAACTTTGTTTTTTTTTTGTGGGTTTTTCCATGCAGTACTTTTTCTTTCCTGAAGTGACCACGTGGGAGTTTGAAAGCCCAGAGAGACGACGGGGAGAAGAAGCATTCTGAGGGAAGTGCTTGGTTGTACCAGATCCGGTCAACTTGTGGTTGTTTTAGATTATTAAACTGGAATCAGTTTGTGTCCCGATAGTGAGACCTTGAGAGAGTAGCACTCGTAGAAGGTTCAAAACATTCGGCTTCAGATGGTAAAGTTTTAGAAAAACACGGGAGTAGTTTCCGTGTCACGCCACCAGTGGGCGGTGTGTTGCTCCTGTGATACAATCACCCATGTATGTATGCAGAAAACAATTCGATGGAAACTTTCACTTTCACTAATTGGTCTCTTCTTCTTTGTATATAACGCATTCCGTATGTCCCCAACTGATGCAGATGATGGGGGAGTGATGAGTCGGCAGGAAAAACACGCCTTCATTGTTGCTTTTGAACTACGCAGAGCATGTGCAGTAATCAGCGTTTCAGAAAAGTTTCATTTTCCCATTTTACACAAAGACGGCACGTTTAAAAAAACACATTTCAGTCTGGAAGGCGTTTTCAAAAAGCTCCCCTTTCAAAGACTGATGCCAGTGTGTGAGCGAAGATTTTACCAAAAGTAAACAAACCCTAAATAGACCCTAACTAACCCGTTTACACGAGTGAAGTGAAAATGCAAAACCTTCGTTTACAGACAGCGGTCCTTAAATCTCCATGGAAACGGGGGAAAGGCTGCTTCTGCTCATGCGCAACGTAAATAGTTCTTCTGCAGCAGCTCGAGTACGTAGAGGAGTGTCAAGACTCCCAGGCCATGTTCTCCAAGGACTCGGTAGTTTTATTTTGACCGTCACCGTCATAATAATCCAACTTGGCCGTCTGTCCACGAGAAAATCTGTGTTCTCCCATTGCTAATGTTTATAATGTACCATTCTGTGTGTGCATATACATGTAGTTTTCATCACACACCACCCGTAAGTGGCCCAACATGAAAACAACATTGTTTTTAGTGTTTCTGTTTTTCATGAAATTCACTTGTGCAGCTTATATTCAGGGACGCTCCTTCCAAAAAACAACCGAGTGCTATGCTAAATGAGGTCAAACATAAATTACATTCAAGCGTACGTAAGTTCACCTGCCAAGAACGAAGAGCAGGATGTCAAAGGAAAAAAAAGACGGATGAGTGGAGGTATGGAGAAAACCAAGGCTTTGCAGTCGAGCGAACAGCCACTGACTGTTTGGGATCAGTTCAAAATGTACATTTGCTCTCTTTGTCTCCGAACAATGTCTCGCTGTTTGCTGGATCTTTGATTTTTCTCTGGATGCATTTCACCGACGGCGGCTACAAATGAAACTGTCTTTATTATTGGCCGTCTTTATTAACACTCCATCAAGGGAGTGATTATGAACCCGCTGCCAGTCGCATTCAGGAACACACATTTCCTAAGTCGCGCTAATGATCGGGCCATTGTGCCACGCAGACTAATCAGGGGACAAAACTCATTTTCATGTTTTTGTGCGCTCAGAAATGCGCGGGTTTTCTGCCACCTTAAAAGGTAAAAATAATAAAGCCGCACACTGACACACAGCTCATATTAGTAATTATGTGGCATAAAGAGGAACTGTAATTGTTGTGCGTCAGACCTTTGGTGCTCGCTTCTGCACACGGCCATTAAAGCCTTATGAAAGCGTGCGTGGCTCCATTAAACCACAAAGAATGTGGAGGAGGGTGGGGGTGGGTGGGTGGGTGGAGGCGGGGAAGATGTGGTGCAGAGATGACTTTTGTTACAGCTCAGAGAAAGACGTACTTTATTACCTGTCTCTGCAGATTGCACACGCAGTCACACGGAGCTCGGGGAAACAAGGTGATCCAGAACATAGGTGGTTCTGCTCGCTCAGGCTGAAGCTACAAATGTGCTTGCCGTTTGTGAGGTTTGTGCAAAAAAAGAGAATAGAGAGAACGAAACTAAAAGACATAAGGAGAGGAGGGTAGAGGTAGTTTTATTGATTTATGTTTTATGAATTCCTCAAGCAAAGGTCAAGGGTTGACATCGAAAAATGTCTTGGACTTGGATTAAATGGGAAAATTGAGACGAACTCAGACTGCGTAACTTTCACTGAGACTTCAATAACAGTAAAAGTTTTATTTCCCCCCAGTACATTCTTGTTTGACAATTATTTCCCAGACTATTTTGTAACCATGTCAATGGTTACAAAATAGTGACTGCTAATCATTAACTTAAACATATTATTTCATATTAAATGAAAAACATAATAAACGGCAGAGCTTTCACATTACTCCATCCTGAATAGAATCTCTCAGTAATTGTTGCCATTAGTACAATAACACAAAATATTCTGAATATATTCCAGTCCAGGTTTATTCTCCAGAATAAAAGGAAAAGAGTATGTTGCCATAGAAATTCTATTACAAGTGTAATTTATCAGAAATGTTACTAGCTGGCATTAATTATTAAAATATTGCACTGAATATGAGAGTTAATGGAGTCAAAAGACTCCCGCTGCAACAATACATCTATACTGCTTTTGGAAAAGGAGATCTAATTGAAATACTGTCGATCCAAATCGCTTGGACAATTACCGGCTTTTTCCTTGATCCACAGGTGGCTCAATCTTTGGCCAAATGATTTCTTTCCTTTTTGCGTTTCTTTTGTTCGGTCCAGAACTACGTGTGGGCGGTGCGCAGCATCCTGCAGCCAGCCTGCCAGATAGCATCAAATTTTCCATTCCTGGTACAATTTCCAAATGATGAAACGTGTCAACATCCCGAAGCGTGACACAAACTCCAGGCGTCCACAGTGCAGTCCGCCGAGCGCGCAGGCCATTTGTTGAGCTGCAAATAAAATCGCTCACAAGCTCACCTCCGGAGATGAAACGCTTTCGCAGCGTTCTCTTCGTCGGCGACTCAAACTCACACTCGGCAATTACGACAACACAAAATTGTGTCATTAGAAACGCGGCCCGTTTCAGGTTACCCGCAGAGAATTTAACGGCGTTGCGATTTACAGCTTCTTGCCGTTCCCTCGGCGGCTCGACGCTTTCTGACTCCACGTGTGTTTGTGTGCGGCGGCTTCTACCAACGCTTGGTTTCCATACACGAGGGGGGCGGCTGAAGCGGGGGAGGTCCAGCCGACTTTCCAGCAGTGATGAAGTGAAAAGCTGCTTGAAATACTCGAAACTTTGAGGGCGATGCGGTGGGGGAAAGTTTGCGGACAAACACCGACTTTAGCTAATGAGGGGGGAAAAAATCCTCGACTTTGGTTTATCTTGTGTTCCTGCAGGAGCGGGAAAGTTATTTACACCGAGTAACATTCACATGACGTGAATGTGAATGACAATGAGGCTCCGGTTACACAAAAAGATTTCAAGAGAAAGTACTGAAAATGATATTGTTAACATCTATAGCCACTAGTGGGTGCTGTTGGACGCTGTGTCCAAGTGTATTTATGTATTCATTCATTAGTTTTGTAAGTATGTATTTCACCAATTTTTCGCAAAAACTGTAAGTCCGAATTGCATAAAATCTTCAGGGATGATGTGTCATCATCTAAAGTCCAATCGATTAGACTCTGGGATGTTAACGGCGAACCATTTTCAAAATAAATCCCCAAAAAACTGCAAAAAAATGTCCCATACAAAGCGGATAGGAGAGGCAGCTCATGAAAAGGATTAAAGGAGATCAGCGCCTGTTGCCATGGAGCATGTTAAAGATTTAATTTTCACTGTTTTCTTTTTTTTGTTTGTTTGTCATGTTCGAAATAAAACAAACGAACAAAAAGTTTTTGTAAGGAGAAATGTTTCATTATCATTTGTTCATGCTTGTGCAAATTCTGTGCAGACCTTTGAGTGCAGCGGACTGCAGCCCTGCACCTCACATGAGATCTTTATCTGTTAAATGTTTGTGTTTCTCCCCCCTTCGAATTAGTTGTGTTTTTACGATCCTGTAAGACAGACCACAGGAACCAGTTTGAACCAGCGTGTTTACAACTTGTGAACCCGCCCACTGAGCTCTCAATAAAGAAGGCTGGTAGAGAGCATTCTGGGAAGACTTCTGAGTGAGACCCTGTGAGGTGAACTTGGTGTCTTCCCTTGCTGCAAGCACCTTGATTGTTTCTTGATTCACGTGTCTTCTCTTTATTTACCTATTTCAGGGGTTTAGACCTGACAGATTTAAAGGTGAAAACATAGTGATATTTAAAAAAAAACAACTGCTATATAATGCAACCATATCCAGGTCATTTGATCGAGAAGAGAAAATGTCCAACTTTCATTTACATTCATAAGAATCCGTCCAACCATTAACCCGTTTTAACCCATTTTTCTATACCGTCTTCCATCACAGAGAAACAGTCACACTCTCCCTTATTTACATCCACGGGCAATTTAGCGTCACCAATCAACCCTAAACTAATATTATTTGGACAGTGGGAGGAAGACCACATGGAGAACATGCAAACTCCACACAAAAAAAAGACCTAAACTAACAACAATGACAACAAAAATAAATTACCCAGCAGAAAGTATCATCATGCTGAAGCAGTAACAACAGTGACATCAGAGTCAAACAAAGGAACTGATGTGTAAGAAAAGTGAAATTCAGAAATTGTCCCAGTCGGTGTCCTTTGAATTCTAATTCTGCAGAAGTGTCTGGTTGATGAGTGACACAAACATCCATATGAGGAAAGCAGAAATTAGATTTATAATCCCACAGTAGTTTTCATAACGACATAAAAAGAAATTTACAACAGAATTTAATAAATATTTTACTGTGATCCACAAAGCGGGTTCTGGGAGGACGTGAAGTGTTTGTACATGCAGTGTTTTTTATATATAGGACTGCTTGTTACTTTACTGATATAAGAGTACATCATCGGCTTGTTTTAATATCTGTGTTTCAGGAAACAACATTTTTTATCTTTTGGGTTTTGTCTTATACGATAAAACATTGAAACTGTGGTAATAAATGAGTGTACTATTGTTGTTTTTAAGTTCAGGAAAAATATTTTCTCGTGAGGATCGAGTCGTTAATATGAAGAAAAAAAAAAGATCTTGCAACAAAACGTTTGTTTATCATGAGGTTTTTTTTCTGCACTTCTGGAACCTGCAAGTTATTGCGACATGAATCAGAGTGATAAAGTCGGGATTGATCTACTATTCCTCAGTAAGGACAAGGTATATGAAAACACAAAATCTGTCATTCAATGGCTCTAAGGAGGCATTTTCTTTCCAAACGTACAAAACAAAACAATAAAAAACAACTCCCCACTGCCAGATTTACAGATGCACGTTTAAAGTGGTGCTCCTGTGACCAGGTGCCTCTGGTGAAAATGTCATCTGTCCCACGACCGTCCTCGAAAACAAACACAAACTCTCGTCAACAAAGCGAGACGTGGAGGAAGAGCGCGTTCTCTACTCACACTGAGTGTACTCCTGCAGCAGGGCGAACTCGCCCGGGGTCAGGGTGACCCACTGGTCCGGGCTGCTCATCGTTTCAGGGCTCCGCTCCGCGGCCACTGAGCATTCCCCGGATAGCGACACACAGCAGGGGGGGGGGTCTCACACTGCAAAACAACAACAAAAGGTTTGGTTTTGGTTTTTTTATAATCTAAGCAGGGAAAATGGTCACAATTGTCAATTTCACTATGTGCACGACGTAGATGGAGTCATTTGTTATAGCAAACTGTGAAACATCTAATAACTTAAATTTCAGGGAAAATGTTATTACAATAATGGATCAAATGTCATATTATACTATAGAGGAGTTATTACGTTATGGATTTTATTACATTGAAAAATTTGACATTATTGGTTGTTCCAATTTGTCAACGTCAACACAATGACTTGACATTTAAATCAAACCACTTCAAAGACAATTTGAAGCTGAGAATTTAGAAAAGAATATTTAGCATCATGTTTTACATCATGACACATCATTTTAAGATATTTATTCTAAAACATAAGTACCATTTTTTGAAATTAAAAAAACACTTGAAATAATGAAGAAGCACCTGCAGATGACAAAGTAATAAAAAATAATTTACGTTGCATTTGACCTCAGACACAGAACATAATCCATCATATTGATAATTATAACATTGAAGGTATCCATTTTGATTTCTGAGTTAAGAAAACCTCAGAAGGTGAACTTGAAAAGAAACAGCACAAAATGTCTTACAAATAGAAAGGTGGTTGGATGCAGATTTTTTTTTTTTAAAGAAAAAAGCAGCAGCATTAAAAGCTTTGTTTTAAACTGATTTGACATCAGGGTGACTGGTTGCCATGTCTGCAGAACGATCCAGCTCAAGCTGAAGCAGCTGCTTTTCCAACGGAGCCCAATGACAATGTGTTTTCAGGACCTGCAGGTGACACAAAGCAGGATAACATCCTGTGCCAGAGGCAGGACACGGAGGACCCGTCCTCCCGAAAGAGTGTCAATCACGGTGATTGAGGTGTCACGGGATGTCACATCCGGGACACGGCGGAGCTCGTCGTCTGATTAAATCCAGGTATCACTTATCAGTGTGACACAAACACGTCCCTGTCGGAGTCGCACTAATTTGCCCAACATCAGCAGCCCTGCTGTTGAGAGTCACATGACCTCGCTGTCCCTCTTGTTCGCAGGATGAATGTGCATGTATTGTGCAGGAACTTGTTTGTGTCGGTGTCACTCAGGCATCTGTGTGTGTGTGCGTGCGTGTGTGTGTGTGTGTGTGTGTGTGTGTGTGTGTGTGTGTGTGTGTGTGTGTGTGTGTGTGTGTGTGTGTGTGTGTGTGTGTGTGTGTGTGTGTGTGTGTGTGTGTGTGCGCGTGCGTCACACGATGAAGCATCTGACCCAGTTACTGGGAACTGAAACCCTGGATCAACAAGTGGCGTTCATTCATGTGGAGGATGGATGAGCGAGCATTTCTGCACCCGTGTGTGTGTGTGTGTGTGTGTGTGTGTGGGTGTGTGTGTGTGAATAATGTACATCAGCAAGCTCGTAATGATTGAATAATTGTGTGTGTGTGGGTGTGTGTGCATCTGCGTGTGCATTCACGTGTCACATTTGACTGTGAGGAGATGATTGGAGAAACAAAACCGCGATGAATTATTAACCTCAGCCACACGCACACACACATACATACACACATACACACACACGCGAGAAAGCAGCAGTCATCAACACACTGTGTGTTGCTGCGTGGGAATCGGCCTCCCTCGCATAAACTTTGATCTGCCTTTGGAGCTTTTAACCAGAAACGCTCTGCGATGCTCTTTTTCTTTTTCATGCTTCACACACAGAGCGGAAAAAAAAAAAAAAAAAAAGCACAGATAAATAAATAAATAAATAAAAGGGGAGCTGATGGAGAATCGTGTCCTCCAGTGAGTCTGATCCAACACAGCGATGCCGTCTCCCATGTAGTAGCCGCCTGATGTGTTCCTGTTGTGCATTGCAGTGCATCCTTACAAAACACTGGCATCCCCCCCCACCCCCACCCTCACACCCCCACCCATCACACCCCCGTCAACAATCCAAACCCCACCGGCTCGGCTCGGCTGCCCCCCCCCGTGGTGAACAGAGGAGACGACACATGTCTACGGGCTGCTAGTCGTCCCTGCGACACGTCCAGCACCGTGAATGAACGGAGACGCCAGCACGCCTGCTCACCTGCTGCAGAGCCGGAGCAGCGAGCCGAGGGAGGAGGAGGACTCCTCCGCCGGCGGCTGATGCCTTCAGATGAAGCTCCTCACTCACGTTCCCCGCGGAGCCTCCTCTGGAGCGTCCGTGAGGCGCGAGGCGAGGCGAGGGAGGAGACGAGCGAGAGCAGAGGCAGCAGCCGTCCGCTCTGCTGCATGACACAGTGCGAGTATGTGGATGGGTTACTGTTTGTTTTTCTCCAGCAGCGTCTGGTCGGGGAGAGAGAGGGGGAGAGAGAGAGAGGGGAGAGAGAGAGAGAGAGAGAGAGAGAGAGGGGGAGAGAGAGGAGAATTATCCAACACTGCTGTGCCTGCAATGATCAGTTTCCATACTCCCGCTTGCTCACGTCACATCCCTCCATCCCTCCCCTCCACAGCTCTGGTCCTCACATCCCCTCCTCCTCCCCGGGAAAAAAAAAAAAGAAAAAAAAAAACAAACCTGAAGGTCCTATGCTCTGCCTCTCTCCTCCTCCTTCTTGCCTCCCTCCTCCTCTCAAGTCATCTGGTCATCGGAGCGCGGCGCATCAGCTGGCCGCATTAGCTTTCAGTACGGCGACCTGTGGGAGATTTCCTCCAGGACGGAGACAAGATGAAGAAAGAAGAGAGGGGGGGGGGGGTGTCAAAGTCAGAGGAGACGTAGACACAAATAAAGGAAATATGGAAATGATGCGTAGAGGGAAAAGGTGGGAGATGGCAGCAGATTTCAATGCAGCCATTTTATTTTTTTTTCAATTATCATTTGACCCAGAGGACAGAAATACAGAATCATAACGTCACAGTATGAAGGACAACATTCACCAAATCAGCTGTTTGGTGTTGACGAAATGTTTTTTGGGTGTGAAATGTTTACATTTTTACATCATCCTTCCTGTACATATAAAAGAGGATCATATTCACAAACAGACATATTCATTTCTATCAACACACACACACACACACACACACACACACACACACACACACACACACACACACACACACACACACACACACACACACACACACACACACACACACACACACACACACACACACACACACACACAAACACATACTTGTTATTGTCTTTTTCTTACTTTTTAATTGCCTATTAGGTCTACTGAACATTTTCAGTGTTTTTAATTTCTTATTTTTACTTAATTTGGAACCATGATGTCTATATTGGGAGCAGTGAAGAATGATAAAGGAGGGTAATTGTTGCAAATGAACAATGTCAGTGCTAACAGGTCATTTGTGCAACATGACTCACAATTATAATTTGTATAAATAACCTAACTAAAAAGATCATTTGGAAAAGGTTGAATTCCCAGGATCAAAAGCAAATAAGCTGAAGCAGTTTATCAACAAACCTGCAGGATGTCTGAGGTCTTCTGAAACACAATGAACTACAGAAGGAAAAATTTCTTATTGTAATTTACAACCATTTACATTATCTGACATGTATTGTTTGGATATAGAGCACAGATTCAGCTTCATGGCCTTTCATAAGTGCTGATATTGTTACCCGCAAGTCACTAAAGGTTATTACTCATCCCCGTCCTTTAAAAAAAATATGGTATCAGTGCATCCCTGTTAAAAACACAAGTTACACAAACTGCGACACACAAACCAAAGAAATAAATGAAAAACCTCCAACTGGCCATGACTAAAATGGAAAGTATAGAATATGTGTATGTTATTTAAAGGTGGAAGAAAAAACCCCCAAAGAAAACCCAGATGAAAACCAGTCTAAAGGCTGTGGGGTGAGTGAAACATGTTCCACATGTGACGTGTTGAGGAAGCGAGTGGCAAACCGCTTCGTTTTTGGTTCAGGACCACCTCCTGCATGTGGATCGCCTTCTCTCTCAGACCGTCTACGAATCTCCCTCAACCGTCTCCACTTGAAATGTGTTTTTGACATAACGCCAAGAAACGGTGGAAAGAGAATTAAAAAAGAAAACCATCATCACCATCAACTCCACAGACAACAAAGAAAGTGGACATGTTCTGCTGCTAATAGTCCTTTTTATTTTAGTTCCCCCCTTCCATCAGGCAAATATTAGCAGGAAGACATTAAATATGCGGGGAACCCTTTTCCCCAGTACTCCAGGCAGACATCACTGGTACTGAGATAGATTTACTCTATTACAGTATGTGAGCTGCTCTGGAGACGACAGGAAAAACCTCCCGAGGCCCGTAAACAAGCCGAGGAGATAATTGGACTCAGTTGAAGACACCTTGAGATGCCGTTGCCATCAGGAACCTGCTGAAGAGGATGATGATAAATAAATATATAAATAAATCAACATCTTCAAACCTAAAAACAGAATCTGACTCTATGAAACATAGTAACCAACTTGAGTTGTTAAACAACACGTGACCGTCTATCATTAATATTCAAAGAACCGTCATTGACATTTTAGGAATTTCGCTGATCAAGATCAAGTTCAGATTCACATTTTGCTCCAGTGTGTTTGGACGGATGGCAATGAAATCAATACAGGAGGAATTCATCAAGTGAGAAGTGTGCAGAGAGTTCAGATAGTTGTTGTTTCAAAATAACTGTCGTTTCTAATTCATTTACTTGTAGGTGCAGATAAGACGCCACAGTGACACCTGAAGGGGAGAAATGCTGCACATTGTAAGACACTTTGCACTTCCTTTTGCACCGGGGAGCATAACGACACGGTTTTGACTGGTTTTCAAAAGATACTGGAATCAATGTAAACATTTTCACAATACATCCCCCTCGTCAGTCTATTCAAGATCAGGTTGATCTGTGGGTCACCAGTAAAACATTGGTGATATAATAAATTCGAATTTGACCAATGAGCAGCATCAGACATGTTCATTTCATTCACCATACAGACCGTTTGCTCAATTTTAACCAGGCTTCTAACTGATTCACCATTATGCTTTATTATATGCTCTGGCTTTAATGTTTCCACACTGATGTGAGATGAGCTTTCATCACTTATTGGTTTTTTCTTTTTATTTAATCCTTGAGTGTTTGGGATTATCTTCACTATAAAAAGGATTAATTGATCGGTTGACTAACTAAAAAAAAGAAGAAGAAGAAATGTTTCAGTAGTGATGAATAAAGCAGAGTCTCAGGTGAACTAAGGGTGAACTCGGGGTGTTTTTGTAAGAAACTCTATTGGTGCACCTTCACTTCACTGGTTTCTTTGCAAAGCCGATGTGCCACAGGGAGTTCTGCCCCGAGGCGCCATTACAAATCAGCCAGCAGGTTTGACAACAAACTGAGAACATGTCACTCTACTTCTGGATGAGGGCACTTATCTTGAAGAGGCCATTGGGGGGGGGGGGGCTTCAGCAGCACCACCTGGGGTGTGTGTCTGCTCCTGCCTGGAATATAATTACCCTGGTCGCATTTTATAATAACGCATAAATGCAGCGACATCATATGAGCAGGAGAAAACTCAAGTTACCGACCATCTGAGGTGTGATTACGTCTCCCGTGTTGACTATTCAGTCTGCAGTGTGTGTGTGTGTGTGTGTGTGTCTAAACAATTGATTTCTCTCCTTTTTATTAGAAATTGAAGGTTGTCATGCAGTAACACTGATCGACTTCGCAGCCGCTTTCTTGTGGGAATGTTTAGCTTTGCGGAGACAAATGTTCACATCCAGATTCGTCTCCGACCGACAGAACGGTTCGTCAATAACAGCCTGCCCTTCTGCTCTGCTCTTCCAACGAGGCTGTTAAAAGGGAGGAGGGAAAAAAAGAAAGAAAGACGGAATCAAACCCGATATGTCCAATTCATTTAGCAGCCCCCTTCGGATAACCTTTCCAGCGCCAACACCTGTTACGTGGCCTCCCGCCGGGCCTCCGTATGACCCACAGGCCTCAGCGTGAATCGAGTTTGGTGAGAGATGCTGAACAATGACCCAGATATCGCCGGCCCGGCCATCGGGTTGGCGGCCAGACCAGTTTACCAATAGCGCTGCTAATGCTTTAGCGCTGCCTCCGGGCCGGTGGTGTAGGTCATATGTGTGTGTGTGTGTGTGTGTGTGTGTGTGTCAAAGAGGCTCAGGCAGCAGAAGTATCGACGAGGCCGTCACATGTGACCAGCGGTGGGTCACTGCAGGGCCTCTGGCAGCCTCTCGCCTCCTGACATTTAGATCCACTGCTGATTGCTGGCCACCGCAAAATACATAGGAACGCTGTTTTTGTTTTATTTATTTATTAATCACATTATCAGCTGCAGCTCATTAAATCAAGTTGATTTAAATCATACAGAGCATCGCTTTGAGAGGTGATGTCTTTCACTGCAAATGAAACGTGATCTGATTTGCACCTAAATCACAGAAATTAAAGATAAAAATGAGTGTAATTGAATTATACATAACCACAATTACACTTATGGTCCGAAATATAAGTGTAACCCAACTTTGTAACCTTTTCAATATTTTTTTTTCATAGCATTCATTTTGTCTGCATTTGTTCTCGTTACCATTATTGTCAATTCTGTTATTTCAATTCGTATTATGTTGTGTATTTTTGACCTGCTGGTCTTACAGGGCACCTTGAGGATTGCGCGTAACAACAGTGCAAAATAAACTTTTTGTTTCCCTTTAAAGCATATTGAATATCAGCGCATCTCCTAGATTGAAAGTATAAGAAAGCATATGCCAATAGATGAACATACAAAGTGTAATGTGATTCATGAGATTCAAATAACAGTTCCACTGTTTATTATTGCATCTGTTAATAACTGGTCTTAAAAAGCAGGCGTAAATATGAGCAGAGATTCAAATATCATTAAGGTAAGCGGCATTTGCAACTTCAATTTGCAGACTTTGTTAGAAGATATATTGAGTTTTCTTCTTGTTAACTTTACAGGTTTTCAAGGTGCGACTGAGAAGTGATATTTTGTAAATCAGTGGCTCATCACAATCCGTGACAATAGCTGTGGTAACGGGTAATAAATAAGCACACTCGACGCTTGTGGTGCGCTGAGATCGATAACAAACTGAGGGTCTGGGATCATCCTGGCCGAGCTCCACCCCTGGTCACATATATAAATCACTCGTTAGAGCAGCAAGTCATTGTTTTCTCCCTGTTGAGCTATGAACACTGAAGCTATGTTTGTGTCTGCGATGAGGCTGAATGAGCTTCTTCGTCATCAGAGCACATCAGAGACAGTGTGTGTGTGTGTGTGTGTGTGTGTGTGTGTGTGTGTGTGTGTGTGTGTGTGTGTGTGTGTGTGTGTGTGTGTGTGTGTGTGTGTGTGTGTAGAATCCCTAATTTAACACTAAAATATGGTTTTGTAGTTTCCAAACAAGGAATTTCTCATCAACAATAGAAAAAGAAGAAATTTAAAAAAAAAAGATGTGAAACCCCTTTTATTATTTTGATTATAGCAGATAATCAACAGATGATTCACACATACACAACACGGCCCCCAACATATGAAAGCTGCAGGCCAATATGGCCACAATCTGAAGAAAACTCAAGTCAAATTCAAGGAATTTATAATGCATTTGTGCTTATATGAAATTCCACTGATGGAGATCTGATGGGCAGAAGGATTCAACAGCACCATGTCCAACAATTTGTGGAATCCCTGTGGGGTTCTGGCATTTAAAACAACTTCTATCTCGGTTTGGGAGAAGATCATATCTTGTCATGGAAGAAATGTCATGGCTCAAAGAAACCAATATTTACTGTTTACTGGTGCGATGAGAAACAATCAGTCGTCCCCCATTTATAACCCGAACTGCCAATTCATGTCGTTGTCCCATAAACATAAGTAATGCGACTTGGCTGACCCTGAATTCCAGCTAATTATCCAAGATGCACTCCTCCTCTTGTAACCTCCAAGAATCACGAGTGTTATAAATGAATGAGAGCAGATTTTGCCGTTTACATGGTTTGCGCCAATGTTTCCTATATGCACGTAGTTTAGCCAACTGAAAGACATGTTTCTCGTTTCGACATGAATTCTGGTTGGACTCAACAGATTCTACTCATATATCTGTAATTGTTAAAGATCCTCATATAGTCATAAGGCACAGCTTCAGGCAGGCATCCCCCATTAAGTGTGGGTTTTCTCGCCTACCTGTACTGTTTAAATGCCAATATATAATAATGCCAAGAAAATAGCAATAAAAGATGTAAAGTTACGTCTGTGCAGGTGGTTCTGGTGCATCTTTAACGATCTTAAGTGATTATAAAAGGAGAGAAGGGGTAAACTTACTGCACATAAAGCTAATGCTCATGCTGCTGATCACGGCACTTTATACAGTCAGGATATAGTGAAAGTCTTGAGCCATCTGCTGTGAACAGACAGACTCTTTTATGTGAGTGAAGTCATTAGGATTGGCTCTTCTTAGTGGGTCAAACCACAACAATGGAAGCCAAGCTATAAAAATCAAATCACCTGAAACAGCTCCAGTTCCCTTCACTCGTCAACCCTGCACCACCCAGGACCCCCGACTGCTCACAGTTACATACATCAATTGTAGCCCACTTCTGGCCGCCACTGCTATAAATAGCAGGCTGGATGTGGCGTCTGGTGCAGAACACTATGGATCATAATGGGACCATTATGTAAGGTCTTGTCCTGAATGTGTACAGGGGCTGGCCCCGGGTCTTCCATCCCATGGGGGTCCCGAGACCAGATTGATGCTCTCAAGGCGGCAGACAGCTGCGTCTCGCCGGCTGACTACACATCCCCACTGGCACTGGTGAGGAAGAGCATTAAGAGAGAAGACAGACATTATTGTACAAGCCCTATGAGCCTGTGGGCTGCTGTTGTTTAAAGGAAGTGTCTGGACATTTCTTTTTTTGGAAGATTTGCAATCGTCTCATGTCGGACTGGAATTGATTTTTGCTTCAAATTTGTCACAGATTGCATGAATACTTGCACACATGCAGTATTTTCCTTTTTTTTTAAAGCACTAGAGAAGAAATGTATCCTCACTCTTGTCACATATTAACCAACAACCACTGTATGAGGTTAGAAAGTCAAATCAGTGAATTATTTAGTATCTGCAGCGACTTTAAATATTTCAGTAACAACACTGACTTTCGCCAGTGAAATTAAAACATTATGTTCCAGCAGGTCAGCTTGTGTCAATGCAACGTCCCCAAGTCCTGTTTTGCATTGGTAACATTAAATTAAACCTATTAATACTCACAGTACTGCAGTGCTGCTTTTTGTGTGTGTGTGTGTGTGTGTGTGTGTGTGTGTGTGTGTGTGTGTGTGTGTGTGTGTGTGTGTGTGTCGCTGCTGTTTGCATGCAGACAAGATGACCTGTTTTACTCCAAATAATTAGCATTCATTTGCAATTGAAATCGTTGTGTTTGCAGAAGAACATGTGAAAATAAAAACAGGAATCTCTGCTCAAATGTATAGGCATCAGTAGAAGAATCTTTGTAGATATCTTTAAGGGTAGGTTTTTATTTATCGGCTGCAAACGTAAAAAAAAAAATTAATAAAATAAAATGTAAAAAGTGCACATTGTCATGACATACTTTAATTAAAAAAAATATTATAGTGTCAGAAAATCATTGGGAATGTAAATATTAGACACTTTCCCCAATAAATACTATACATATTTGCATTTTAATATTGTAATTGTCTCTCGTTTATTAGTTGTTCATTTGTTGACAGAACTTTCAGAAGGTTTCCGAAATGAAAACGCAGAAATGATGCATTTTCTCTTGAAACATTGTCGTGTAAACGGGTCCTGAGCCAACTCAACTCAACTTCTCTTAATTGGCTGCTGTTGTTTTCTTGTCCAGTTGACATCATGAATTACATTTATTCTGTTACATTTACTTGAGGAACTTATTTATGAGCTTGATATTTTAACTTCCATTTATTTTGTGCGCATCAACACTACAAATAATTTACTTGTGGGATTAATAAAGTGTTCCTATTCTATTCTGTGCTCCTTCACCCGACTCCTTGGGACCAATCACACGAAGCCACACATTCACAGGACGACTCTTCACTTTTACTCGTAACACTCCCCCAAAGTAACAGTGTATGACATTATTTCACTTTAATGTACTTTCTCTGGTGACAGAGTTACACCAGCAGGGTTTCACTGTGGTCCACTGTTGCCGTGGCAACCTGTGTTGGCACGGCTCTGCAGCAGCGCTGGCGTTCCAGCCATTTGTCAGATCTGTGAATGAGCGCAAACTCACAGGCATCTGGCATTTGATTGTTGACTCCAGACTAATCAGGCTCGCCATTACAACATGTGGCCGGCCAGAACCGCTGGCAGAGGACGTAACATGTAATATTCATCGAACGCATGCAAATGAGCCAAACGTGTGTGCTTGGAATATTTGATGACTTGACCAAAGTTACTAAGCCAATTTTTTTGAGATTAAAAAAAAAAAAGAAAAAGAAATTATTTACCAACAATTATTGGAAATGAATAAATTATAGGGAGTAAAGTGGTTAGTTTGACAAGAGAAGATGAACAAACAAACAAAAAAGTTCACCTCACCTTAACTTGCAGTGTTCATTGGTTAGAGATGTTTTACTTTTGTCCATCTGGCAGGTCTACGTTTATTATTTACTCGCTTTCGTTGGTTTATCTCTTGCCGATGATGATTATAGTTTACGCCGTTCTCATGCTACTTAATGCTGGTCTGGTGCCTGTGCATGCTGGTTTAATGCCAGTTTATGATGGACTGGTGCTGGTCTGACCCAGGTTGGTGCTAGTTTCTGCTGGAGTATCGTGGTCTGGTGCGGATTTATATCAGTTTCCTGCCAGTGTTTGCTGGTGAATGATGGTCTGCTGCCAGTTAATGCTGATCCGAGGGGATTTCTTTGCTCATTTATGCTTTGAGAAAATCGCCCTTATTTTATAAACTGTTTAGTGCCCCTACCTGAGAAGCTCAGAAAAAGAAAATCAATGACAAGCTTGTGAATATCGGCGTGAACTTTGAAAAGGGATATGCGAGAATTCAAAGAGCTTCAAGCTGAGTGGTGGTTTCAGCTTTTACAGCGAATGAGTAAAGGAGAAGGGGAACGACGCTGGAGACGAAAGGCACAGGATAAAGCCAAAGATAAAACTGAATTATAGCTCTTTGGGAATTTCTTTTTTAGTTTGGTCATGAAATGATGACAATAAGGTCCATCGTGGAGTTTCGGCCATTTGTCGCCTCTCATACTGGAGACACTAAACGAAGGTAAAGATAGAAAAAGATGGCGTCTTGTTGACTGTCCTGGCTCGTCCATCTAGTAACCTCGAGAAGGAGCATTTGCTCCTCTGGGAAGAAATCCTGAAAGCTGAAGAGAGCCTGGAAGTACTACACAAGGAAAATAGCAGTAATAAACCTGAATTAAGTAAAATGATGGACAACAGAGTCATATAGAGGATGTGATTGGTCGTTATGGTGTATTTCCAGCTCGGGGTCACAAGACACTTCAGCTGACGACATTGAAAAGCAGGGTACAGGTCACCAATCCATCACACACAGACGCACAGAGAAACACTTATATTCACATTTATGGACAATTTAGAGCCACCAATTAATTTCAAATTTGGAGGCACGTGCCCATTTTGTTAAATACAGTGATAATGCAACATTACCTATGAAACATTGTGCACGTCATGCAGTTGTTACTTGCATTTACATGAACTAGTACCGCTGGTTATGACAATGAGCATCAGAACAGGCAAAATGTCTCCGAAAAGTAAATAGGCTCACAAAGATTTTGAACACACAAAATAAGTTTGTTAGAGAGTAAATTGAACTGATACACCTATAAAAACCGCATTGTTGTTTCGTCTGTTTTTAAAATCAAAAGCATTCTGCTGAACATTAGTGATTAAGGAACTGGAACTACAACTGAATACAAGCATAGTTGCTATAGTTTCACACAGATAATGGCAGCATTACAAAGGGTCTAAAAGTGGAAACTAGAGGACTTCATGATGAAAAAAAAAAAGAGTGCAAAGATGAGGAAGGTCGATTAAAATGATAATATAAGTGACAAGACAAACCATAATTTTTAATCACCAACAGACATTGACATCAATATCTTTTAGGAAGCTATTAGCTGCATGTATTTGTAGTTAGTTTACACAATGTTAAGAATGTCAGTTACTGGATGGATGGATGGGTATAATTACAATCACATTTTCTAAGGCTATTAAATGAATAATTTCATCTTCTGAACGCACATCACATACGTTTGATATTTGTGTTTTCTCCTCCTTTCTGTGCCTCTATAAGTGACAAGCTGTAGTTGTGTTACGCGGATTGATTTATACGACAACAAACAAATACATTATGATGATTGGGCGATTAAAAGAAAAAGAGATGAAAGTGTCCTTTCATCATCCTTTCACACAGCTGGGCCCGCAGGGCGTTACCTTCCACTAAACTCAGAGCAAATATAGAAACACAGCTATAACATCTGAGTCCTCACTGCGCGTGTGTGTGTGTGTGTGTGTGTGTGTGTGTGTGTGTGTGTGTGTGTGTGCATGCAGTGAGCTATACAGTATTATCATAGGATGAGTCACTGGAACATTCGGTGGCTTCGAGGCAACAAATCACATTTGTTGGCTTTTCCCATCTGCTGTGTAACAGCAAAGCAGGCCGGCGACAGTGTTTGAGCTGATACATGAAGTCGGGCTTGAATGTGTATAATAACAATAATAAAACTCATCACCCAAACACAGAATCAGACATATTAAAGATCTTTTTTTTTTTTAAGTTGCTTTCCTAAATTTTCTCATTACTTTTTATTAATGTTGCCACTCGAGACTCCTGAAAAACCTGAATATGATTTTCAGATCAGACACAAGAATAAAACACAAAAGCAATGAAGTTGGAAGTACAACAGCAGATTGTCAAAGACAGCAACTCCCTCCGTTATTAGACTGTCAAACAAAGACAGACTCATTTTATTGATTTATTTATTTTCTCCTAAAGGGCTAATGTCCTACACTTTTTCAACACTCCCACGCGGGTCTCATAGGTTCATAAACATTGTATTCAGAGATTATTGCCACAAATCCAGCTTTTCCTTTCTTTTCATCCGTTTGAATATTGGATCATAGGAGCTGCATTCAAAATCTGCTGTGTCTGTGTGAGCTGGACCGGCTCCGCCCACACACGCCCATTTGGGGAGAGGAGGAAGTACTTCCTCTTGTACCAGAGCAGAGCTGCCTGATTGTGGGAGGAGTCAAACCCACCGATGACACTGCATCAGGTTTGATTTCTGATTCGCTTGTTGGAGCAACACACTTAAATACTGAAATGAGCCGGGGAGAGAGACGAGAGATTTTCTTCATTCCTGGGGCTTCATTTCTGGGGCGTCATTCCAGGTCCGGCGTATATTACTGGTGGAAAACCACGAGAAAGTGAATTTTGGTAGCGATCTTTCCCTTCATCTTTCTACTCATTTGATTCAAAACTTCCTCCACCAGTACAAACATACGTTGTTGTGTTTACTTAATTAATACTTCATTGCAGACGCGGCATATTGTGTTGCTCGTCCAGTTTTGAAGAGATCATGGATTACACAGCCCAATGGAAGAAAGCAAATACTAAATGGTCTATGAAATACACAATTGCTGAAAACGTTTGCTGCAATAAGAAAAAAACTAATTTGCAAGAAAACATTTGAACAAATATTTCATTTTTCACTGAGTTTCACAATCTTTAGCTATGTCTAAGTATTGGTGCTTGTGTAATACACTTTTTGAGAATATGATGTCCTTGACTGAAGCTTTAAGGCATTTTGGAGATTTGATTTCTTGACCATTGGAGTGGAGGTTCGACCAGCCCTCGGAGGAAAGAGGCATAGAGGAGAGGAAGTAGGTTAACTGGTGTCACTGCACACAGCACATAAATTTTTCCCCTTTTTTTTGGTTGAGAAAACTTATTTTTGCTCTGCTGAATGAATGATGACATTTTAAATTAGTCTCAGTGACCTGTGGCGTATTTTTCCAAGGTTTCAACTGAGTTTAAAGAAGTTGGACCAATATTATTGAAGAAAGCTATAAACCTTATTGTTGGTCCTCCTTTTTGCTCAATTTGTCAGTTTGTATTTTCCATCAGCCCGTCTTGTGTTTGTGCCATTGGAGAGTCTTCCAGGTTGATGTTTTGGTGAGATCTCGTGAATCGATTAGTGATGAAAAATGTCAATAAATGAAGTGAACTCCGCTCATTCCATTTTGTAACAGAACAAAAACAAAGTTGAACGTACAGTGTATGCACCATATTTGCACATGTTTCTTCATTATGATGAATGTTACGCTGCCGTAGTGGCTCCTTTGGGGCAAAAATAACAAAAACATTGCTTTTGGAATGTCTGCGGAGGACTCGAACTTATTTAGCCTTTTGAAACCATGAATATTTGCATTCAAAAGATTTCTCTCTCTCTCTCTTTTTTTTTTTTTTTTTTAACTTGGAGACGTTTGTCCATATTCTTGTGAGTTTTATAGTTGACAGTCACTGTTATAACAATCCAACTTGGTCGTCTGTCCACAGAATAAAAACTAAATTTAATAAAGCTTATTTTTTATTCTCTGCGCTTGTGTGTTTGTGGTTTTATTTAAAAAACAAACAGCGCTGACTCGTGGCCCGGCAAACGCGAGAACAATGCATTTTCACTAGGGATGTCCGATAATATCGGTCCGCCGATATTATCGGCCGATATAGACTTAAAAATTTAATATTTGGAAATATCGGTATCGGATTTTTACAACCGATATTGGAATTTCCGAGTCTGCATGAACGCAGCATGGGACGTTTACGGGCGCGCGCTTGATGACGTTTAACAACAACAAATACAACATGCTGGACTCGTGGCTAAGAAAGAGAAGCCCGGTGAATGAAATGTCCGTGGAGGACTGGAGGCTCAACCAGGCCCTCTTCCCTGCTGGGCCAGTACCTGACTGCACCCTGCACCAGTATTGACAGTGAACCAGTGTTCAGCACTGGTACCAGTACCTGACTGCACCCTGCACCAGTGTTGACAGTGAACCAGTGTTCAGCACTGGTACCAGTGCCTGACTGCACCCTGCACCAGTGTTGACAGTGAACCACTGTTCAGCACTGGTACCAGTACCTGACTGCACTCTGCACCAGTGTTGACAGTGAACCAGTGTTCAGCACTGGTACCAGTACCTGACTGCACCCTGCACCAGTGTTGACAGTGAACCAGTGTTCAGCACTGGTACCAGTACCTGACTGCACCCTGCACCAGTGTTGACAGTGAACCAGTGTTCAGCACTGGTACCAGCACCTGACTGCACCCTGCACCAGTGTTGACAGTGAACCACTGTTCAGCACTGGTACCAGTACCTGACTGCACCCTGCACCAGTGTTGACAGTGAACCACTGTTCAGCACTGGTACCAGTACCTGACTGCACCCTGCACCAGTGTTGACAGTGAACCACTGTTCAGCACTGGTACCAGAACCTGACTGCACCCTGCACCAGTGTTGACGGTGAACCACTGTTCAGCACTGGTACCAGTACCTGACTGCACCCTGCACCAGTGTTGACGGTGAACCAGTGTTCAGCACTGGTACCATTACCTGACTGCACCCTGCACCAGTGTTGACGGTGAACCAGTGTTCAGCACTGGTACCAGTACCTGACTGCACCCTGCACCAGTGTTGACGGTGAACCACTGTTCAGCACTGGTACCATTACCTGACTGCACCCTGCACCAGTGTTGACAGTGAACCAGTGTTCAGCACTGGTACCAGTACCTGACTGCACCCTGCACCAGTGTTGACAGTGAACCACTGTTCAGCACTGGTACCAGTACCTGACTGCACCCTGCACCAGTGTTGACGGTGAACCACTGTTCAGCACTGGTACCAGTACCTGACTGCACCCTGCACCAGTGTTGACGGTGAACCACTGTTCAGCACTGGTACCAGTACCTGACTGCACCCTGCACCAGTGTTGACAGTGAACCACTGTTCAGCACTGGTACCAGTACCTGACTGCACCCTGCACCAGTGTTGACAGTGAACCACTGTTCAGCACTGGTACCAGTACCTGACTGCACCCTGCACCAGTGTTGACGGTGAACCAGTGTTCAGCACTGGTACCAGTACCTGACTGCACCCTGCACCAGTGTTGACGGTGAACCAGTGTTCAGCACTGGTACCAGTACCTGACTGCACCCTGCACCAGTGTTGACAGTGAACCACTGTTCAGCACTGGTACCAGTACCTGACTGCACCCTGCACCAGTGTTGACGGTGAACCAGTGTTCAGCACTGGTACCAGTACCTGACTGCACCCTGCACCAGTGTTGACGGTGAACCAGTGTTCAGCACTGGTACCAGTACCTGACTGCACCCTGCACCAGTGTTGACGGTGAACCAGTGTTCAGCACTGGTACCAGTACCTGACTGCACCCTGCACCAGTGTTGACGGTGAACCAGTGTTCAGCACTGGTACCAGTACCTGACTGCACCCTGCACCAGTGTTGACAGTGAACCACTGTTCAGCACTGGTACCAGTACCTGACTGCACCCTGCACCAGTGTTGACAGTGAACCACTGTTCAGCACTGGTACCAGTACCTGACTGCACCCTGCACCAGTGTTGACAGTGAACCAGTGTTCAGCACTGGTACCAGAACCTGACTGCACCCTGCACCAGTGTTGACGGTGAACCACTGTTCAGCACTGGTACCAGTACCTGACTGCACCCTGCACCAGTGTTGATGGTGAACCAGTGTTCAGCACTGGTACCAGTACCTGACTGCACCCTGCACCAGTGTTGACAGTGAACCAGTGTTCAGCACTGGTACCAGTACCTGACTGCACCCTGCACCAGTGTTGACAGTGAACCACTGTTCAGCACTGGTACCAGTACCTGACTGCACCCTGCACCAGTGTTGACAGTGAACGACTGTTCAGCACTGGTGCCAGTACCTGACTGCACCCTGCACCAGTGTTGACAGTGAACCAGTGTTCAGCACTGGTGCCAGTACCTGACTGCACCCTGCACCAGTGTTGACAGTGAACCAGTGTTCAGCACTGGTACCAGTACCTGACTGCACCCTGCACCAGTGTTGACAGTGAACCACTGTTCAGCACTGGTACCAGTACCTGACTGCACCCTGCACCAGTGTTGACGGTGAACGACTGTTCAGCACTGGTGCCCACATCATTGATGAGAAGAAAAATCTCATACATTGCGACAATGCTGAGATGCTTGTATTCATACAGAAAAATCTACCTCTTACACATGAGGACATGGGAAAAAGAAATAGACCAGTTATATGGACGAGTCAACTTCAGTCTTTGTTTTTGTTGCACTTTAAAGGAGGGCTGTTTTAATTTTGTGAGCATTTCTGTGCCTTTCTTGTTTATATTTGCACTATTGTGTTACTCTTAAAAGAGATTGAGCCCAGTTTGAGTCTATTATTTGACAAGTTATGGCCACTTATTCATTCATTGACTGCTTACAACTAATGGACTGAAGATATGCCTCTTCCGTTTTTTTTAATATTGTCTGTGGTGTTGTTGAGTTTGTTGTTGAGGTTTCTCTCTAACACTAAATAAACATGGCACCTTTTTCCATAATTTAGGTTGTTGTTCTCTTATTTTTCTCAGTGTGTACATTTGGAAAGCCATGTTTGATTCACATATGCATCCAGTGGGGCATCACAATCAAATTAGGCATAATGTGTTAATTCCACAGTAGGAGATATTTTATGTTGTTGTTACCTAACAGTTTTGATGTAAAAAGCCAGCATATATCGGTATCGGTGATATCGGTATCGGAAATTAAGAGTTGGACAACATCGGAATATCGGATATCGGTAGAAAAGCCAATATCGAGCATCCCTGGTTTTCACTTAAAACATCGACGTGTAAACAGGGTATGAGCTGGATTGTCTTATTTGTATCTTTCACTGGTTGCACATTAACTAATCTGCATAACACTGCCCCCAAAGGTCATCAGTAGTATTACGCTGTTACACAGGTTGGTTTTTTTTGTTGGTTTTTTTACTACCAAGACTCATCGCACAAATGTATTCTCACATTCTTAAACAGCTCTCATCGCACCAGACAAGATGAGATGACGCTCGGTTCCCCTTTTTACATTAGAGCCCAGGCCTGCGAGATCTAATTCTCATCGACTCGTATTGATCGCGTATCTCCGGCAACGTTTCCTCGTCCCATTAAGTGAAGCCGAGGGCTAAATTCCCTCGCGGCCTGTTAGTAAGATCTCATGTGAGGTGAAGGCCACATCCTTCTGCAGCCGGATCGATACATCGGCTTCTCGTCCTGTCTGCGAGTTGCTTTAACGGCCGTGCAGATCATTAAAAAAAAAAAAAAAGCGGCGAATACGAGCATATCTGCGAGGAGATAGGCAACTTAATCTGTCAGGCGACAGCGGCTGGGTGACGTTTTAACGTTTCACATCAAGAAGGAAATGTTGGAATAAATCATTCGAGCGTGAAAAATGTGCTTGTGACTTCTGGAGAGAATTTTTTTTATGTAGAAATGCTGAAGCAGATTGAAAGCTTCAGACTGAGAATAAAAAAAAAAAAAAGATTTGACGAGTGAGGGAGGAAGCTGTAAGGTACGGTGGCCCGGAAGGGCCAACAGCACAGCACAACAGCAAAACTCCACAACAAATACCCACAAAAAAAACAATAAAAAAACCCAAAACACAACAGCAAAAAGCCAACAAAGGTGCTCAGAGTCATTGAAGATGCCACTTTTTGATAACACCTCCCAAGTTGGAAGTTTTATGAAAACACTCTTGACTGTCTCTACAGAAACCCAGGAATGACTTGCACATGCGCAGTAAGGCTCCAGTAAATAGTTCTGCACACGTGCGATCAATGATATCGTTTGTGACATTGAGTGTGTGTGTGTGTGTGTGTGTGTGTGTGTGTGTGTGTGTGTGTGTGTGTGTGTGTGTGTGTGTGTGTGTGTTGCACGAGACTCACCAGGATTCGTGCTGCTTGAAATATCTGCTGAAGTTCGAAGCTGTTGCCTCTCAGTTCGTTAGATTCTGCCCACAGGTTCTCCATGTTTCACTCCAGTTTGTAAAAACAACAACAGATTAGAACTGGTGTGTTTGTCGTTGACCTGCAGCTCCTCCTGAAGTCAGGTTCTCCTGTGTAGTCCTCCTCACCTGTCCCGTGATTAGGCCTGTTAAATGGTGCATTCAATGTTGCTGGGAATTCCTACGATTATTTTCATACCAGAAAGAAACAAAAAAGAAATGATCTTTTTATATTTGGGAACGTACAGAAGTATTTCGAAGTCAAAGGGTTCAAGTCCAGCCTGGAGTCATTGCTTCTAAAAGTCCAAGTCCCTAAAGAGTTTGTCCATGACGTTCACGGGCTATTTTCTCATATAGGAAAATGTAATTTCCTAACTATATCTACAGTCAATAGTCAACAAAAAGGGACATGCAAAGTCATATTGCATTCAAACTCCAGTGAAAATATATGAATATAATTTTACATGATTTGACAAATCATTTGTGTCTGGAGTTACTTGGTAATCTGGGTTGTGGCCAGACTCCAACCCAATGATTTAGTTTTCATCTTATGCTTTTATTGTTTTACACAAGGCAGGTTATTGGCCTATTAAGTGATAGGAAATGCCTTTTTTGTTTGTTTGCTTTTTTTGTGTGTGTGGAAAAAAGCTGAAGGCGTCATCGACAAGGAAATTAAATTTCAATGGCTGAAGTACGAGGTGAGCAGAAGAAATGTAACCACACTGAGCAGAAATGTTATTTACGAAGAGCTCACACGGTCCAGGTGAATCCATGCTCTTCTTTTCTCCATGCAACTACAAAGGCAGCATCAGTCCAGCTCTATTAGCCCCATTAGTTAAATGCAGGAAAGCGTAGCGTTGCCATTCACTTTTGGTCACAAGAACTTTTATTGATAGGCGCAGTTTGTGAAAGTGGTTATGTAGAGAAAAACCGCCTCCACATTTCTTTCATCTGTCTTTGAATGCAGCACACACAAGGAGTGACAGGCTGTTATTATGAGCTTCAACAACAGGATCAGCCTCTCTAAAGAAAAACCCTTAAAAAAGAAAAAAAACCAGACAAAAAGTCAAGAGTAAACTGTGTCCTGTGTGTCACACAAGTGTAAAGCTTTAATTATCCAGAAACCTTGTTTCACATCTCGTATCAACAGGATCATTTGCTCCTTTGTCGAGCAGTTTCAGTTTGGTTTCCATCGTTATGTCATTGCACCAAAAACAGAAGGCGATTTCGAACTTCCTTACACACGTTTAGATGCAATACATTTCTACATGTGTTGGTTTCACGTCAAACGACAACTTGTTGCACCTCAGTTGGCTTGACTCATACAATCGGATTTCCCGACTGTGACTCGACGGGGATTAGTTTGTATGTTAGGATTATCTAATACTACCACAACAGCTCCATATATTCACCTCTGTAATCACGCACTAATTGAGCTTCTGATTATGGTCGCCATATGTAACCTGATCTATACACACTGTGTTTCCTCACAGATGCATTTTAATGGTACACATGTTAAAAATCAGCTCTTTCTGCACGCCTGTGCCTCTCAGATGTGTTTCTTCGCACCTGTTCTGCAACACATTTGATAATGTGCACGTTAACTGCCAACACACCCGCAGTCCTACATGCACATATGTACACTAACGCGGCACCATCTGCAGACCTGCTAATAGGACACATCATGAATATTCACACCCCCACTCGTGCTACTTCAGTTTTTCACCAAATTTACATAATCCACAAACTGTGTTTTATTTTTTCCTCTTTTTTTTGTACAAGCAGCACACGCCATCGTACAGCCAGAGAAATGTTGCGTTGGAGACAGCAGCAGGTAGATGGAAAGTTTATTTCTTTAGCTGCATTAATTCAGAAACACAGTAATTCCCTGTGCTTTTCAAGGAAATACATTTAAAAAAAAAAGAAAAAAAAGCCGATTGAGAATAAATAAAGTGAATGCTTTATTAAGATGGTTAATAAAATACATTAATTTTATTGTTTATTAATAAGCCTGAGCAAACTTTCACCAGTGAGGAGCGGGGGAACTAAAAACTGCTTCACTTTGTTTCTTCTGACTGTGGGGACACTTTAGTGAACCTCCTCCTGAGAATCTCAGGGGTTAATCAGAATTGTATTGAGGCCGGAGACCACTCAAAACTTGATTTCTCTGAATCTTGTTTGGTGAGAAATCCTTTAATTCTTCCAAGTATTTTTTTCTTTTTGTCTTCATGTCGGTGTTAAATTTCCGGATCATGAGATGTAATTTAACCTTTCTTCTTTGTGGCCAAAAACAATGACTTCAGTTTGTTTGTGGTTTAAGTTGTACAAAGTTTGGAGTGATTTTATGATCATGGATATTTTTCCAAATGCCTTCTGATTTCCTGAAATCAAGTTCATAAGTAAGTTGTTGTTTTTTTTAAATAAAGCTCATCATTAAATTTCAAAACTAATTGTTTAATTTTCTATACTGTAATAGTGTCAAATTTAATGAGACAGAAGGAACAATGAAATTGAATACTCAACAATAACAACAGAATTCCCATTAAAAAAAATTATAAAAAGAGCATGAAACATAGAGAGAATTAAAATCCAATTCCATTTTGCAATATCGTACAACGAAGCCTGATTACCTTCTTTCTTCCTCCACTTCTGATGGTTCATTTTGCTTTTTTCCCCTGGATTTTTCTGCTTCTTCCAATGAAACATCTCCATGTGAACACAGACGAACTCCAGGGGGGGGAAAAGAGAAAGAAAAGAAAGCTGGGCGATCAACAGGCGGTGAGAGCACCACCTGCTGTGGCCTGTTTGTCACTCCCACACAAGATCTGGAGGCTTCAGAGATTCATGTGACTAATCAGCTGTTTCTGAAGCTACAGATGGAAAACCATACATATTGATTTCTTTCTTCTTTTTTTTTTTTAGGAATCATGAAACAAAAACCTTTAAAATATATTTAGATGTTTTTATTAAGGAGTGGAAAACAACAGTGTTGGACAGCATTGTGCAATATTGCAGCATAAAAGTGAAATGAAGATCACTAGTTTTAAAAAAGATATGAAGTTGCATAGAAGCTTCAGTCAAATATATTAGCATTTGGTCGGGGATCAGCACCGCGGCATAATGGTAAAAGGTTAATTCACGCAATAAAACTCAAGTCATAGGCGACTTTATGCAAGTGGGACATTAGAGGAAAAAAGCTGATCTTAAAAAGTACAAGAAGAATAATCAATGGATGGATGAAAAAAAAATCTTTAAAAAAAAAAGTGAGAGTTTTCCACTCATCGCTCCGCGGCGGCGTCGACTCAGTCGCCTTTCCTCTTGATGGTGAGCAGCTGAGAGCCGCTGTGCAGAGCCCAGTACAGCAGAGAGAGGGAGACAAAGGCCTGGACAAGAAACACAGCAGAGGCTAAAAGTCACACCATCATTCAAAATGAAGCCCGTTTCACCTTTAAACACTCGTCAGCATGAATTCCACTGGGTAGTGGAACCCATCTGCTCGACAGCAGCACATAAAACAAAAGCAAAATCCACATATTGTAATTAAAATGAGTGTAAAACATCACTGCTTCAACAGTTTTGCACAGTTTTAACCTTTTTGGAAATCATGTTTTTGTAAATATGGTAAATGTCAAAGACGTGTGCAACTGGCAGCAGTTCCAGAAATAAAATATACACGACCACTCGCAATTCAATTCCATGTCTCCCTCACGATAAATAATGTCGCCCATCAAATGACTACATTTTTTAAAAACTTTTGTATAATAGACAAAAGGTTTGGAATATTTTCATTTAATATCAGATACTGCAGGTACAATTAAACTGTTTTGGCAGTTTTTCTGTTGTATTGGTTGAAAAAAACTTCAAATTCTAATTGACAATTTTATGATTATTTACATACTATTTTTATTATTTTTATTTAAAAATTGTATTATTATTTACCTACCTACTCTACTTTATATATATATATATATATATATATATATATATATATATATAATTTTTTATAACATTATGGACTTTTGCCTTTTTGCCTGGGTGGGTCAGCTTTAATTCATAAACTTTGACGTTATTTCATTTCATAGTCCATTTATCGATCCTTCAACACGTTTTTATAACCACAGCAGCTTTCCAAATCCGAACTCCTTTTATTTGGACAATAAATCTTCGATTTTGGCCAATTTTAGGAATTAAAAGTACATTTATGTTACAGTTAGGAGTTATCAATCATGACGAGCAGTGATCTGCAACCTGATCCATTTTAATGCTTTTCCACTTGGAAATATCTGTGAATTTCCTGAACGGTGCAAAGAAATAAACTTTCCTCTTCCAACAAAGAACACATGGACATTTCCCCGAGATGAGGCTTTTAGGTAACCTGAAGGATGCTTCAAATATGAGGGTTTTTTTTGGATAAATGTCACTTTTATTTACATAATTTTGTAGATTTAATCACCTCAATGTTCATATTTACTGAATTTCTTCAGAATGTTTGCTTGTTTTCCGCCTCTTTTACAAACACCGGTGCACCTCTTACTCTTCTCATGTTAAATATCAGGTAAGAAGCTAAACTGAAACGGGTTCAGTTGAATCAGCGTTTTTTGTTTGTTTTTGTTTTTAAATAAAAGGGACATAAATATGTTGGTGGTCAAACAACGTGAAGGGAAACAGAGAGACTGCTGAGACGCAGCTTCTCTCAGGACGACGAAGGAACGAGACCTCGGAGGGTTCAGGATCAGGTCTTTTCCCCCGGTCGCTCTCACGAAGGGGTCAGAGGGGTCGCAACCGTGGGGGACTTTTCAGAAGGGGGGGGGTGTGGTGGGGGGTGTTCAGGCAGAAACACTCCTTGTCACCACCCCTCACTGTGTTCTGGCCCATAAACTGCATCCTACATCGCAGCGCCGGCCAAAACCAGAGTCCATCACAGAAAGAGGCTGATGGGAAAAGAAGCTAAAGATTCCTGGTGGAGGACGAGGCAGCTGTTGTCCTCTGAGACAGAGAGAGAGGGAGAGGGAGAGGGAGAGGGAGAGGGAGAGGGAGAGAGAGAGAGAGAGAGAGAATGACAGGGAGAGAGAAAGAGAGGGAGAAAGAGCAAGAGAAAGGGCACAACAAAGAGAGAGTGAGAGATGGAGAGGAGGTGCGAGAGGGAGAGTTAACAAGAAAGAGAGGGAAAGATTGTGTGTGTGTGAGATAGAGATAGAGCGAGAGAGAGAGAGAGAGAGAAAAAGAGAGATTTCCTTTCGTTCGGTCTGCATTTCTACCTGCTCTGAGAATCTGAGATGAAACAAAAGAAAGGAGGAACGGTGACAGTGATCGAGGCGCTTCCTCACAACCAAACTTCTTTGAATAGGCGAGAAAATATGTAAACCTCAAGTCGTTTTCTGAACTTAATTCATAATTAAGTCCAAAACAGCAGAACTGCAGTGACTATTAACTTCAATAAAGTTTGGAAGTTTATTATTTGTTTAAAAAAGCCAGAGAAAAGTTTTTTTTTTTAAGTCTATCAAAGTGATTGAAGTTACACTGACATGTTTCCTGATATTCATTCGTGACTATTATAAACCTGGCAACATATTCTTACTTTTGCCAATGAAAGTCGGTCGAGGAGGTTATGTCAGCATCTACGTGTATTTATTTATTTATTGGTTTGTATGTATGTATTTGATCAACTTTTTGCAAAAACTACTCAGTCGAAATGCAGGAAATTTTCAGAGATGATTTGTCATCATCCAAGAACCAACTGATTAGATTTTGGGACATTGACTGTTAACCGTTTCGCAATAAGGCACCTCATGGAGGAGATCAGCATCTGTTGCTCCGTGTTCACAAAGTAATGTTGCCATCCGACAGGCTAGCGAGCATCGATATGAGCTAACGGCTAGCACGTTAGCGATGCTAACTCGGGTCCGCAAACAAGTGTGGCGTTGGCGAAGGTCTACCCTCTACCGAGAGCCCCAGCAAACCTTTTTCCTGGAAGTGGTTCGGTGGGAGACACAAATTGAACAGACGCCATCATTTAGTCCGAAAAATGCGAAAATCTTCCGGGCTTGTAAAATGTTCTGTTTTTACTCGAGATTGCATCAAGCTGTTGTTTCTTGTGTCCGTTGTTGCTATTGTGTGACTCACTACACCATCTAGTGGTCACAGCCAGTATTACTGGAGCAATCCAGTTGTTTGCTAACAATTTTGATTTTAATTTGCCAAATCTTGATTATTATTTTCAGAGCAGGAGTTGCCCAAATGTGTTCTATACTACAACATTAAATGTAATAGTTTAAAGTTTTTTTTGAGTTTTCTTTCTCGTAAGTTGTAATATAGCTTGTCGTGAACAGGGTGGATGGACCAGCTGCCTCTTAGTTAAAAATAGAGGAAAAAAAATACACAGTTTGACGAGTCTCTGAGTCCTGACCCCTCAAAACGATCCGTATCGCCCCACAAAAGAACAGCGTTACAACGCGAGTCGTCCTGAGCAGCTGGTTACAGGCATGAAACTTCAAGGAGAAGCACTAAACACCCCCAGAGGGCAGTTTCTGCTGGCCCGGGTCCTGGTCCTGGTCCCGGTCCCGGTCCCAGTCCCGGTCCAGCCTGCAGCGGGTTAACACTGGCAGCGTCCGGCTGCTCGCAGCTGCACTCGTGATTGAAGGGAAAACAGGCCCAATGGCTGCTGTCAGACGTGTGATATATGACCTGTAATGGGATGTTTCCAGAGCTCCCGCTCCACATGGCCGCCGACAGGCCAGCAGACCGGCCTGAACTGTATCGGAAAAATTATTCAGAGCTTTTTTTTCCTGCTTTGTCGGGGGTGGGCGGAGTCAGCTGCGTTGTGAAAATAACCCGTAAAGATCATTTATGGATAGTCCCCGACCCTTCACCATGAGTCCTGATCCACAAACACATTATTGAAGCTTTAAGTGGATCAATATTTTGTTTTTAATCTCCTTTAACAAGATTAATCTGTTTGGTTTTCCTTTTATTTCTTTCATGTGTCTTCATGTTGTATTTTAGGGGGGGGGGGGGGGGGGTTATTGTACCAATGAACATGTCATATTAATTTGACGGTTCTGCTTATTAAATGCTCGACACCAGGAGTGTCAAACATAAGGCTCGTGGGCCAAAACCGGCCCGCAAGACGCTCCAATTGATATAAAATCAAGTCAAATCAAAAAATACATAGTATAAAATTAAATAAATACATGATAAAGTTCAGTCTTTAAAATAAATTGAACATATTCTAAAAACTATTATGTATTGGCCGGGAATCGAATCCTGGTCTCTCAAGTGGCAGGTGAGAATTCTACCACAGAACCATAGGCTATATACAAAGGACAATAAAAAAAATACAAAGAAATAATTAGTATAATCACATGTTCAGAAGCGATGAGCAACCCTAGATAGTCAGACATGTGTGTGATTTATGTATGAAGGTAGGCTATTCACATCATTTGGGCAGAAATTAGAAAAAAAATCAGCGTCTTTGCCGGAAGGTTAAATGAAAATTGAGATCTTAGTAATTGTCAGTAATAATTGTTTAGTCTTGGGAAAATGGAGACATTTTCCTCACATATACTCGCAACAACAAAGAAAACATATAAAGTATATATTCAAAGGTTATTATGGCCAACACGAGGTGAAAATAGGTTGTTTGTTAGATCCTGAAATAAAATGTGTTTGACGCCTCCGATTTTAAAATCAAAAAGACAAAGTTGGATTAGAGGACCATGTCTTCTTTTATTATCTTTAAAAGGAAGAATTTAACCTGCTTCTGTAATAATATAATAGCTATAGAAATCCTTCATACTGCGCACACGCACGCACGCATGCACGCACACACACACACACACACACACACACACACACACTTCCTGTCTGTTCATTATGAGCAGATATGCTGTCTCTGACTCAGGAAGGATACGCCGAGCAGGTTAACGTCCCACCAGAGAGCCGCTGCAGTGCCAACCCCCCCCCCCCCCCCCCCCCCCCCCCCCCCCCCCGTTCCCGCTGCCATGAGAAATACCGCCGCTCCACTCCCACGCACGCACACGCCGCCAAACACAACACATGCGAGCGAGACCGTTGCGGCAAAACGGTTGAAAGTGCAGCGAAACACAAAGCGGCTTCGATGAAGCGGCGGTCAGGAACGATAAGAGTCGTCCAGACGCTTTCCCATCACACATCTGGCGTGAGCTGTCCTCTGTCGGGTCACATGCGAGACGACACATCCAGACGTCCACGCCTCATTGAGAACATGCGATACAAACCGGGGGGGGGGGGGGGGGGGGGGAACGACATCCCGTATTCATCTTTTCAATCCACTTCAGACCCCAGCAGTTTGGCGCCACGTCAGCCTCAATAAGAGGAGTCATCACCTCATCACTAACCGCGGGTCCCTGGGTGGCCATATTCAGACTCGTTAGAGGAGAGCACGTTTTCAGCCAAAGCGCAAGAAAAAAAAAAGAGATGAAAAGAAAAGTGTGTGGAGAGGACAAGAGGTTATATACTATATGTGCAGACACTTATAGAAAATGTATAAGATATGACGTTAAATGGCCTTTATGTCTTGTTTGTAGACTTCAATTATCCAGCGCTCTCTCTGAAAGAAAGGCAGCAGACTTCCTGTCTGATATTCTACTTCTGTTTCCTGGATTAGAAGTTGCATCTATCAAAAATATAACACATACGTATGTCACACCTATTTTTCCATGTCCAGGCGTGACTGCTCTATCGATAACCGTCACCCAGCAGCTGCTGTTCCACAACTTTTCTGTGGGTTTGTTCCTCAGTTCCGGCCGTCGTGGAGGTTTTTTCATTACCAATGTCGCAGCTTTCTGTTGTCATACAGTGACACGCAGTGGTCCCAGCAGGGTTAAACCAGTATATTTTGAAATGTAAGTTGCTTTCTGAGGACCACGTTTACGCAATATTTGTGCACTGTCACTGAAAACGGCACGATTTGAAAACAGCTACCAAGGTGGAACTTTTCAAGTTGCTCCGACTCCAAACCCTTGTTGTCGGAGGAGAACAACTTTTCTGAAATCCTGTTCTGTGCATGAGCCCCACGACTGTAGTAAATACTCACTACAATAAGAACTTACTACAATAAGAACAATGTTTCCTCCAGAGTGTCATGACTCCCAGTCCATGCTCTCCTGGGACACTGTAGTTTAATAGTTGTAGTTTTTGTAGTTCTCTGTGCGCCTGTGTTTGTGATTTCATTACAAAAACAATCGACAGTGCCAACACATGGCTTGGCATGCAAACTACACCATTTTCAGCACGTGAGCAGACATTGTTTTCAAATAAATACTATGAAAACGCAAAAACTGTGAGTTTTACATCAGGTAAACAGGGACTTGATTTAGAAAATGACTAACAGGTATCGTGTGCAGATAATCTCTCGACTGGAGAAATTCACAACCTCATTAAATTGAAGAATTGAGATTTGCTAAACAACACTGCGGCACCGTGATCTCGTCTGAGACGATAAATACCTTCAGAAATACAGTACGCTTCCACTTCACGTTGACGAAGGATGGATTTAGGCTATTTTCAGAGCGGCTGAACAGATCAAATGTTCCTGCCATGTCATCTGTTATTGTCAACAATAGTAGCCCGTGCAATCGTCAACTCCAAGCTATTTTTCCCGGATACGTCCACAAATGGCTATTTA